>NC_021160.2:32311337-32342880 GCF_000331145.2 Cicer arietinum | reverse complement strand
TATATATATATATATATATATATAAAGCAATATAATGATCACAAGAAACTAACTAATAAACAAAAGACGCATAAAGTGAAAAAAATGTGAAGGAGAAATAAATATATATGAAGTTAAAAATGTTGCAGAATAAATAATGTTCAGCTTAAATCTGTAAAGGTCTCTATTAGAGTCGTCAACTGTCGTAGTCTAAAATTTCGTGTGTTTCTTGAAATACAATGGAGTCGCAACCAAATATAATTTAAAATAGGGAAAACATTAGAAAACTATTAAAAAATAAAAATGACCATTGAAACCAAATTTTAATTTCGAGAGGTGATTATGTGTAAAGTAAGTATTAGCACCCTAAGATATCCGTTAAAAATAGTTATCTATAATTAATTATGACAATTTATGTTTACTAAAATATATTGATTTTTCTTTATTATTAAATGCAGATATACATTATGTTTTTATGAACATAATTTAAAAAAAATAAAGTTGGCTAAAGAAAAGAGAAAAAAAAAGTTTTGTTTTTATTGTGCTTGAAAAGTGTTTGATCTTGCTCCAACATATTTCTCAGTGCGATGGAGAAATCATAGTTACGTAGTTCTTGAATATAAAATGTAGATGTGTTGATTGCTTTTAGAGAAATGTGTTTTGTGGCGGAAATTTGAAGTGGTAAAAAAAAGATATATTCGATTTGATGAATGGAAAAGATATTGAGTAAGAAATTGTTTGTGATGAGCGAAATTGATTGTTTATTTGTAGTTGGTTGAAAATGTTTAAGATCATAAAGTTATGGAAACTCATGCGTCTTAAACTAGGACTCACAAGATATCACATCTCAATCAATCATATTTTGTTAATAGATTGTTATTACTTTGGAGCTTAAGATCGTCAAGCTGTCACAACTGATACCTCTAAAACTAGGATTGAAAAAAAATGTTGCATCTATGTCAATCTTATTTTATTGTTAAGATTTTTGTTTTGTGTTTTGAGCTTAAGATCGTCAAATTATCACAACCCAGACGTCTTAAACTAAGACTGACAAGATGTTGCATCTCAATCAATCTTATTTTATTAAAAGATTATTATCATTTTGGAGCTTATGATCACCATGTTGTCACAACTCAAATGTCTTAAAACTAAGATTGACAAAATGTAACATCTCAACTAATCTTTTTACAATAATTGACTTTGAATAAAATGAATTTTTATTAAAAATAATAAGACTAAACTTAAGAATGAATTTAGATGCATATATAACTTCGTTAGTGGTTAATGTCGGTTGTATTTAGTCTAAGACTTAATAAGAAAATAACATAATAATTCTTATAACACAGAAGAAGAAAACTAAAAAGAATTAAATACTTTTACTAAAACAAGATGAATCTGAAGCCCAAATGCCTGAATTAGAGCAGCCCACAATTTCAATTAAAAAAAAATGGAAATAAGATAAATGTGTTGAATAAAACATAAACTTTATTTAGATCTCTCTGACTCCAAAACCTAAACAATCGTGAAAATAGAATCAAAAAAATAAACCACACGTTCAATTTTAGAGGGGTGGCTGTTGTTGTTCATTGATGTCGTGGCAGTCCTTGTGACTTTGATATGGAGGTCGTGTTGTGGCTAGGAGAACATAGCCTTATGGAGGCGAGTTCTTTTTCTCCTCTCTTTCTAGTTCTTTTTATTTTGGATATTTATTGATAAAATAAAATAAAAAGTTTTGTTCTTATTTTTTACCTTTTGGTTGATTTATTTTAATTAGGTCTTTAATTAAATATTCCTACCACTATTTTATTCAAATCAAATGACTTCAAAAGAAATAATCTAACTTTTAAAGTAAATGTTTCTAAAACCTCATAGGATAGTATCTACAATTATGTTAAGTATGAAAAAGCTATTAAAATATTTCTTACAAACCAAGGTCATCAACAATTCAAGAAGATGCACTTAATAATTCAAGAACAAGCAATAATGAACCATCTACAAGCCAAGGTCATCAACAATAAAAACCTTAATGGAAATATAAATCCTCACGTCCAGACTCTCTGATTATAGGAATTGTAAATGATCATTTGAAGACTAGATCTGCATTTAAATAAATATCAAGGTTTGGATCTAAAATTGAGCCAACAACAATAGACGAAGCTCTATCAGATGATGGATGGATAATGGCCATGCAAGAAGAGTTGAATCAATTTAAATGAAATGATGTATGGGATCTTGTACCCAAGCCTAAAGAAAAGAAGTCAATTGGAACCAAGTGGGTTTTCAAAAACAAACTGAAGGAGAAAGATGTATGATTAGAAGCAAGGCCAGACTTGTAGCCTAAGGATATAGTCGACTGAAATGTATTGATTACACTGAAACTTTTGCCCCTGTGACAAGGTTAGAGGCAATAAGAATTTTATTTTCATTTAAAGTTTTTAATAAAATACTTTTATATCAAATGGATGTGAAAAATGTTTTCTTAAATGGTTATATAAATAAAGAAGTGTATGTCAAACAACCTCTTGACTTTGAAGACAATGAGTTTTTAGACAATGTTATCAAATGTTGAAAAGGTAGATCAAAATGTATACATAGAGATTATTAGCTCTCTTATTTACTTAACTACCTCTAGAACTGATATTCAGTTTAGTATATTTTTCCAAGATTTCAGTCTAATTCTAAAGAATCCCACTTAGTAGCTGTTAAGAGGATCTTTAGATATCAGAAAAGGTACTACTAATCTTGGTCTGTGTTATAAATCATCCTATGAGTACAAGTTAGTATGCTTGTGTGATGTTGATTATGTTGGAGAAATGCTATAAAGAAAAAGCAACAGTGGAAACTATACATTTCTTAGTGAGAATTTAATCTCGTAGTCAAACAAAAGACAAGGGACTACTGCTCTATCTACAACAAAAACATAATATATTTCAACAACCAAATGCAAAACTTAGTCGTTGTTGATGAAATAATAACTAGAAGATTTCATAATCAATGAGAGTAACATTCTTATCTTTTATGATAATACTTCAGCTATATGTTTAACTAAAAAACCTATTTTACACTAAAGGGCAAAACATATAGAGATTAAATATCATTTTGTAAGGGATTATGTGCATAATAGTATTTTAGACATTAAATTTGTTGACATTGATCATCAGTGGGCATATATTTTACAAAATACTCTTATTGAGGACAAATTTAATTTTATAAAGAAAAATATAAACATCAATAGAGTGAATGGTTAAATATATATGTTATGCTTCTTTTAACATTAAATTTTTTTGTGCCTTTGGTTAGTCAAAATTTAATTAATTTGAATACAAATAGTTTTCTTGTAAGATGTATATGGTCTAAGATTTTCTAACAAGTGTTGTTTACGCATGTTAACACGTTCACGTGAAGTTTGTTTTTAGAAACTTAATTTTTTTTTTTATAAAAAAACACTCACAATTACTCAGAACTGTAAGATATTCCTACATTTTTGCATTCTCTCTCTCTCTCTCTCAAAACCTTTGAAACTATTTGAATCTTGCTTTCTCTCTCTCTCCCCCCTCTCTCTCTCTCTCTCTACCTCTCTCAAAACCTTTGAAACCATTTGAATCTCTACTGCATTCAATTTACTTCAAGCTCAACCTCTCAACCTTCACTCGGTAATGTGTCTTATGTTCCTACAATGACGTGCAATCTCAAACAGTTGGATATCTTCCATGAACTACAAGTAAATTTTGCAAACCTCACTGAGAAAAAATTGGTTTTATTGAAGATTTTGTTGGTGTTGGTTGGTTCGAATGCTTTAACCTAGAACAAGACGTTGTTTTGGACGTTCTAGTTTAGGAATTCTAGAAATTCGCTAATGCTAACAAGAATGGAGAAGTGTCAAGTATGGTGTTAGGATTTCCCATCAAAATCACTCAACAATCCCTCTTTTCCTTTATAAGAAGTCCAGATGAAGGAATGATAATTGAAAATGGTTATGAGTTAAGGCCTCAAGCAAGACAACTATGTTTTATTTTGTGACAGTTAGAGTGTGATCCATCTCATCAAGAATCCGACTTTACATGCAAAGTCGTAATATATTAAGGTGTAGTATCATTGGATAAAAGATGCACTTGAAATGAAGTTATTTTCAATTAAAAGATTCATACCGATGAGAATGGTTTAGATACGATGAAGAAGGTCTTGCATGTGTCAAAGATGAAATATTGTAGAAATAAGGTCGACATGATTGAGTAGTACCTTCCCACTTGAATCATGAGGGAGATATTTGGTGGGTGAACTCACTCTCTAAGCGAAATCCACCAATTTTACTATTACTATTATTATTATTATTATTATTATTATTATTATTATTATTATTGTTATTATTATTATTATTATTATTATTATTATTATTAAAGAAAAGAAAGAAAAAAAAGGAAAAAGAACAATTTTGGACTAGGTCCATGTGAAGAAGAAAAAATAGATTTTTGGAAACCCTAAGTAAGAAAAGAAAAAAAGAAAAGACAAAAAAAGAAAAGAACAGCGCCGTAAAAGGAAGAGGTAAAAAAAAAGTGACAACATGAATAACAAAGGAGAAGAAGAAAATTGAATTTCGGTGGTAACAAGTGTGTGATAAACTTGCTAACCAATACAATTTTAGTTTGTTACTTCTACCATTGAGTTTGTTATTTTAATATACAATATTAGTAATTTTACTTCTCTAATAGTTACTTTGGAATACTCACTGTAGTGAAAGGTTGTTTGTTATTTGTTTGGTTTTCAAGTGATGACTATTGTAGATTGATGTTCCCTAGTGTTACTAGGAAGACTCTGGTGTACTATTTAATTAATTATTATAGTGCAAGATTTTACTGGATTAGCTCATATGATTTTTATTCTCTCAATTTGCGGGAAATTTTCTACATTAAAACTTGTGTTTGTCTCAAATTTAATTTTCGGTTATTTGTTGTTGCTCTGCATAAGTAGGAGAAAAACATTCCGCATTATTGAGATAGTTATATCTAGTTTTTCCAACAGTTTTATATGGGGAAGAATATTATATGGGGATTTTGAAGCAAGATGTAAAAAAATTGATCTTCATTGCAATTTCATAATGAGATCAATTGTATGCTTTATCATATGCACCTAAGAAATTTAAGCTATCATATGTTTCTTCTTATACATGGTATGTATGAATGGTAGTTGGGAAATGTTACAAAGCCAATGAAGTTATCTAATTGAAAATGAAATTTTAGGGATGAACATATGACTTACATTTACTGCAAACTTTTATTTAATATTCCATTACTTTATCCTAAAATATCCACTTATACTTCAGGATAACTTATTGACTCTAAAATATCAAACTTTTTGACTCCGAAATACCATTTTTTTTAAGGTTGAATGATTCTTCCATTGGGAAGAGAACACAACTTAAAAGCAATATATGAAAAATGCTACTACATCTATGTAAATCGGGTTTATCATTGACTTGAATGGAGATATACAATGATGAAGTTAGTCTCATGAGTTGATCAATGGATGACAGTTTTTGCTTTAACATCTTTTGGATTTGGATTAGTTATGTCTGAGATTGAAATTAGGTATATTACCCTAGATAAAAATTGTTATAAATGAAAGGTGATAGTTAATATGTATATTATTAATACAACAATATATATTTTCTTTTTACGAAACAATATATTTTGTTAACATCATAATATGTCTCCGGGCAATGAATGTGTGCAAGCCGGTTGGATTTTTATGATGACATGGCGATAGTAGGTGGTAAATGGAAATAAATCAAACGTTAAGGATGTACAGTGCAAGTATCGAGTAACGAAACCCAAAACAATGGGAAATAAACTAAAAATCATGGGAAAACAAGTCCTTAAAATTAGGGAGATTTTGTAAACACAAAATCAATCATCACACTTAGCAATTTCGGCACAATCACAAACAACAATTGAGTATGTATATACAATCATCACAGTATATGAAACATGACTCGCGTGCCAAGCCCCCTAATGCAATGCGTATATGCTAAAATGCATGATTATGGAATTCCAACCAAAACCCTCCTCGAAGGGACGTAAATCATAATTGTATCGCCTATCACAGACCAATAAATTAACGAGGTGCCACCTATCACGGGTCAACACGATTTACTAAAAAACGTAAATCGTAAATATACTGTCTATCACAGACCAGTACTATTTACTGAGGTGCCACCTATCACGGGTCAACACGATTTACAAAAATGTGCAGTCTATTACGGACCTACATGACGCGAAAATCCCCACAAGGAAAAGATGAACCAACAGATCACATGGCATTATCTCGTGGCCCATCACGGTCACCATTTTCACCATGGCCCATCGCGGTCACCATGTACTATGAAATGTATGAGCATACTAAAAACATACTAAAAGTTTGAAAGGAGCCCTTACCTCCGTTTTAGCTTTAACAATCGATTACGGCACCGCAATTAATTACGGTAAAATTTCCGCTCGCGTCGTCGCTTAAAAAACTAGCTCACTAGCACTGCAGCGTGGCAATGAGCAACTTTCCCTTCTGTCACTTCACGAAAGAGAGTTTAGATTTAGAAGAGAAAGGAAGGTTTGTGTTTGAGTTTTTTTGGTTTTCTACCCACACTGTGTTTGTTTTTCTTTTTGAAAACTGAGAGAGAAAAAGGAGATAGAAGGAGAAGAAGAATCGCAAGAGGCAGGGTAATGATTTTTGCTTTCTGTTTCCTTTCTTTTCAACTATATATATATAAAAAATAAAACAAATATCAAAATAAAAATTTAGATATTTTTATAAAAACCATATTACCTCTAACACCTCACATCACATTTCAAACCACTTTTTCAAAAAAATATCTAGTATCGCTGCAATTCAATTCAGTAGATAAATTTTTCAGAAAAACGCTGCGTTTTAGAAAAAAATTCTTCGACAAAAGATTCACTTTAAATAAACTAAATTATTCATCAACGAATAATTTTAATCGGGGCTCCAAAAAGATATTTTTGTCATTAAACTCACAAAATAACAATAAAATTAGCTAAAAAGTCTTAGAAATTCAATACCAAATATACCAAAAATTCAAAAATTACAAATTAAAATTAAAAATCTTACATAGCACATCATTGACTAACTACACTTAAAACAATCATAATTTATAGTTTTAAATTTCGCTATGCAAATAATAACATTATATTAACTTCAATTTAATTTAAATTGCATCAATTATATTTTTCTGTAATACAAAGGTTTACGACGTAATTATAATCGCAATTGTCTTTGGTTCTATAATCCAAAAACATTTTTTTTTTATAAGAAACCGTCACAATTACGATTTTTGGTTCCTCAATAGCTCCCAAAGCTTTCATCTTTTAGATCAACTCAGAAACTTATTTTACAACTTATAACTCTTTGCCCTTAATAACATAATATACACCCCCACCTTTTAGAACAGATATTATATAAATTACACATATATAGTTTAGTTAATTTTTTTAAATATAGTTTAAAAGTAAACTGAAATATATAAAAACATTGAAACTAATTATTTAGTATATGGCTAAAACAAATATTTTTTCTTTCTCATGAGTGACGCATTTGCAAAAAAAAATTCAAAATAAATATTACTCTCAATTTTTAATATAATATATTAATATATCATTTTCAATTATACTCTTTAATTAATATTATATGGATCACTTTTAAACAAATATGTTTAACTTTGCATTTATGGAGTAATCATAAATACACCAATATTTAATAACATCAATTCAATAAAATTATTATCCTCTATCATTTTTATATTTTTCTTAAGTTGTATAAAATTGTCAAATATGTAACTTGTGTTATCCTTTTACTTATGGGCCCATGTTATTTTTTAAAAGCCCATATCATTAGCTTCATTTAGTTAAAAGGGAAACATTCAGAATGCAATGCACTTTGAATAAAAAACAAAAAAGAATCCAAAGCAAAAGCAACGGCTATATTTTGAATGTAATAATGTCGTTGGATGTAGAAAATTCTCCAATGTATTATTTGAGAGAGATGCCTTTTGGGAATAGATTGATCACAAAGTTGCGAATAAATACTGGATTATCATAGGTTTTGTTTCATAATATCTGTTTTGATTATTAAATTAAATATTCATCTTGTCTGGCTAAAAATAGTGATTAGGATTCTTCCTAATCGGACCTAAGGAGGGGTCAACCAGCCAGAATTGTTTATCACTAGTGAAGATTTTAACAAAAATTTAATTTATATTTATGCAAAGAGTTTTTTTTGCTGTCAATTGTTTATAACGGTTAGATTATAAATAATATTTGATTTTGTTATAATTATGATTAAAATCATTCATAATGTATCAATTAAACTACAATGCATCAATTGTACAAAATATGTTACACTGTCAATGCATAAAAACTATACTCTTTGAAAAATATTGTTTTATATATCATCAATTGGTGGATCCCTCAAGATCAAAGAGTTTCCGATAAGTGGAGTATATTCACTTGCAAAGGAGTATATATATGATATGCTTTTTTCATTGAATTTGTCATTTCATCCTTTTTTTTTTTGTTTAAGTTCATATCCTCATACGTTCCATCTTCTCTCCAATCTCTCTTATAAAGTTTGGTTAGTGTGTTTTAAAGTATTTAAAATAAATATAACAAATTCATCTTTTTTTATTAAAATATCTTATTTATATATTATTGATAGTGATATTTAAAACCTCAACAAATAAATTCTTAAAGTTTTAAATATATATTTGGTCCTTGCAATTGTTACAGTTTTTTATTATGGTCCTTTTGTTTAGTTTACATTTATGCAAATATAATTTCATTTTAAAATAGTCCTTTCATCCAACTTCCGTTACAAAATCTCTAACACCGTTAAATCTAAATATTATTGAAAAATATCATTTTTTTTAACCTAAACATAAACCTAATATAATTAAATTATAATATTTTTTAACATAAAATTAACCCCAAATATTTCATTCTTGTTCCCTAAAAAAACCTAAAATTAACAACTTCAAATGGTTTCTTTTGAAATTGTTGGTTCAAGTTTAGAGCATTGGCACTAACAGGTTCTTTGTAAGATAGCAATATGTATTATATTATCAAAGATAACAACTTTGAATTGTTGGTTCAACATTTTTTTTTTAATTTTTTCCTTCTATAATAATCTTTCATGGTCAATCCTGCTTTGGGATTTATAGGTTGACCAAATTTTTCAAATTCAATTAGTTGATAATGCAAACAATTGATTCATCATTTTGAACAAATTCCCAAACGCTAGCTTCAATTAAACTTTTCCATCCATGGACACAAAGAAAATTGAAGCGAATCAATCAAAAGAAGAAATAAACATTTACAATTTTGAACTAATATTATATTTGGAACCCTAACCCTACTTTAGGAAGAAGTGTAGTTTTTTAGGGAAGAAGAATAAAACATTTAGGGGAAGAAGAATGAATCATTTTGGATTAATATTAGGGAAGAAGAATGAAACATTTTGGGTTAATTTTAGGTTAAAAAAATATTATAATTTAATTATATTGTGAGTTTATGTTTAGGTTAAAAAAACATTATTTTTTAATTATATTTAGATTTAACTGTGTTATAGTTTATGTAACGAAAGTTGAATGGAATGACTATTTTAAAATGAAATTATATTTGCAGGGATGTAAACTAAACAAAAATATTTACGAGTACCAAAATAAAATAAAAAATTTATAATTGCAAGAACCAAAGACATATTTAACCCATTCTTAAATTAATTTAAGATTCGAATTAGATCCTTACGAGTTCTAAATTGATAGGTTTATGAATTCAATTCAACAATTGTAAAAAAAACAAGAATTACAAAATAACAAACAAGAAAAGTAAAGTTATAACACTACAAGAAATCCCTTCATTTGTGGCCAACTTAACAGATATTTTGTGGCCGAAAAAAACCCTCACAAATTAGTGATCGAAAAAGCCATCACAAATGCAAAAGTTCAAATTGGTCTTTATTTGTGGCTGAAAAAGCCCTCACAAAGGACTTCAATTTTAGCTGGATTTTGTGGCGGTCTAAGCCCTCACAAAATAACAACGTTGTTATTTTGTGAGGGCTTAGGCCGCCACAAAATCCAGCTAAAATTTAAGTCCTTTGTGAGGGCTTTTTCAGCCACAAAATCAACCCTTTGTGAGGGTAAAGGCCGTCACAAAGACAAGTCGTTTGTGGCCGCCCAGGCCGCCACAAAAGCATTGATCTGTTGCACTTTGTGGCTGCAAAGGCCGTCACAAATTCCCATTTTCCTGTTGCACTTTGTGGCTGCCCAGGCCGCCACAAATGCCTTATTTTCTAATCGTTAAAACCGCCACAAATTTCCATTGTACCATTGGATTGTGTGGCTGCTTTGGCCGCCACAAAGGATCAACCATTTTCTATAAATATCACTTCACTCCTCTTATCATTTTTCACTTTTACCTTCTCTCTAAACCTTCTTTCTAAATTTTCTCTCTACCTTCTCTCTACAAAAATTATTTCTCCAAGCTTTTTCTTTACTATCTTGAAGTTTGGAAAGTTTATATTATATATTTAGTTTTTTAATTTTATTTTTGATTTGAAGTTATTTATTTAATTAATATTATTGAATTTTTATTTTGACAGTGATGATATTGTGTTTACTTCGAAGAATTCTCAGCCCTATGAAACCTTCAAGTTAGACACTACCCGACATCAAGTTAGTATTTTATACAATTTAAATATAGATTAGTAAAATATGTGATATTATAAATATATTTATATTATTTTTAAAATATAAATTAGTAAAATATGTGTTATTATAAATTTATTTAAAAAAAATATAAATTATGTTGTTTACATAATATATGATAAATACAAATTTGAAACACATGTGACACTTATTGATTTTAATATAACTATTTTTTAAAAAAAACATTATTAAAATTGATGATATTAATATTTGTTGTTAGTTATTAAAAAGAGTTAAGTAGTTGAGTTCGTACAACAAATTTATATACTTTAACAGTCTCTATTTTTGTTTATATATAAGGTGTTATTTTATGAAAAAAAATTCATTAAACATCATTTAAAATTTTATTTTTGTTTATATAATTATAGTCTTTATAAAAATTTATTATATTGTTTGCAAATGCTCCCCTAATTGACATATTATAGCTTTTGAAAAATAAAGCAATTAATATATATATATATATACACACACACACATGGTTGAAGACATTCTCAATTTTGCGAGAGTGCAGAAAATTGTCGAAGATGAAGGGGGATGAGATATCCATGTTGTTTATGTCGATGTAGACAGTTTAAGAGTGAAGATGAAATAAGAGTGCATTTATATCGTCGGGTAACATTCCAGCAAATAATGATAGAGGGAGTGGAGCTGATCAGAAGAATTATTACGATGATAAATAAAAATTTGAAACACATGTAAAACTTATTGATTTCAATATAACTATTTTATAAAAAAAAACATTATTAAAATTGATGATATTAATATTTTTAGTTAGTTATTAAAAAAAGTTGTAGTTGAGTTAGTACAAAAAATTTATATACTTTAACAGTCTTTATTTTTGTTTATATATAAGGAGTTATTTTATGAAAAAATTTATTTCGGTTTATATAATTATAGTCTTGATAATAATTTAATATGTTCCGTCATCTTCACATCAACTTCCTCAACCTCAACCAGATCAAACTGCATATCGACCAACTATGCCAACAGCTGGTGTAAGACCCATAATTTTAGAGTATATTTTATGTATTTTAGTGTATTTTGGTATTAAACTCGGAGGCTTTTTAGCCAAAGTTATTAATAACTTGGAGTTTATATGATCAAAAAGATATTTATTGCCCGATTAAAATTACTCGTCGATAAATAAATTAAATTAAGTACGGTGAATCCTTTACGAAAAAGTTAATGCCTTTTGGGTGAAATGATAAATTTAATAAATATCTAGATATTTGGAAATATTTGTTAAAAGTAATTAATATATATATATGTTTGTGTGGAGGGAAAAGATAAGGAAATAGAAAGAAAAGAAATAGAAAGGAAGGAAAAAGAAAGAAAGGAAAAGGGAAAGAAAGAAAAGAAAGAAATCCATCTTCTTCCTCTGCCTCGCGTGAACCCTTCTCCCTCCTTCTTCCGTTTTGATTTTCGCTTCTTCCTTTTGTTCAAGAAAGGGAACCAAGACTTGGTGGGTTAGAAAACAAAGATTCCTCAACCTCATTCTTCTTGTTTGATTCGAAAACGAAGAAAAACGGTGTTAGGGATTTCAAAACCGTCAAACACAAACCTCCCCATTTCATCTAGATCTAAGCTTTGTTTCGCAAAGAGATAGAATGGAAAGTTGTTCACTACCATGCTACGGTGCTAGGGAACCAACTTTGGAAGCGACGTTGCGACCAGAGATTTTACCGGATTTACTCGCGGTGCCGAAATCGCACGTTAAAGCCAACGTGAAGGTAAGGGCTCCTTCCAAACTTCTAGTTTGCATTTAGGGACTTATTTGTGGTTGTGTGGAAAAGAATTTTGTTAGGGTTAAAGTGTTGATTTGGGGAAAATAAATCTAAGCCTTTATGGGTAAAATCTTAGAGTTAGGTTTTGGTGATATTGATGAATGTTTCGCTGAAAATGAATTTAACCCATTGAGGTATGAATTTGAGTAAATGAAGTTTGACGTGTTCATAATTCATGCTTATGAAATTTGATATGTGTATGGTTGGATTTTGTGGAGAAATGAATTGATGTGTTTTGGTGTGAATCTTGGATTGAATTTGATAATATGTTTGAGTTTGTTCTGTGTGGAATTTGAAAATCATTAGAGTTAAACGAGTATTAAGAATGGAGAATCTCTTAATGTCTTGTTTACTTAATGTTTGTTTTGAAAATCGTTAAAGTTAAATGAGTATTAAGAACGGGGAATCTCTTAATGTCTTATGTACTTAATGTTTGTTTTGAAAATCGTTTAAGTTAAATGAATATTAAGAATGGGGAATCTCTTAATGTCTTGTTTACTTAATGTTTGTTTTGAAAATCGTTTAAGTTAAACGAGTATTAAGAATGGGGAATCTCTTAATGTCTTGTTTGCTTAATGTTTGTTTTGAAAATCGTTTAAGTTTAATGAGTATTAAGAATGGGGAATCTCTTAATGTCTTGTTTACTTAATGTTTGTTTTGAAAATCGTTTAAGTTAAACGAGTACTAAGAATGGGGAATCTCTTAATGTCTTGTTTGCTTAATGTTTGTTGTGAAAATCGTTTAAGTTAAATGAGTATTAAGAATGGGGAATCTCTTAATGTCTTATTTACTTAATGTTATTTGTGAAAATCGTTTAAGTTAAATGAGTATTAAGAATGAGGAATCTTTTAATAGCTGCATTTGCTTAACGATTGTCTTGGATGTAGTGAGTATATGCTCATGCATTTTCATTCTTTTTGTAAACGTGCAGACCCGTGATAGGTGCATGCTTAGTGGAAAGGTTATTTGTGCATTCAAAAACTTAAATGTTATGTGTTAACTGTTAATTTCGGTTGGTGACCCTTTACAACTATTGTGGAAATCTGGGCTTTGCCCTCAGATGAGAATCAGGACAATCCTACCGGTTCGTACCCTGTGAATAGGAATGTAGACGGGAACGCTTGACTGAAGCTATGTTAGGAGGATCTTACGGGGCGCGTAGAGATCACTCAGGGTGTATAGTTTCTTCGTAGAATGATCAAATTAGGTTGATGTATAGGGACTAGACGTCTTTCTTTTTTTGGTTGTGTTTATTTTAATGGGGAAGTCTGTACTTATACTAATATTGTCTGTTTGACATTTTATTATGATGGGGTTCATGTACCACTTTTTGAAGTGTAAATACTTTGCATTCGTATTTCAAAAAAACTATTCCGCTGCTTGTAAATTATGTTGACTTATTTGTCGTTGCGTTACGACTTCAATATTTATCGAAAAGTATTTTCTTCTTTATTTCTTTGTTTTTATGAATTTGTTTTGAAAAAAAAATACACTCGCACTGTTAAAAATCAGGGTGTTACATTGTGGTATCAGAGCTCAGATTTGGTTTCTTTGGGGGCTGTGGAACCTTTGGTTATAGATTGTAGGTCAACCTGTAAGTTGGGAGTTTTTATCTGATCATGCGCCGGTTTAGGTGGGTTGAGTTGTCAGGTCCGCAATAATTATTATGTATTGTTGGGGTCGGAAGCTAGTTTTGGAATTATTTAAAGTAGTGTTAAGACTCTACTTGATGATGGTTTTATAGGAAAACCATGCCGCCAAGAAGGAATGATGTTCCAAGAGCTAATGTTAATAGGGACGATCAAATGGCGGAAGCTATGAATAACATGGCTGCTTCTGTTGCTGCACAGACCGCTGCCAAGACTCGACGTGATCTTGAAAAGAGGGAAAGAGAGATCCGTGCTGCAGAGTCAAGAGGATTAGAAGACTTTCGTCGTTAAAATCCTCCCAAGTTTAAGGGGGATGAGAATTCAGAGAAGGCGGATCAATGGATCCAAGAAGTGGAGAAGATCTTCGAAATGATTAACTGTCAGGCGGGAGTGAAGGTCAACTATGCCACCTATATGCTGTTATGGGATGCTGAGTACTGGTGGAGGAGTGAAAGATTGTTGATGAGAGCAGCTCACGAGGAGGTGGACTGGGAATCATTCAAAAGGAAGTTTTTAGACAAATACTTCCCGATGAGTACCAGGACTAAACTGGGTGATGATTTCCTAAAACTGCATCAGAGGAACATGACAGTGGGCGAATATGCTGCTAAGTTTGAATCGCTATCGAGACATTTTAGATTTTTCCGTGAAGAGATTGATGAACCATTCATGTGTCATCGTTTCCAAGACGGACTAAAGTATGAGATTCAAGACTCTGTCTTGCCCTTGGGAATTCAACGTTTCCAAGTTCTGGTGGAAAAGTGTAGGTAAGTTGAGGATATGAAGAATAAGAGGGCTAGCCGAGGAGGGAATTTTAGTGCAGGAGGGCCCAGTCGGGTGAATTATCAGAACAACAAGGGGAAACAAGTTGCTAGACCTTATAATCGACCACAAAATAACAACGGTGGGCAGAATCACCCAGGGAACCAGAATTTCGGGAGACAATTGGAACGAGTGGTTCGATGTTTCCGATGTGGGGAAGAGGGACATTATGCTAACACTTGTACCCCTAATACCCTCACCTGCTACAATTGCCAGAAGCTAGGACACATGGCAAATGATTGCACGACTCCGAAGGTAGAACCCGTTGTGAATGTAACTAGGGCTACTCGTCCTACTGCTAGAGGACACATTTATTGTGTGAGTGCTGAAGATGGGAATCCATCTGGAAATCTGATTCAACGTGATTGTGAAATTGCAGGTAACACTCTAACTGCACTTTTCGATTCGGGGGCAACCGATTCCTTCATTGCTATGGATTGTGTGAATCGCTTGAAGTTATATGTGTCCGCTTTACCTTTTGATTTGGTTGTTTCCACACCTGCTAAGACTTTGACAGTAAATTTTGCATGTTTACATTGTCAAATAACTATTCAGAATAGAGATTTCTTGGTTAATTTGATTTGTTTACCTCTACAATCACTCGAGGTCATTCTCGGTATGGATTGGATGTCTTACCATTATGTGATCTTGGATTGTGCTCGTAAATTGGTTCTTTTTCCCGAACCAGTAGTTGTTAAGTATCTAGCCGCCAACAGACTCCGAGTGTCGCTAAGAGAAGGAACTCATGAGTTTTTGTCTCTGGCTAATGTGGAGGCAAAGATAAATGTGGACATAGAAGATGTGATGCTCGTCAATGAGTACCGGGATGTATTTCCAACGGAGATTCCAGGATTGCCACCGGTAAGAGAAGTGGAGTTGTTCATTGATTTGCACCCAGGAATCGGACCTATTTCAATGGCACCGTATCGAATGTCACCATTGGAATTAAATGAGCTCAAAAGCCAAATTGAAGACTTGTTGGAGAAGAAATCAACTTGTCTAACTTGTCAAAAAGCGAAGGTAGAACATCAGCGACCTGCTGGGGTGTTGCAACCTTTAGATATACCTGAATGGATGTGGGACACCATTTCCATGGATTTTTTAACTGGATTGCCAAAAACAAGGAGAAAGAATGATTCTATATGGGTGATAGTGGATCGACTGACTAAATCTGCACACTTTTTGCCAGTAAGGACCACCTATAAGGTAGATCGGTTAACAGAGATCTACATTGCTGAAATTGTGAGATTACACGGAGTACCATCGAGTATTGTATCAGACCGTGATCCGAAGTTCACATCACATTTTTGGGGAGCATTGCACGAAGTGTTGGGAACGAAACTACGATTGAGTTCAGCTTACCATCCATAAACGGACGGACAAACTGAAAGGACAAATCAGTCCCTGGAAGATCTATTGAGAGCATGTGTATTAGATGATAGAGGAAGTTGGGATGATGTACTTCCGTTGATTGAGTTCACCTACAACAATAGTTTCCACGCAAGTATTGGAATGGCACCATATGAGGCTTTATATGGGTGCAAGTGTCAAACACCCTTGTGTTGATATAAGGACGGTGAAAGTATGATTGTCGGACCAGAGATGGTACAACAAACTACAGCTAAGGTAAAGAAGATCAAGGAGAAAATGAAGACTTCACAAGATCGTCAGAAGAGTTACGCGGACAAGCGTCGCAGACTTTTAGAATTCGAACATGGCGACCATGTATTTCTAAGAGTCACGCCTACTACTGGAGTTGGTAGAGCCTTGAAATCGAAGAAGTTGACTCCGAAATTCATTGGACCATATCAGATTTATGCACGAGTTGGACCTGTTGCTTATCGGATTGCATTGCCTCCGATATTGTCCAATATTCCTGACGTGTTTCATGTGTCACAGTTAAGGAAATATCTTGCAGATCCATCTCATGTGATCGAACCAGACACAATCCAACTAAAGGATAACTTGTCATTCGAAGTACCACCTGTGAGAATTGATGACAGGAAGATTAAGCGATTGAGGACCAATGATGTTTCGTTGGTCAAGGTGATTTGGAACCGAATTACTGGAGATGCGACTTGGGAACTGGAGAGCAAGATGACAGAACAACACCCAAAGTTATTTATCGACACATAGTTTCGAGGACGAAACTAATTTTAGGGGGGTAGTAATGTAAGACCCATAATTTTAGAGTATATTTTATGTATTTTAGTGTATTTTGGTATTGAACTCGGAGGCTTTTTAGCCAAAGTTATTAATATCTTGGAGTTTATATGACCAAAAAGATATTTGATGCCCGATTAAAATTACTCGTCGATAAATAAATTAAATTAAGTACGGTGAATCCTTTACGAAGAATTTAATGCCTTATGGGTGAAATGGTAAATTTAATAAATATCTAGATATTTGGAGATATTTGTTAAAAGTAATTAATATATATATATATATATATATATATGTTTGTGTGAAGGGAAAAGGGGGAGGAAATAGAAAGAAAAGAAATAGAAAGGAAGGGAAAAGAAAGAAAGGAAAAGGGAAAGAAAGAAAAGAAAGAAAACCATCTTCTTCCTCTGCCTCGCGTGAACCCTTCCCCCTCCTTCTTCCGTTTTCATTTTCGCTTCTTCCTTTTGTTCAAGAAAGGGAACCAAGGCTTGGTGCGTTAGAAAACAAAGATTCCTCAACTTCATTCTTCTTGTTTGATTCGAAAACGAAGAAAAACGGTGTTAGAGATTTCAAAACCGTCAAACACAAACCTCCCTGTTTCATCTAGATCTAAGCTTCGTTTCGTGACGAGATAGAAGGGAAAGTTGTTCACTACCACGCTACGGTGCTAGGGAACCAACTTTGGAAGCGAAGTTGCGAGCGGAGATTTTACCTGATTTACTCGCGGTGCCGAAATCGCACGTTAAAGCCAACGTGAAGGTAAGGGCTCCTTCCAAACTTCTAGTTTGCATTTAGGGACTTATCTTTGGTTGTGTGGAAAGGAATTTTGTTAGGGTTAAAGTGTTGATTTGGGGAAAATGAATCTAAGACTTTATGGGTAAAATCTTAGAGTTAGGTTTTGGTGATATTGATGAATGTTTCGCTGAAAATGAATTTAACCCATTGAGGTATGAATTTGAGTAAATGAAGTTTGACGTGTTCATAATTTATGCTTATGAAATTTGATATGTGTATGGTTGGATTTTGTGGAGAAATGAATTGATGTGTTTTGTTGTGAATCTTGGATTGAATTTGATAATATGTTTGAGTTTGTTCTGTGTGGAATTTGAAAACCATTAGAGTTAAACGAGTATTTAGAATGGGGAATCGCTTAATGTCTTGTTTACTTAATGTTTGTTTTGAAAATCGTTTAAGTTAAATGAGTATTAAGAATGGGGAATCTCTTAATGTCTTGTTTACTTAATGTTTGTTTTGAAAATCGTTTTAAGTTAAATGAGTATTAAGAATGGGGAATCTCTTAATGTCTTGTTTACTTAATGTTTGTTTTGAAAATCGTTTAAGTTAAATGAGTATTAAGGATGGGGAATCTCTTAATGTCTTGTTTACTTAATGTTTGTTTTGAAAATCGTTTGTTTACTTAATGTTTGTTTTGAAAATCGTTTAAGTTAAATGAGTATTAAGGATGGGGAACCTCTTAATGTCTTGTTTACTTAATGTTTGTTTTGAAAATCGTTTAAGTTAAACGAGTATTAAGAATGGGGAATCTCTTAATGTCTTGTTTGCTTAATGTTTGTTTTGAAAATCGTTTAAGTTTAATGAGTATTAAGAATGAGGAATCTCTTAATGTCTTGTTTACTTAATGTTTGTTTTGAAACTCGTTTAAGTTAAACGAGTATCAAGAATGGGGAATCTCTTAATGTCTTGTTTGCTTAATGTTTGTTTTGAAAATCGTTTAAGTTAAATGAGTATTAAGAATGGGGAATCTCTTAATTTCTTGTTTGCTTAATGTTTGTTTTGAAAATCGTTTAAGTTAAATGAGTATTAAGAATGGGGAATCTCTTAATTTCTTGTTTGCTTAATGTTTGTTGTGAAAATCGTTTAAGTTAAATGAGTATTAAGAATGGAGAATCTTTTAATAGCTACATTTGCTTAACGATTGTCTTGGATGAAGTCAGTATATGCTCATGCATTTTCATTCTTTTTGTAAATCGTGCAGACTCGTGATAGGTGGCACCTTGGTAAATAGAACTTTGGCCTGTGATAGGCGGTACATTTATGATTTACGTTTTTGTAAACCGTGCAGACCCGTGATAGGTGGCACCTCGATAAATGGTACGGGCCCGTGATAGGCAGTACGTTTATGATTTTCACTTTTTTGTAAATTGTGCAGACCCGTGATAGGTGACACCTTGGTAAATAGTACTTTGGCCTGTGATAGGCGGTACATTTACAATTTACGTTCTTTTTAGTAAACCGTGCAGACCTGTGATAGGTGGCACCTCGGTAAACGGTACTGGCCCTTGATAGGCAGTACGTTTATGGTTTACGCTTTTTAGTAAATCGTGCAGAACCGTGATAGGTGGCACCTGGGTAATTGGTACTTTGGCCTGCGATAGGCAGTACAATTATGATTTATGGCCCTTCGAGAAGGGTTTTGGTTTGGAATTCCGAATCCATGCATTTTGGCATATACGCATTGCATTAGGATGCTTGACACATGATTCGTGTTTGATTCAAGTGTATGATTGAGTGTTTGAATTTGAGATGTCATTGTGATTGTTATTGTGATGATTGTACTAAGTGTCTATGTTTTGGAACAAATTGTGTGTAAGTGAAATTGATTGTAAAACTGTTTCGAAACTCAAGTTGTCGTAGTGATTGTGTGGAAATTGCTAAGTGTTATGTTTTGGAGTCGTGTGTGAATGTGATTGAGTTAGTTTAAGTAGTTTAAGAAAAACATGCAGGGAAATCGATTCCCAAATCGATTCTTTTAAAAGTTGTACCTCACAAATCGATTTGGCAATCGATTGGATGCATTACATGAGCTCAGCCATTTTGACAAAATCGATTTGGAAATCGATTGGCTTTAATACAGGGGCTCAGCTATTCATTCAATCGATTTCCCAATCGATTGAATTAAGCCCAGAATACAGTTTTCACGAAAAATCCTCAGGAAATTGATTTCCCTATCGATTGGCTTTAAAACAAGGGCTCAGTTATTCATTCAATCGATTTCCCAATCGATTGAATTAAGCCCAGAGTTCAGTTTTCACTAAAACCCTTCATCCAAATCGATTTCCCAATCGATTGGCTCAGTAGAAATTCTTATTTTGAGTTAGATGATTGATTGCTCAATTGGTTCATCAATGGATTGGCCAGTCGTTTATTACATGATGGATTTAAGACTTATTTTGACTTCATTTTCATTTGGCAAGCATTATATGAACTTTTAGCATATGGAAAATCCTTTTAAGGTGCATGCTTTGTGGAAAGTTTATTTGTGCATTCAAAAGCATCATCAATGGATCTTAAGGAGCGTTTGGAAATCACTCAGAGTGTATAGTTTTTTGGTAGAATGATCAAATTATGTTGATGTATAGGGGCTAGACGTCTTTCTTTTTGGGTTGTGTTTATTTTAATGTGGAAGACTGTACTTATACTAATATTGTCTATTTGACATTTTATTATGATGGGGTTCATGTACCACTTTTTGAAGTGTAAATACTTTGCATTTGTATTTCAAAAAAACTATTCCGCTGTTTGTAAATTATGTTGACTTATTTGTCGTTGCGTTACAACTTCAATATTTATCCAAAAGTATTTTCTTCTTTATTTCTTTGTTTTTATGAATTTGTTTTGAAAAAAAAAAAATACACTCGCGCTGTTAAAAATCGGGGTGTTACAGCTGGCTTGATCAGACGAGATTTAAATCAAGCTCAATCAGTTATGGCTCCTCCTTCGATTAGTGGTGGTGTAATTGAAGATGGAATCCAATTTCAAACCATGTTGTCTCCTCCAACACAAATTAATAATACTTTTGAGGGACTTCTGTCGTCACGTAACATTCCAACAAATAATGATGGTGGGAGTGGAACTGATAAGAGGAATTATTATGAGAATTGATGTATTTGAATAATTTCATAATTTTATTTTTGGTTTGTATGAACACATTTATTTTGTCCTAGTTAATTATTGTGTGTTTAATTTTTGGTTTGTAAGACATGATTTATTAATTTTGGAATATTTTATTTGGTTTGGTAGTACTTACTTTAATTAATATAATATTATATATTTTATACATAATAGTTATTTTAATTTTTAAATTCAATTTTTATTTAAATTTAATTTTAATTTAATTTTAATTTAAATTAATCTTTAATTATAATATAATTTAAATATTATATTTTAAATTTAATTTAAATGATAATTAAATTATAATATTATATTTTTAATTTATATTGATATTAGTTTATTATATATAACATATTAAATTTAAATTTAAATTAAATTATAATATTGTAATTTTAATTTTACTTTTATATTCATATTAATTTATTATATATAATATTATTTTGTAGTAATAATTTTGAATTTAATAATTTTTTTTTTGATAAAGTTAATATTTTGTGGCGGTCTAAGCCCGTACAAAATATTTATTTTTTACTTTGGAACATCCTTTGTGGCGGCCTGGGCCCTCACAAAAGCTTAATTTTTAAAATCAGCTTTAACCTTTGTGGCGGCCTATGCCCTCACAAAAGCTTAATTTTAAAAATCAGCTTTAACCTTTGTGGCGGCCTATGCCCTCACAAAAGCTTAATTTTAAAAATCAGCTTTAACCTTTGTGGCGGCCTATGCCCTCACAAAAGCAGGCGTTTGTGACGGCCTTTGCCCTCA
This sequence comes from Cicer arietinum, assembly GCF_000331145.2. NCBI lineage: Eukaryota > Viridiplantae > Streptophyta > Magnoliopsida > Fabales > Fabaceae > Cicer > Cicer arietinum. Next base: position 32,321,041 of record NC_021160.2, on the reverse strand, counting down.
CAAAAGACAACGAATTTTTCATACTTTGTGGCCGTTTTGGCCGCCACAAAGGTTTGTGACCACCTTATTTGTGACTGCCTAAGGCCGCCACAAATGCCTACTTTGTGGCTGTTTTTCCCCCTTTGTGAGGTCTTTTGGCCCTCACAAAAACCATGTTTTCTTGTTGTGCCAATCTTGTGCATCCAATAAGTGCGTTTGTGTCATTGGATTAACATTTAGGTCATTTTCGTCCTACTTAGCCTTATTTCTTATAAGAAATAAATTAAATTAACTAGGAATATAAACATACATTAGCATTCAAAAAACCAAGCATATTGAAAATTTAAACAAGGTGGATGTGTACATCTTTTAGACAATTTTTAGAAATAATTATTTATGTCCTTTAAAACCGACATAAATATCTTACTTGTAGACGAAATGTTGCAACGGCAAGGCCTAGTTATTCTTTCAACTTATTTAAACTTTTCACAGTTTCTTTATCAAGTTTCTAATATGGGAAATTTTCTAAGTATTAACCTTCGAAAAACCCATATTTCCCATTGCCTTTGAAGTCTTAGTTCTTATATTTCGCTCAAACTTCTATTGTTTCCATCTTCAAGTCGCTTGTTCGAATTCGATCCTTTGATCTTTGCACCTTTCCATTACGATTTTCATTCTAACTTTTTGTTTGAACTTTGAAGTTGAATTATTGAATTTTACATATAACAGATTCCCTCCCAAAAAAATACTTATTGTGTTATGGGCAATAACTAGAATTGGTATTTTTTGCTTTTAGCAATGTAAAATTAAAATCATAAAAAACTAGTCGATATTTGTCATTTAATCTTCATACTTGTTTTCAATCATGATTGTGTGACATAATTGCACCCATGTGTTATGGGCAATAACTAGAATTGGTATTTTTTGCTTTTAGCAATGTAAAATTAAAATCATAAAAAACTAGTCGATATTTGTCATTTAATCTTCATACTTGTTTTCAATCATGATTGTGTGACATAATTGCACCCATGTGTTATGGGCAATAACTAGAATTGGTATTTTTTGCTTTTAGCAATGTAAAATTAAAATCATAAAAAACTAGTCGATATTTGTCATTTAATCTTCATACTTGTTTTCAATCATGATTGTGTGACATAATTGCACCCATGTGTTATGGGCAATAACTAGAATTGGTATTTTTTGCTTTTAGCAATGTAAAATTAAAATCATAAAAAACTAGTCGATATTTGTCATTTAATCTTCATACTTGTTTTCAATCATGATTGTGTGACATAATTGCACCCATGTGTTATGGGCAATAACTAGAATTGGTATTTTTTGCTTTTAGCAATGTAAAATTAAAATCATAAAAAACTAGTCGATATTTGTCATTTAATCTTCATACTTGTTTTCAATCATGATTGTGTGACATAATTGCACCCATGTGTTATGGGCAATAACTAGAATTGGTATTTTTTGCTTTTAGCAATGTAAAATTAAAATCATAAAAAACTAGTCGATATTTGTCATTTAATCTTCATACTTGTTTTCAATCATGATTGTGTGACATAATTGCACCCATGTGTTATGGGCAATAACTAGAATTGGTATTTTTTGCTTTTAGCAATGTAAAATTAAAATCATAAAAAACTAGTCGATATTTGTCATTTAATCTTCATACTTGTTTTCAATCATGATTGTGTGACATAATTGCACCCATGTGTTATGGGCAATAACTAGAATTGGTATTTTTTGCTTTTAGCAATGTAAAATTAAAATCATAAAAAACTAGTCGATATTTGTCATTTAATCTTCATACTTGTTTTCAATCATGATTGTGTGACATAATTGCACCCATGTGTTATGGGCAATAACTAGAATTGGTATTTTTTGCTTTTAGCAATGTAAAATTAAAATCATAAAAAACTAGTCGATATTTGTCATTTAATCTTCATACTTGTTTTCAATCATGATTGTGTGACATAATTGCACCCATGTGTTATGGGCAATAACTAGAATTGGTATTTTTTGCTTTTAGCAATGTAAAATTAAAATCATAAAAAACTAGTCGATATTTGTCATTTAATCTTCATACTTGTTTTCAATCATGATTGTGTGACATAATTGCACCCATGTGTTATGGGCAATAACTAGAATTGGTATTTTTTGCTTTTAGCAATGTAAAATTAAAATCATAAAAAACTAGTCGATATTTGTCATTTAATCTTCATACTTGTTTTCAATCATGATTGTGTGACATAATTGCACCCATGTGTTATGGGCAATAACTAGAATTGGTATTTTTTGCTTTTAGCAATGTAAAATTAAAATCATAAAAAACTAGTCGATATTTGTCATTTAATCTTCATACTTGTTTTCAATCATGATTGTGTGACATAATTGCACCCATGTGTTATGGGCAATAACTAGAATTGGTATTTTTTGCTTTTAGCAATGTAAAATTAAAATCATAAAAAACTAGTCGATATTTGTCATTTAATCTTCATACTTGTTTTCAATCATGATTGTGTGACATAATTGCACCCATGTGTTATGGGCAATAACTAGAATTGGTATTTTTTGCTTTTAGCAATGTAAAATTAAAATCATAAAAAACTAGTCGATATTTGTCATTTAATCTTCATACTTGTTTTCAATCATGATTGTGTGACATAATTGCACCCATGTGTTATGGGCAATAACTAGAATTGGTATTTTTTGCTTTTAGCAATGTAAAATTAAAATCATAAAAAACTAGTCGATATTTGTCATTTAATCTTCATACTTGTTTTCAATCATGATTGTGTGACATAATTGCACCCATGTGTTATGGGCAATAACTAGAATTGGTATTTTTTGCTTTTAGCAATGTAAAATTAAAATCATAAAAAACTAGTCGATATTTGTCATTTAATCTTCATACTTGTTTTCAATCATGATTGTGTGACATAATTGCACCCATGTGTTATGGGCAATAACTAGAATTGGTATTTTTTGCTTTTAGCAATGTAAAATTAAAATCATAAAAAACTAGTCGATATTTGTCATTTAATCTTCATACTTGTTTTCAATCATGATTGTGTGACATAATTGCACCCATGTGTTATGGGCAATAACTAGAATTGGTATTTTTTGCTTTTAGCAATGTAAAATTAAAATCATAAAAAACTAGTCGATATTTGTCATTTAATCTTCATACTTGTTTTCAATCATGATTGTGTGACATAATTGCACCCATGTGTTATGGGCAATAACTAGAATTGGTATTTTTTGCTTTTAGCAATGTAAAATTAAAATCATAAAAAACTAGTCGATATTTGTCATTTAATCTTCATACTTGTTTTCAATCATGATTGTGTGACATAATTGCACCCATGTGTTATGGGCAATAACTAGAATTGGTATTTTTTGCTTTTAGCAATGTAAAATTAAAATCATAAAAAACTAGTCGATATTTGTCATTTAATCTTCATACTTGTTTTCAATCATGATTGTGTGACATAATTGCACCCATGTGTTATGGGCAATAACTAGAATTGGTATTTTTTGCTTTTAGCAATGTAAAATTAAAATCATAAAAAACTAGTCGATATTTGTCATTTAATCTTCATACTTGTTTTCAATCATGATTGTGTGACATAATTGCACCCATGTGTTATGGGCAATAACTAGAATTGGTATTTTTTGCTTTTAGCAATGTAAAATTAAAATCATAAAAAACTAGTCGATATTTGTCATTTAATCTTCATACTTGTTTTCAATCATGATTGTGTGACATAATTGCACCCATGTGTTATGGGCAATAACTAGAATTGGTATTTTTTGCTTTTAGCAATGTAAAATTAAAATCATAAAAAACTAGTCGATATTTGTCATTTAATCTTCATACTTGTTTTCAATCATGATTGTGTGACATAATTGCACCCATGTGTTATGGGCAATAACTAGAATTGGTATTTTTTGCTTTTAGCAATGTAAAATTAAAATCATAAAAAACTAGTCGATATTTGTCATTTAATCTTCATACTTGTTTTCAATCATGATTGTGTGACATAATTGCACCCATGTGTTATGGGCAATAACTAGAATTGGTATTTTTTGCTTTTAGCAATGTAAAATTAAAATCATAAAAAACTAGTCGATATTTGTCATTTAATCTTCATACTTGTTTTCAATCATGATTGTGTGACATAATTGCACCCATGTGTTATGGGCAATAACTAGAATTGGTATTTTTTGCTTTTAGCAATGTAAAATTAAAATCATAAAAAACTAGTCGATATTTGTCATTTAATCTTCATACTTGTTTTCAATCATGATTGTGTGACATAATTGCACCCATGTGTTATGGGCAATAACTAGAATTGGTATTTTTTGCTTTTAGCAATGTAAAATTAAAATCATAAAAAACTAGTCGATATTTGTCATTTAATCTTCATACTTGTTTTCAATCATGATTGTGTGACATAATTGCACCCATGTGTTATGGGCAATAACTAGAATTGGTATTTTTTGCTTTTAGCAATGTAAAATTAAAATCATAAAAAACTAGTCGATATTTGTCATTTAATCTTCATACTTGTTTTCAATCATGATTGTGTGACATAATTGCACCCATGTGTTATGGGCAATAACTAGAATTGGTATTTTTTGCTTTTAGCAATGTAAAATTAAAATCATAAAAAACTAGTCGATATTTGTCATTTAATCTTCATACTTGTTTTCAATCATGATTGTGTGACATAATTGCACCCATGTGTTATGGGCAATAACTAGAATTGGTATTTTTTGCTTTTAGCAATGTAAAATTAAAATCATAAAAAACTAGTCGATATTTGTCATTTAATCTTCATACTTGTTTTCAATCATGATTGTGTGACATAATTGCACCCATGTGTTATGGGCAATAACTAGAATTGGTATTTTTTGCTTTTAGCAATGTAAAATTAAAATCATAAAAAACTAGTCGATATTTGTCATTTAATCTTCATACTTGTTTTCAATCATGATTGTGTGACATAATTGCACCCATGTGTTATGGGCAATAACTAGAATTGGTATTTTTTGCTTTTAGCAATGTAAAATTAAAATCATAAAAAACTAGTCGATATTTGTCATTTAATCTTCATACTTGTTTTCAATCATGATTGTGTGACATAATTGCACCCATGTGTTATGGGCAATAACTAGAATTGGTATTTTTTGCTTTTAGCAATGTAAAATTAAAATCATAAAAAACTAGTCGATATTTGTCATTTAATCTTCATACTTGTTTTCAATCATGATTGTGTGACATAATTGCACCCATGTGTTATGGGCAATAACTAGAATTGGTATTTTTTGCTTTTAGCAATGTAAAATTAAAATCATAAAAAACTAGTCGATATTTGTCATTTAATCTTCATACTTGTTTTCAATCATGATTGTGTGACATAATTGCACCCATGTGTTATGGGCAATAACTAGAATCTGGGCCCTCACAAAAGCTTAATTTTTAAAATCAGCTTTAACCTTTGTGGCGGCCTATGCCCTCACAAAAGCTTAATTTTAAAAATCAGCTTTAACCTTTGTGGCGGCCTATGCCCTCACAAAAGCAGGCGTTTGTGACGGCCTTTGCCCTCACAAAAGACAACGAATTTTTCATACTTTGTGGCCGTTTTGGCCGCCACAAAGGTTTGTGACCACCTTATTTGTGACTGCCTAAGGCCGCCACAAATGCCTACTTTGTGGCTGTTTTTCCCCCTTTGTGAGGTCTTTTGGCCCTCACAAAAACCATGTTTTCTTGTTGTGCCAATCTTGTGCATCCAATAAGTGCGTTTGTGTCATTGGATTAACATTTAGGTCATTTTCGTCCTACTTAGCCTTATTTCTTATAAGAAATAAATTAAATTAACTAGGAATATAAACATACATTAGCATTCAAAAAACCAAGCATATTGAAAATTTAAACAAGGTGGATGTGTACATCTTTTAGACAATTTTTAGAAATAATTATTTATGTCCTTTAAAACCGACATAAATATCTTACTTGTAGACGAAATGTTGCAACGGCAAGGCCTAGTTATTCTTTCAACTTATTTAAACTTTTCACAGTTTCTTTATCAAGTTTCTAATATGGGAAATTTTCTAAGTATTAACCTTCGAAAAACCCATATTTCCCATTGCCTTTGAAGTCTTAGTTCTTATATTTCGCTCAAACTTCTATTGTTTCCATCTTCAAGTCGCTTGTTCGAATTCGATCCTTTGATCTTTGCACCTTTCCATTACGATTTTCATTCTAACTTTTTGTTTGAACTTTGAAGTTGAATTATTGAATTTTACATATAACAGATTCCCTCCCAAAAAAATACTTATTGTGTTATGGGCAATAACTAGAATTGGTATTTTTTGCTTTTAGCAATGTAAAATTAAAATCATAAAAAACTAGTCGATATTTGTCATTTAATCTTCATACTTGTTTTCAATCATGATTGTGTGACATAATTGCACCCATGTGTTATGGGCAATAACTAGAATTGGTATTTTTCACTTTTAGCAATGTAAACTTAAAATCATAAAAAAACTAGTCGTTATTTGTCCTTTAGACTTCCTAACTGTTTGCAATCATCATTGTGTGACATAATTGCACCCGTGCAGTATTGGGGTACCTCAAATCCAACAATAGCAGCGCACAATTTACAACATTAGTTGGTTGTCATTCACGCTAGTTAACATGGTTTAACTCACTAGACATGATCATATGGGTTTTTCAACCTAGAAAATTTGAATTGCTCATTTGTTAACATTTTCTCCTTTTTTCCTTGTTCACTTAGGTGTTGTTTTTTCCTCTCAAACTCTCATATCTCATTCTTTAGCTTCAAAACTTTCTTCGCATTCATCATGACTTCAACTTCTCGAACCTCGAACATTTCTCTTGTGGCTACTTAATCATTTAAACTTGTTACAAAAAGAAAACCAAAATATACTCTGGAATTGGACAATGATGAAACCGAAAAGGCTATTTAGCGATGTCAAGTAATTATTGTTGAACAAACTTTAATGTTATAGTTAGTGGGTTTCTATTAATAAGTTAGTGGAAAAACAAAGTCTGTTTTGTAGTTGGAAGACCAACAGATAGTGGGCTATTAATAGTATTTATTTGTTTTCTTATATCAGCAGTAATGGGACTATATAAAGACCAAGGCTGTATTTTCATTTCAACAGAATATATAAAAGTAGTGTTTTCTGTTCACAAATTGGCATCAGAGCAAATGGCAAACGTGATGAGTCAAATGCCGTTGCCGCGACTAACGAAGTCAAATTACGATAATTGGAGTGTCCAAATGAAAGCTCTTCTTGGAGCTCTAGAGGCGTGGGAGGTGATCAGAGATGGGTTTGAAGAACCAACAAATACTGCGGGATATACGGCAGCTCAAAACAAGGCGTTGAAAGAGACGCGGTCAAAGGATAAGACGGCACTATACATGCTGTTTCGACCAGTTGACGACTCAGACTTTGAGAAAATTGTCGGTTCGGCTACGTCGAAAGAAGCATGGGACACGTTAAAAAAGGCGTTCAAAGGAGCAGATCGAGTGAAGCAAGTTCAACTCCAAACTCTTCGTGGTGAATTGGAGAGCATGCATATGAAGGAGTCAGAAATAGTATTTGACTACATCACGCGTGTACAAACAGTGGTGAATCAACTCACTAGAAATGGCGAAACGATGACTGATGCACGAGTTGTCGAAAAGATCCTGAGATCTTTAACAGATAAATTTGAGAATATTGTGTGTGCAATAGAAGAGTCGAAGGACCTTTCGACACTCTCAGTCGAAGAGCTCGCTGGTTCTCTCGAAGCACACGAACAACGTAAGATGAAAAAGAAGGAAGAAGCAGTCGAGGAAGACGAAAAGGTACTCTTTTCTCAAAACTTTCGGGGAAGAGGACATGGTCGTGGAGGTCATGGTCGAGGTGGTCGAGGCAGCAACTTCGAGAGAGGACAGTCAAGCCAGCAGAATGGGTGTGGCAAAGGACGTGGTCAAAGAGGTGGTCGGTCGAACTACTCCAACTTCGAATGCTACAAGTGTGGGAAGTATGGTCATTACGCGAAGGATTGCAACTCCTACAAATGCTATAACTGTGGTAAAGTGGGACATCTTGCAAAGGATTGTCAAGTCGAAAAGAAGGTAGAAGAAACAACCAATCTAGTTTTGGAAGCTGAATCGAATGAAGGCTTTCTCTTGATGGCTCAAAATGAAATCAACACCAGTAATGACACCATGTGGTATCTCGACTCAGGGGCAAGTAATCATATGTGTGGTCACAAACACCTGTTTAAAGAAATGCAAAAGATTGAAGATGGTCATGTGTCTTTCGGAGATGCATCGAAAGTGAAAGTCGAAGGCAAGGGTACAATCTGTTACTTACAGAAGGATGGCTTGATTGGATCAATCAAGGATGTTTATTATGTACCAGATCTCAAGACCAACATCCTGAGCTTGGGGCAACTTACAGAAAAAGGTTATTCGATACTTATAAAAGATTAGATACTGCATTTGAAGGACAAGCTAGGGCATCTGATTGCTCAAGTCGAGATGGGGAGAAATTGAATGTACAAATTGAATTTGAGAAGCGTTCAAGAAAAATGTTTGCAAGTCAATGTCGAAGACAAAGCGTCGCTGTGGCATCTACGCTTTGGTCATCTACATCATGCTGGTTTGAAAAGGTTGGCGAAAAAGAACATGGTGCACGGGCTACCAGACATAGACTATGAAGAAAAGTTTTGTGAAGAATGTGTGCTTAGCAAACAAACAAGAACCTCATTTCAAAAGAAGGCAGAATATCAAGCTAAAAATATTCTCGAACTGATTCATACCGACATATGTGGGCCAATCACTCCGGAATCTTTCAGTGGCAAAAGGTACTTCATTTCCTTTATCGATGATTTCTCACGGAAAACCTGGCTTTATTTCTTGAAAGAAAAATCTGAAGCATTCGAGGTGTTCAAAAAGTTCAAAGTAATGGTGGAGAAGGCAACTGACAGACACATCAAAGCCGTTTGATCTGACAGAGATGGTGAGTATATTTCAACAGCCTTTATGAAGTATTGTGAAGAGCAGGGAATAAAAAGATTTCTAACTGCACCATATTCACCTCAACAAAACGGTGTGGCTGAAAGGAAGAATCGAACATTTCTCGACATGATTCGATCAATGCTTAAAAGCAAGAACATGTCGAAGAAATTCTGGGCAAAAGCTGTACAATGTGCTATTTACGTTCAGAATCGATGTCCACATTCGAAGTTAGAAGATCAAACACCACAAGAAGTATGGAGCGGACATAAGCCAACAGTTTCTCATCTCAAAATATTTGGTAGTGTGGCGTATGCACACGTACCAGATCAACGAAGAACGAAGCTTGAAGACAAAAGTCAGAAGTACATATTCATTGGGTATGATGAGAAGACAAAAGGGTACAAGCTATTCGATCCCATAAGCAAGAAGGTGATAGTGAGTAGAGACGTTCGAATAAACGAAGCAAGCAAGTGGGACTGGAACAATTCGACAGAAGTTAATATCGAAGTTGAAGAATCATCTGTCGCCATACCAACAAGCACTTCAACAGAACTTGAAGAGTCTGACAATGAAGATGAACCTCTACAACCCAGAATGCGAAGTCTGCAAGATTTGTATGAAACGACAGAAGAGGTACACCTTGTATGTCTTTTGGCAGACACTGAAAACATT
>NC_021160.2:32296952-32310759 GCF_000331145.2 Cicer arietinum | reverse complement strand
AGAATTCAAGGGCACAATGACACGTGAATTCGAGATGACAGACTTAGGTCTGATGAGATTCTTTCTTGGTCTTGAGGTTCGACAAGAAGTAGCGGTAATCTTCATATCACAGGAGACATATGCAAAGGAAATCCTGGAAAGATTCAAAATGAAAGATTGTAATCCAGTTTCGACACCAATGGAACCAGGTGCAAAGCTGTCAAAATTTGATGGAGGAGAACGTGTCGAAGCAAGCAAATATCGAAGCTTGGTAGGTAGTCTTCGCTATCTCACATGTACAAGGCCGGACATTTCATTAAGTGTCGGCATTGTAAGTCGATTCATGGAGGAGCCAGTATATTCACATTGGAAGGCATTGAAACGAATCCTGAGGTACATCCAAGGAACATTGTCATTTGGAATGTTTTACTCAAGAACAGAAGATTACAAGCTGGTTGGTTACTCCGACAGTGATTGGTGTGGAGATATAGACGATCGGAAAAGCACTTCAGGATATGTGTTCTTCATGGGAAATACTGCATTTACTTGGCTTTCTAAGAAGCAACCGATAGTAACGCTCTCGACATGTGAAGCTGAATATGTGGCAGCATCTTTGTGTGTTTGTCATGCAATATGGCTTAGAAGATTGTTGAGCAAAATGGAGCTAAAACAGGTAGGTGCAACAGTCATACAAGTGGACAACAAATCAGCAATTGAGTTAGCAAAGAATCCTGTAAATCATGAAAGAAGCAAACACATCGACGTTCGCTTCCACTTTATTCGAGAACATGTGAAGGAAGGAAGTGTCGAATTGAGGCATGTAGCAAGCAAGGATCAAGCAGCAGATATTTTCACAAAACCATTATCGAAAGAAACTTTCGAAAGAGGCAGGAAGCTGATATGCATGATAGATAGAAGGAACATTTAAGTTTACAGGGGAGTTTTGTTGAATAAACTTTAATGTTATAGTTAGTGGGTTTCTATTAATAAGTTAGTGGAAAGACAAAGTCTGTTTTGTAGTTGGAAGGCCAAGAGATAGTGGGCTATTAATAGTATTTATTTGTTTTCTTATATCAGCAGTAATGAGACTATATAAAGACCAAGGCTGTATTTTCATTTCAACAGAATATATAAAAGTAGTGTTTTCTGTTCACACTTATTCTTTTACTCTTAGAAAACTAAACTTTTGCTTTCTTGGGTCTGTATCCAACTACTACTACTATCAACACATTGAGCCTTTCTTTCCTTGCCACTCTTCCTCACTACTATTAGCTTTCAAATCTTGAGTTAACCCTAGATTTCTTGAGTCGGTTGGTAATGCATTTAGATCTATGCTTGGGAATTTCAATCCTCCCAAATCTACCACTAAAAAACCTACTCTAAAAGCCTTTTATTTGATGTGGCCTGAAAGAGTTTCTAAATACAAATCTGCTCTTTAGAAACAAGTAGATATCTATGACCTAATGACGTTGAGAAAAGCCAATTTGGTCTACAACTTTTGTTGAAACCAAGTTGATTTTATACTTACCATTTTGATGTTAACAAAAGTATTTTATGAAAACAACATATTTGATTTCACATAATATGAAAGAAGATTCGTATTTTTGAAGATAATCTAAAATAATATTTAATTCAAATTTATAATTAAAGAAAATATTTGATCAAGTTTAAAAAAAATAATATGATCAATATTTGAAAAAGATATAATTAACATATTATCAACAATAAGATATTAATTATTTAAAAGAAAATTTGATCAAAATTTATCCCAAAAAGATATAAATTATCAACAAGATGAATTTATCAAGATTTATCTACAAAAAAAATATGTATTATTTACAAGAAGATTTGATCAAGAGTTATCACAAGAAATATATGAATTATTTACAAGAAAATTTAATCAATATTTATCACAAGAAAATATGAATTATTTACAAAAAGATATGAACTAATTACAAAAAAATATGATCAAGAATTATTTACAAGAAAAGACACTCACCGTGACACCTTAAACCTTGAAATAATATTGTTTTAATTTAGACATTAAGTAATGAAATTCCTCAATATATATATATATATATATATATATATATATATATATATATATATATTTTCTTACCTTGTTTTACAAACAATATCTCAATATATATATATATATATATATATATATATATATATATATATATATAAATTTTCTTACCTTGTTTTACCAACATCACATAATCACTTAACCACTTGAAGTCATAATAATATACAACAAAATTCTTTCGAAATAAATATAAATAAGTTTAGAAATAAAAGTGAATATAGTCTTAACCCAATGTCACTATCAGAGTAGGAATTCCCAAAATAAAAAGACATTAAAAAATGACGTTAACAAAAGGTATATAATAAAAGTCTTCGAGATAAGACGACTTCCGATACTTTGAGGGTATTAGTCATCACTTATAACTTGCAGCTCGTTTGCGTCCATGGCGAGCGCCAAAGACAAACAAAGAAAGGTGAATTTCGAAATCATGTAACAAATAAGATAAGAAGAATACGCATGTAGTCATATTGGCATAAGCATGATAAATTCAAGAACATAATATCAAAGGTTAATCCAAATCAATCATAATAAAACTGTCAGAAGGATGAAATGTCATGCATGTCTTATACCCTATACTTCATCATTTGATGTCATTCTACGTTGAGGTACTTGGTTAAGAAGTCTGATACTATGCTACTACAGGAGTGGATAGACAATTCATGAATGCCAAAGTCCTCATAGATCCCCTCAACTCAACCCGAGACATATATACACGACAATCGAATAGTCTTGTGTTGCACGGTAGCTCCCGACCTTAGGGAATAACCCACTAATCCACTTAGTAATTCCTCCAAGGTCTATTAGTCTTACCTTACAATTCGACTGTAACCCCCAAGGTCTATCAGTCTTACCTTACAATTCGACTGTAACCCTCCACGATCAGACTCATTCTATTATACTTCCCCAAAACCATTGGGCTTGTCAAACTCTTTCTATATGGTGACAAAATAATCTTCACTTTAAAAGTCTCTAACATCTAATTCAACTATCAGTCATTCCACAATAATCATCATAGTTTATATCTTTATATATATATATATATATATATATATATATATATATCAGTCAGTCTCAATCAAATTCCAAAATTTGGTCCACACCACTCACAATGAACAGTCTAGTTCTATCAATCATAAAATAGAGAATCAACCAAGTGGTGCATTAAAGTAAAATAATAATTTCAATCAAGTAAACACGAGCACTCAAATACACATCATCCATACAATAATAGTTAGCATAGGATTTCATAAAAATCAAATATCATGCAATCTTGACATAAATTAATTTATAACATATCTATAGGTTTCTAAATCATATTTTAGTCATCCTTGTTACCATTCATATATTCTTAATTAATTATTATTACTGAATAAGGCTCAACCCTACGTAGTAAACCCCAGATAAATCTTTGGGAATTACGACATTCCCGTTCACCCCACGTTATATTATACTCATAAAATCGAACCTCCTCTCACCCCTTACCACGATTGAAGATTTCTCCAAACGAATCTGATCTAATAATGTGTCACATCTTCTTCGAACGTCGCCTCTAAAAGTTCGCGAAAGAAATTGATCGCATCAAGAAATCGTTTGCCTATGATAATATTGACAAGCAAGTGATTGTTTGCTTCTAATAATCGCATCAAGAAATTAATCGTGTAACTCTGATTTATAATGTATGCTCTCATTAAAGTCAAAGCTTTAATGAAAGTCAACGCTCCAAAGAAGACAAAACTTTTACGCATCCCCATATGAACATCTTGAATATGTTACTTATGAGGTCTATGAGATATGCTCTGATCATTGTATCCTCTGTTTACTTTGCATTTATACCAAGATACGCTGAATCAATTACAATGATTTGTTTTGGAAAGTCTTCTATAGAAAATCAATCTCAAAAGATTTGATACGGATATTCGTGATATATGTTGATTTCTTTCAATCAAGACAACGACCAGAAAACCCTAAACAATCTCTATAAAAAGACGTGCATTTCTTAATTGAAACTACAAAAAACGCACTGCTATAAGCATATACAGATGCCTCTGCTCTCTAGCTTTTAATCATTCATTTTAGCTGAGATAAGTTTATGAGAGTACAACTTTGTAAAAACTCTCTTATGATAGTTTTTTCTAAAAACCAAAAGTCCATTCTCTTGTAACCTAGCCTAGTAGTGGCTGCCTTTCTCAATAGCTTATTGTACTAAGCTAGAAAGTTGAGAAGACTTTAACACAGTCAGTTTGAATAGTAGGTGTTCAATGAAAGTGTACTTTTGTGGTGAGCTAGTGGATTAAATTATTTAGGTTGAAGGGACTTAACGTAGCTACTGTGTTGGTGGTGAACTATGAAAAATGTTGAGATATATAGAAAGAAAAGAATGGACAATTACACCGGTACAATTTGGTGGTAGAACAGTATTTTACTCAAGAAAACTTGATAATTTCCAATCGAGAATGAGAGTTTCCCACCAATATCATAGGGGAGTTTCAAGCCAGGGTTCATGGGAATATAGATTTCCTGGGAATTAATATTTATTCAATATTAACAAACGTGGGCAGTTTTAATTCCCATCAAGTGTTCCTGGGAGTAAGTGTAGAAACCGGAAAACAAACACCCTCAAAAGGTAATAGTCTCTGCTTCTGATATTATTTTTGATTTTGTAGATAATGTTGGCAATGTAGTTTTGAACTCATCTGCGTGTGAACCTCAAAACTTACTCTTTATTGCCACCCAAATTGAACCTTCTATTAAAACTCAAAACACTTTACCTGAAACAAATGTCTGACACTATAACTGAACCATATGCAGAATAAGATGTTGAACCGTCTATCGTACCATCTGACCTTGTCTTAAACATTGAAACTCTACCTAAACCATAAAACACAAAACATTCCTTCTGTTGAAGGCTTAAGTGATAACATTCAAAGTTCTAAACCTAGTTTTGAAAGAATTGATGTATCTTTTGAATCCTCATCTCATATTTCAAATGATAATTTTCTAGATCACCTAGGTGCTACCCTAAAAGTATGCAAGTTACTTGAGAAACCTTTATCCCCTAAACACTAAATTTCTTGTAGCTACAACTGATCGAGCCATTGAAGCCCCACTTCAACCCGAATCTGAGACTCCACTATCTAACTCTCAACCAATAAACTCAATCCCTAACTTACCTACACATTCATCCTCTCAGACGCCTGCATCTAACCCAAACTCACGTTCTATTGAGGTTCCCTTTAACCTTGCATCTGATATAGCAGTTAACAATAATGAAAATCTAGAATCTAGAATCTGGCAGTAAAAAGTACAGTTTTAATAAATTAAGGTAAAGTAATTTTGAACTGTACATAACCTATTTGTAAAAAGCTGCCAAACCTTAATTTAAGTGCAAAATGGCTTAATTTAGCGGCTTTTTTTTTTTTTTTTTTCATTATGGAATCTGTATAACCACTTTGACAAAGATTTTCCAAACTTGAATTTATGGAAGAAGTGTATAAATTCAGATGTATCATGAAGGGCAAATAGTAGAGACATTTGTTTGAAATTTTCAAGTATTACAATGGTCATCTCAATGAAAACAAAATGCATTAATGTCATAAAGTGATATCTCACAAATTTGAGCAATTTCAAACCTATGTGTAAGATTTCAGTGAACAACTTGAGCTTATAGGTTTTAACTGACCTTTATGTCAGACAAGACCATCTCCAGATACTTGATGTTTTTACTATTGGTAATTGTCCATAGATCTCAGACTCTGGCAGCAATCTTCCACGCATGTTGCCTTTGAAAATAGAAGATGAACAAATTTGTGAGCAAGAAGTTACAGAGTTGAATGACATAAACACTAAAAGAATTTAAAAAGAACCTAAAAAAGCGACCAAGAGGAACCAAACATGCATATTAAAACGGTAATAACTACAAAATCTTAGGGATTTTTTCTTTCCCGTTAAGTTTGTTAAAAATGTGTGAGAGTGAATGAGTTATGAGTCGAACCCAGCATGCAACACAAAACATCACAAAAGTATAACTTTCCCGTTAATTTGCTCTAAAAAATTTGCTACGAAAATGAAAAATTTGCGCAATAAGGAAAAGAAATAGGGATTTCGTAAATCAGATATTAACAATAATGCTCATGTGAATTTAAGATGATGAAATGTTAGAATGAGAGATGAACTCTAATCTTCCTGTTAATTAGATGACCAAAAAGCTATGTTTCTAAAATCAACATAACAAAATGAAAATGATGAAGGTAGAAGATGAAGTAAGTCATGTTACTAGTCACCGATGAAGATGCAAAGATGGGTCGATCGTGATTTTTCTTCTTTCTGGTGAGTTAAGTGAACAGAACAGAGACAGAGGAGAAGATAATGAGGGATGGAGTAAGATGGTTTCAGAAATGAAACCATGGTAGTGTAAAGAGAGACGGGAAATGCTATTTTGTTTTTCAGAGTTAGAGTTATTTTGGAATACTCACTTCAGTGGAAGATTGTTATAAGGTTGTTATTGTTGATTGATGTTCTCTATTGTTATTAGGAAGACTTTGATGTACCCATTAATTATCATAGTGAAAGTTTTTATTGGACTAGGTATATTCTCTAGGAAAGTTTTCCACGTTAAAAATTTCATATTTAATTTTCTGCCAATTATTATTACTCTTGGAATTGTATTTTCTGTTTGGTCATTTATGTGATGAAAAAAATATTCAGCATTATTGAGATAGTTAACTCTGGTTTTTCCCAACAAAATGGTATCAGAGCTTGGTTGATTTGATTTGTGCATTTAAATGGAGGAGGAAAATAAAGGTCCTAATATGATTAAACTCAACTCTTCTAATTACAAACTTTGAAAGACTCTCATGGAAGACATGTTATACATCAAAGATTTGTATGATTCTATTGAGGGTAACATTGCTAAATCTGCAGATAAATCTGACACTGACTGGAAGAAGATGAATAGAAAGGCAGCGGCGTTGATCAGACAGTGGTTGGATCTGAGTGTATATCCACATGTTGAAACTGAAATAGATGCTAACTAGATGTGGGAAAAATTAAAAGAGTTATATGAACGAAATAATTTGCAAAATAAAACATTATTGATTCGGAAGCTGATGAATATGAAATACAAAGATGGGGATTCAATGGAAGAACATATGAGTATTTTTTAGAATACAGTGAATCAGTTAACAACTGCATAAATTAAATTAGATGATGAGTTGCAAGTGTTGTTACTGTTGAGTTCCTTGCCTCATAATTGGGAAGTCCTAGTTGTGACGTTGACCAATTCAGCTCCAAGTGAAAAGTTGGAAATGTCAATAGTTAAAGAGAGAATGTTGAATGAAGAAGCTTGAAGAAAGGAACGCGGTTTGATTGGTTCTTCCTCAAAGTCAGAAGCACTAGTTACAGAGTCACGGGGGAGAAGTCATTCTAGAAACATCCATAAACGCGACAACTCTGAAAGTCATAGCAAGTCAAGAAGCAAGTCGAGAACTAGAAATTACAGGTTTCTTAAGAGAGATCAATCAAGGGAAAGAAATGAAGACAAAAAGAAGAAAAATGATAAAGATACAACAACAGTTGCATCTGTTAGTAATGTCTACATTATTTGTGATGATAATTCCATAAACCTTGCATGTCAGAATTCAATTTGGATTATTGATTCGAGTGCTTCATATCATGTTACTCCTAGGCGTGATTTCTTCTCATCTTATAGTGCAGATGATTTTGGCATGGTAAAAATGGGAGATTGTAAAATCACCAAAGGGTCCCTAGTAGTTGCAAAGGAGCAAAGTTTCACTTCTCTCTATAGGATGCCTACGAAGTTATGCAAGGAAGAAGTGAATGCAATTGAAGATGCATCTTCTAATTGATGGCATATGCGCCTCAATCACTTAAGTGAGAAAGGACTCAACATACTTGTGAAGAAAAACTTTCTTCCTGTGAAAGGTACGTCTCTAAAAACTTGCACTCATTGTTTTGCTGGAAAACAACATAGAGTTTCTTTTCATAATATTGGTCCTCATAGGAGGCAAAATATTCTTGATTTAGTTCATACTGATGTTTGTATGATGGATAGTAAATCTCTTGGCGGTGCATCATATTTGATTATTTTTATTGACGACCACTCTAGAAAAGTGTGGGCATTTCCTTTGAAATCTAAAGACCAGGTATTTGGAGTCTTCAAGCATTTTCATGCAAGTGTTGAAAAAGAAAAGGGAAGAAAATTTGAATGTATTCGATTAGATAACTGTGGTGAATACAGAGGTCCATTTGAAGAGTATTTAGAAAACATGGAATTAGGTTTGAGAAAAAAATTCCAAAGGCACCTCAGCATAATGGTGTTGCAGAGAGAATAAATCGTACGATTAATGACCGAATCAGATGTATGCTCTCTCATGCAAAATTATCAAAATCCTTTTGGGGTGAAACAATGAAAACTGCAGTGGATTTGATCAATCTTTCTCCTTCTATTCCACTTGATGGTGATGTTCCAAATAGAGTGTGGAAAGGGAAATATGACTCTTACTGTCATTTGAAGTTTTTGTTGAGACAAAATCTCAAATTAATGTTTAGATGAAAACAAACAAAAAGTTAATTAAGAATGTTAATTATGATTCTAAGTGTTTTGGTATTTAACATGTGTGTTTGAGTGTATTAATCAAAGATAAGATCCAAGTAAAGCAAGAATAAATCAGCGTGAAAAGAAAAATTTGAACAAATTAGAAAGGAAAAAATTCTTGACAAAATCTGGAAAACGGAGAATGTTCTCCAGTTTCAAGAATGATCGTCACAACTCCAAATTCAACCAATCTCCCTCAGTTTAAAGAAGATTATGCCTATGAATTTCATGCTAATGTTATCAGTACTTGGCAAGGAACAAGTAGGAACCATTTTAGTCAAAGAAGGTATTCGAATCACAACGAGAGAAGATCACGAATTAGCAAGACTAGACATATCTGAACATTCTTGACATCATTCTGATCAATCTGGACATTAGAGTAATATTAGTCTCCAGATTGATAAACATTCTCCAGCTTGTTACACTTAATCTTCAGCAACAGATATCTTTTTCCAAAATGATCAGACCAGTCTCCAGTGTTGAGCCTTCTCAGATTCTAACAAAACAATCTCATCATTATTGTAAAACTCAAACTATAAGATTTTAGTATAGTTTGAGTAGATTGTAAGAAATCCTATCAAGGTTGATATGTGACTTGATTGAACTCCCTTCTGGGTGGAAAGGTTTTAACTTTGTAGCAGATCAACTTTGTAGCAGATCAAGGTTGATCTGAGCTAGGTGCTGTAAAACCAAGAAGGTTCTTTGTTTTAAACACTTAGTGGAAAATCTCACGGTTGTGAGGACTGGACGTAACCCGAGTTGGGTGAACCAGAATATATCGTTGTGTGGTATCTTTTCCCTTATCTATTTACTTTCAGTCTAATTGATTATCAAGTTAAATACATAAACTGAATTACTGATTTTAACTAACAAAGAACGTTATCTATTTTCTGGATAAAATTAAGAACGTTCTCCGTTTTCTGTTTTCACAACCAAAATCAATCTTGAGTTATTTTCTTTAGTTTTTAACAGGAATTTTAATAGGGTGAATTTGCAATTAAAACCCCCTTTTTCTTGTAAATTGACATTGCTACTTCAATTGGCATCAGAGCTCGGTCTCTAAAGTTGAACACCTAACAAGTGTTAGAGAAAAAGATCTAGAAGAAAAGTGTCAAAAGATATGTACATCGCTATAGGAGGGTAATCATACAGACCACCTTACTTTAATGGCACAAACTACTATTTCTGGAAAAGCAAAATGCAGCTATTCTTGAAATCTCAAGATACAGAAATGTGGCGCATCATTACAAATGGAGATTTCATACCAAGAGTCGACCAAAATGATTCAACCTCTGCTGAAAAGAAAGAAGCAGATTGGACAGCAAAAGAAAAATCTAAGGTACTTCTAAACTCAAAAGCTCAATTATTTTTATCTTGTGCTTTAAGTAGGGAAGAAAGCGAAAGAGTTGATGAATGCAAAACTTCTAAAGAAGTATGGGACACATTACAAAATCATCACGAAGGAACAAGCCATGTGAAAGAAACAAGGATTGATATAGGCATAAGAAAGTTTGAACTCTTTGAAATGAATGAAGGAGAAACCATTGATGAGATGTACTCAGGCAAAGCATTGTAAATGAAATGCGTTCCTTAGGCAAAGCATACTCAGTACAAGATAGAGTAAGAAAGATCATGAGATGTCTTCCATTAATATGGAGACCAATGGTGACAGCCATAAGCCAAGCCAAAAATCTTGGCGTACTCAGACTGGAGGAATTGATTGGAACATTACGAGCACATGAAGTGCTGCTACAAGAAGACAGACCAATCAAATAGGGAAAAGCAATAGCTTTGAAAACATCTCAAGAGAGTCCAGATGAGGACTCAGAAGAAATCGAACAAGAAGATGTTGATGAAGAAATAATTCGTCTTACAAAAAAGATACAAAGAATGTTGAAAAGAAGGGATCATATCAGAAAGGGATTTTCAAATCAAAAGGAAAACTTCAAAATAGAGGTAGACAAAAGTCAAATCACATGTTTTAGATGCAATAAACAAGGACATTATACAACTGAATGTCCCTTGAACAAAAGAGCACCAAAGAAGTTCCCTTTAAAGAGAAAATCCATGATGGTGACCTGGGATGATTATGATGAATCAGAAACAGAGGAACCTTAAGAAGCGAACTTATGTTTAAAAGCAGAAACTGAAGACAATGAGGTAATAAATTATGAACCATGTCTTTTATGTGAACAAACAGAAAAAGATTTTGATAGCTTTCTTAATGATTCATATCTGCTTGTTCAAAAATGTAACTTTTTAACAGGACCAAGTTTTAATAGAAAAAAGGGAAAATGAGAAAGTTTAGGTTATGATTGATTAACTAAAATACATCATTCAGAATATGCAGGAATATAATGAATTTGAAAATCAAGAACGTTCTGCAAGGAAAACGGAGAACGTTCTCCTTAAAACTGAAAATGAACTTCTTAGAAATGACTTGTCAAATTTTATTAAAGCTACTGAAACCTTTCAAAAAATCATGGGATCTCAAGTGGGAATATTTGATAACGCTGGTCTTGGTTTTGATAAATTTCAAAAAACGAAAATATGTGAAAACTTTTTTGTTTCGGAAAGAAAAGAGGATAAATGCAAAACCAAATGTTCATATTTTTAGAAACATGGACATATGGAATTTGCTTGCTACTTTAAGAAAATAGATGAAAATATTAAAAGCAAAAGTTTTTTAGAAGGGAAGATCGCTCTGCAAATAAAGCTGGACCAGTTTTGAAAAATCTACAAAAAGGATAACGTTCTCCAAGTTGTTCTCAAAACGGAGAATGTTTTGGAACAAAAGCACAACTTTCTCCAGAAAGTTTGAAAAAAGGAGAACGATCTGGAACTTCTTCAAAATCAAGATTAAAACCCCTTAAAACCCAGATTTCGAAATCAATTCCAAGATTGACATTTAAATGCTCTTACTGTCTCAAAATCGGTCGTTTAGAATCAACTTTCTATTTTAAAAAGAGATCAAGTTTTAAAAAATCTTCTAAAAGAAGATATACTAACCATCAATGATCCAAACAAATATGGGTACCAAAATCATTACTAATTTGTGATGCAGGAACACCATCCAACCATAAAGAAAGAACGTTGATATATGGACAAGCATGCTCAATATACATGAATGGAAAAGTATGGTGCCTCCTCTCATTACAAAAATTTGGAGTTCCTATAACCTTTGGAAACAGTAAAACAAAGGAGATGAAGAAGAAGAATATTCTGGACAACAGCAACATAATGCTTTCCAGGAAACCGAGATTGGTAAATAGTCTCCGTTTCGTTCTCCTCATAAAAATTGGAGAACGATAAAGGCAAAATCTAAGAGAATGATCAATTTAAGCAAAAAAGTTCATTCTGGAAGTAGTACCAGAACATTTCGCAGAAGAGTAGAACATTCTCCAGAAGAGCAGAACATTCTGCAGAAAAGTAGAACATTCTACAGAAAAGTAGAACATTCTACAGAAGAGCATAACATTTTCCAAAAGGGCAGAAGATTCTGCTTAAAAGTATAACATTCTGCAGAAGAGCAAAACATTCTCCAAAAATGCATAACATTCTGCAGAAAAGCATAACATTCTACAGAAAAGCAGAACATTCTCCAAAATGTTCTTGGCAGTGTATATGCAACATCCTATCGAATCTAATGTTTCCTATTATGATGATATGGTTGAAAAACATTAATAAGTTCTAAATGAATTTGAACAATTTGCTTTTGGTACTCCTACATGTAACACCCCGATTTTCAAAGCGAGGGTGTATTTTTTTATTTTTAAAAAAACAAACTCATGAAACAAAGAATAATTAAGCAAAATACCTTTGAATAAATATTTAAGTCGTAACACAACGACAAATAAGTAAACACAACTTACAAGCAGCGGAAAAGTTTTAAAATACGAATCCAAAGTATTTACACTTCAAAAAGTGGTGCATAGACCCCATCATAATAAAATGTCAAATAGATAATATTAGTATAGGTACAGTTTTCCAAATTAAAATAACTGCGACCCAAAAGGAAAGACGTCTAGTCCCTATACATCAACCTAATCTGATCATTCTACCAAAAAAACTATACACCCTGAGTGATCTTCACACGCCCCGCGAGATCCTCCTACATAGCTCCAGTCAAGCATTCCCATCTACATTCCCATCCGTAGGGTAGGAACCGGTAGGATCGTCCTGGCTCTCATCTGAGGGCAAAGCCCAGATTTCCACAATAGTTGTAAAGGGTCATTAACCGAAATTAACAGTTAACACATAACATTCAAGTTTTTAAATGCACCAAATAACCTTTCAACTAAGCATGCACCTTAAAAGGGTTTTCCATATGCTAAAAGTTCATATAACACTTGCCAAATAAAAATGAAATCAAAATAAAGTTCTCAATCCATCAAGTAATACATAACTAACCAAGACATTGATAAATCAATGAGCAATCTGTTATCTAACTCAAAATAAGAATTTTCACTGGGCCAATCGATTGGGAAATCGATTTGGATGAAGGATTTTAGATTCATTTTCTCCCAAATCAACACTCTAACCCTAACAAAATTCTTTTCTACACAATCACAGGTTAGTCCCTAAATGCAAACTAGAAGTTTGGAAGGAGCCATTACCTTAACGATAGCTTTAACGTGCGTTTCCGGTACCGCGAGTAAATTCGGTAAAATCTCCGCTCGCGACGTCGCTTCCAAAGTTAGTTCACTAGCACCGTAGTGTGGTGGTGAGCAACTTTCCCTTCTATCTCTTCGCGAAATGAAGCTTAGATCTAGATGAAACGAGGAGGTTTGTGTTTGACGGTTTTAAAATCCCTAACGCCGTTTTTCTTCGTTTTCAAATCAACGAGGGAGAGTGAAGTTAAGAAATCCTTATCCTATCACCCACCAAGCCTTGGGTTTCTAATCTTGAAGAAAGGAAGCAAAGAAAACGAAAAATGGAGGAAGGAGGGAGAAGGGGGTCACGCGTAGAGGTAACAGAGGAAGAAGATGGAATTTTACTTTTTCTTTCCTTTCTCTTTCTTTCCTTTCTTTTTCCTTTCTTCCTTTTTCCTTCTTTCCTTTTTATATCCTTTTCTTTTCTTTTCCTTTTCTTTCCAAACAAATAGGTATATATATATATATATATAT
>NC_021160.2:32289377-32294356 GCF_000331145.2 Cicer arietinum | reverse complement strand
GTATGTCAGTGACAGTCTGAGGTTGTTTCCAAGCAAGAACCGCCTCAATCTTAGCCGGATCTACAGCGATTCCTTCCTGGGTTATCACATGTCCTAAGAAATTCACTTTTTCTAGCCAAAACTCACACTTCGACAAATTGGCATACAACTGCTTCTCGCGTAAAATCTCCAGAACTTGACGTAAGTGTTCTCCATGCTCTTCTTCAGTTCTCGAGTAAATTAATATATCATCAATGAACACCACAACAAATTTATCAAGGAATGGACTAAAGATTCTATTCATGTAGTCCATGAAAATTACTGGTGCATTGGTAACTCCAAACGGCATAACCAGATATTCATAATGTCCATAACGGGTTCTGAAAGCAGTTTTCTGAATATCTCCTCCCCTTACTCGAATCTGATGGTAACCCGACTTCAAGTCAATCTTCGAAAATATCGCGGCCCCTCTCAATTGATCCATCAAATCATCAATGCGTGGCAAAGGATAACGATTCTTAACTAGTAAAATTGGAGCTCCCCATGGTGATACACTTGGTCTAATAAATTTATTCTTCAACAAATCTTCAATTTGGCCTTTGAGTTCATTTAATTCCAATGGTGACATTCGGTACGGCGCAATTGAAATTGGTCCCATTCCTGGGTGCAAATCAATGAAAAATTCAACTTCTCTTACCGGTGGCAATTCTGGAATTTCCGTTGGAAATACATCCCGGTACTTATTGACAAGCATCACATCTTCTATGTTCACATTTATCTTTGCCTCCACGTTAGTCAGAGACGAAAACTCATGGGTCCCTTCACTTAGCGACACTCGGAGTTTGTTAGCGGCTAAATACTTAACAACTCCTAGTTCGAGGAAAAGAACCAATTTACGAGCACAATCCAAGATCACATAATAGTACGACATCCAATCCATACCAAGAATGACCTCGAGTGATTGTAGAGGTAAACAAATCAAATTAACCAAGAAATCCCTATTCTGAATAGTCATTTGACAATGTAAACATGCAAAATTTATTGTCAAAGTCTTAGCAGGGGTGGAGACAACCAAATCAAAAGGTAAAGCAGACACATATAACTTCAAACGATTCACACAATCCATAGCAATTAAGGAATGGGTTGCCCCCGAATCGAAAAGTGCAGTTAGAGTGTTACCTGCAATCTCGCAGTCACGTTGAATCAGATTACCAGATGGATTCCCCTCTTCAGCACTCATGCAATAAATGCGTCCTCTAGCAGTAGGACGAGTAGCCCTAGTTACATTCACAACTGGTTCTACCTTCGGAGCCGTGCAATCCTTTGCCATGTGTCCTGGCTTCTGACAGTTGTAGCAGGTGAGAGTATCAGGGATACAAGCGTTAGCATAATGTCCCTCTTCCCGACATCGGAAACATCGAACCACTCGTCCCAGTTGTCTCCCGAAATTCTGGTTCCCTGGGCGATTCTTCCCACCGTTGTTAGTTCGTGGTCAATCATAAGGTTTAGCAACTTGTTTTCCCCTGTTGTTCTGATAATTCACCCGACTAGGCCCTCCTGCACTAGAATTCCCTCCTCGGCTAGCCCTCTTATTCTTCATATCCTCCACTTCCCTACAGTTTTCCACAAGAACTTGGAAACGTTGAATTCCCAAGGGCAAGACCGAGTCTTGAATCTCGTACTTTAGTCCGTCTTGGAAACGATGACACATGAACGGTTCATCAATCTCTTCACGGAAAAACCTGAAGTGTCTCGATAGCGATTCAAACTTAGCAGCATATTCACCCACGGTCATGTTCCCCTGATGCAGTTTCAGGAAATCATCACCCAACTTAGTCCTGGTACTCATCGGGAAGTATTTGTCTAAAAACTTCCTTTTGAATGATTCCCAGTTCACCTCCTCGTGAGCTGATCTCATCAACAATCTTGCACTCCTCCACCAGTACTCAGCATCCCCCAGTAGCATATAAGTGGCATAGTTGACCTTTACTTCTGCCTGACATCGAAGATCTTCTCCACTTCCTGGATCCATTGATCCGCTTTCTCTGAATTCTCATCCCCCTTAAACTTGGGAGGATTGTAACGACAGAAGTCTTCTAACCCTCTTGACTCCGCAGCACGAATCTCTCTTCCCCTCTTTTCAAGATCGCGTTGAGTCTTGGCAGCAGTCTGTGCAGCAACAGAAGCAGCCATGTTATTCATAGCCTCCGCCATTCGATCGTCCCTATTAGCATTGGCTCCTGGAACGTCATTCCTTCTTGGCGGCATGGTTTTCCTATAAA
Source organism: Cicer arietinum (assembly GCF_000331145.2). NCBI lineage: Eukaryota > Viridiplantae > Streptophyta > Magnoliopsida > Fabales > Fabaceae > Cicer > Cicer arietinum. The sequence goes on along the minus strand of NC_021160.2, from coordinate 32,292,095 downwards.
ACCAGTTGACCTACAATCTATAACCAAGGTTCCACAGCCCCCAAAGAAAACCAAACCAAAGTTCTGATACCACAATGTAACACCCCGATTTTCAATGCGAGGGTATGTTTTTTTTTCAAAACAAATTCATAAAAATAGAGAAATAAAGAAGAAAATATTTTTGGATAAATATTGAAGTCATAACACAACGACAAATAAGTCAACAGAATTTACAAGCAGCGGAATAGTTTTTGAAATACGAACCCAAAGTATTTACACTTCAAAAAGTGGTGCATAGACCCCATCATAATAAAATGTCAAACATATAATATTAGTATAGGTACAGTTTTCCAAATTAAAATAACTAAGACCCAAAAAGAAAGACGTTTAGTCCCTATACATCAACCTAATCTGATCATTCTACCAAAAAAACTATACACCCTGAGTGATCTCCACGCGCCCCGCGAGATCCTCCTACATAGCTCCAGTCAAGCATTCCCATCTACATTCCCATCCGTAGGGTAGGAACCGGTAGGATCGTCCTGGCTCTCATCTGAGGGCAAAGCCCAGATTTCCACAATAGTTGTAAAGGGTCACCAACCGAAATTAACAGTTAACACATAACATTCAAGTTTTTAAATGCACCAAATAACCTTTCAACTAAGCATGCACCTTAAAAGGGTTTTCCATATGCTAAAAGTTCATATAACACTTGCCAAATCAAAATGAAATCAAAATAAAGTTCTCAATCCATCAAGTAATATATAACTAACCAAGACATTGATAAATCAATGAGCAATCTGTTATCTAACTCAAAATAAGAATTTTCACTGGGCCAATCGATTGGGAAATCGATTTGGATGAAGGATTTTTGTAAAATTTAAACTCTGGGCTCAATTCAATCGATTGGGAAATCGATAGAATGAATGTCTGAACCCCGGTATTAATGCCAATCGATTGCCAAATTGATTTTGTCAGTTTTGCTGAGTTCCTGTCTTTCGGCAAATCGATTTCTAAATCGATTTCTTAAAAGGTTTTGAAAAACATATTGCAAAATCAATTGCCAAATCGATTGTCAAATCGATTTCCCTCAATCACATTCATACACAATTCCACATCTTAACACTTAGCAATTCCCACTCGATCACCACGACAAATTGAGTTTCGAAATAGTTTTACAATCCATCACACTTACACACAATAAACAATTTGTATCACTTAGCAATTTCAACACAATTACCACGACAACTCAAATTCAAAACACTCAATCAAAAACTTGAATCAAACACGACTCGCGTGCCAAGCACCCTAATGCAATGCGTATATGCCAAAATGCATGGACTCGGAATTCCAAACCAAAACCCTCCTCGAAGGGCCGTAAATCATAATTGTACCGCCTATCGCAGGCCAAAGTACCAATTACCGAGGTGCCACCTATCACGGGCCCGTTACATTTACCGAGGTGCCACCTATCACGGGTCTGCACGGTTTACTAAAAAGAACATAAATCGTAAATGTACCGCCTATCACATATTTACCAAAGAGCCACCTATCACGGGTCTGCACAATTTACAAAAAAGCGAAAACCATAAACGTACTGCCTATCACGGGCCCGTATCGTTTATCGAGGTGCCACCTATCACGGGTCTGCACAATTTACAAAAAAGCGAAAACCATAAACGTACTGCCTATCACGGGCCCGTATCGTTTATCGAGGTGCCACCTATCACGGGTCTGCACAATTTACAAAAAAGCGAAAACCATAAACGTACTGCCTATCACGGGCCCGTATCGTTTATCGAGGTGCCACCTATCACGGGTCTGCACGGTTTTCAAAAATGTAAATCATAAATGTACCGCCTATCACATGCCAAAGTACTATTTATCAAGGTTCCACCTATCACGGGTCTGCACGATTTACAAAAAGCATGAAAGGCATGAGCATATACTGACTCCATCCACAACAATCGTTAAGCAAATGCAGATATTAAAAGATTCCCCATTTTTAATACTCATTTAACTTAAACGATTTTCAAAACAAACATTAAGCAAACAGAAATATTAAGAGATTCCCCATTCTTAATACTCTTTTGACTTAAACGATTTTCAAAACAAACTTTAAGTAAACAGAAATATTAAGAGATTCCCCATTCTTAATACTCTTTTAACTTAAACGATTTCCAAAACGAATATTAAGTAAACAAGACATTAAGAGATTCCCCATTCTTAGTACTCATTTAACTTAAATGATTTTCCAAAACGAATATTAAGTAAACAAGACATTAAGAGATTCCCCATTCTTAATACTCATTTAACTTAAAACGATTTTCAAAACAAACATTAAGTAAACAAGACATTAAGAGATTCTCCATTCTTAATACTCATTTAACGTAAACGATTTTCAAAACAAACATTAAGTAAACAAGACATTAAGATTTCATTTACTCAAAATCATACATAAATGAGTTTAAATTCATTTTCCATGAAACATTCATCAATATAACGAAAACCTAACTCTAAGATTTTACCCATAAAACCTTAGATTCATTTTCTCCCAAATCAACACTCTAACCCTAACAAAATTCTTTTCTACACAATCACAGATAAGTCCCTAAATGCAAACTAGAAGTTTGGAAGGAGCCCTTACCTTAACGATAGCTTTAACGTGCGTTTCCGGTACCGCGAGTAAATTCGGTAAAATCTCCGCTCGCGACGTCACTTCCAAAGTTAGTTCACTAG
>NC_021160.2:32256007-32289183 GCF_000331145.2 Cicer arietinum | reverse complement strand
CTCCGCTCGCGACGTCGCTTCCAAAGTTAGTTCACTAGCACCGTAGTATGGTGGTGAGCAACTTTCCCTTCTTTCTCTTTGCGAAATGAACCTTAGATCTAGATGAAACGGGGAGGTTTGTGTTTGACGGTTTTAAAATCCCTAACACCGTTTTTCTTCGTTTTCGAATCAACGAGGGAGAGTGAAGTTAAGAAATCCTTATCCTATCACCCCCCAAGCCTTGGATTTCTAATCTTGAAGAAAGGAAGCAAAGAAAACAAAAAATGGAGGAAGGAGGGAGAAGGGGGTCACGCGTAGAGGTAACAGAGGAAGAAGATGGAATTTTACTTTTTCTTTCTTTTCTCTTTCTTTCCTTTCTTTTTCCTTTCTTCCTTTTTCCTTCTTTCCTTTTTATATCCTTTTCTTTTCTTTTCCTTTTCTTTCCAAACAAATAGGTATATATATATTAATAACTTCTAACAAATATCTCAAAATAACTAGATATTTGTTAAATTACCATTTCACTCATAACGCATTAAATTCTTCGTAAAAGATTCACCGCTGTTAATTTAATTTATTTATCGACGAGTAATTCTAAACGTCATCAAAATATCTTTTTGATCATATAAACTCCAAAATATTATTAACTTTGGCTAAAAAGCCTCCGAGCCAAAATCCAAAATACACAAAAATACATAAAGTATACTTTAAAATTATGGGTCTTACACTACACATATCTCACTATTGATCGTTCCTCCAAAAACATCTCATGATCAAATTATTGGAAGAACTAAACTGGAAAGATATGGTACCAAAGCGGCTGTTGTTGGTGTAATTACAGAGGTTGATTTGCCTCTGAAATACATAAAAGATATTCAAGTTTCACGTTAGAAGAAACACATATTCACATTGTACTGTTGTCTAATTCAAGTGCTTCTTTGGATCTTATCAAGGTATTTCCTAATCATGATTATTTTTTAATTCTTTCTTGGAATTCAAATCCTTATCATCAATTTTTATCACAATTTCAAAATATCATGTTAAATGAATTATCATCATATTCTACAAATTCTCCTCTTGATATCCTTAAAATTATATTTGACATGTTGTCACATTCATCTTATTTTTGCTTCCCTATATGCGTTCACTCTCTCTAGTTTTAAAAATGAAAAATGGATCTATTTTTTTTTACTGGTAAGCATGATCTTGTTCACATTCATCTTATCTTACTTGTGTTTTGGAATTTTGAAGGATATCAATTTCAAAATATTCTGGAGGAGTTTTTAGAAAATGTTATTTTTCTTAAAACTAGAGTCTACTCATTGTTTTCTATGTGTAGTATACATTTCTTTTGTATTCCCCAACCTTTTTGTGTTGACAAAGGAGTAGAGTTATTTTAGATTTTATGTTTAGGTTTTATGTTGGTTCAAAAATCTGAAGCATATTTTGAGCGGGAACTTTTAAGCTCTCTACCATAAAAATTAGAATCACAATTAAAATCTAAATTAACATGTTTGTCATCATCAAAAAGAGGGAGATTGTTGAGACAAAATCTCAATTTAATGTTTTGATGAAAACAAACAAAAAGTTAATTAAGAATATTAATTATGATTCTAAGTGTTTTGGTATTTACCAAGTGTGTTTGAGTGTATTAATCAAAGATAGGATCCAAGTAAAGCAAGAATCAATCAGCACGAAAAGCAAAATATGAACAAACAAGAAGGGAGAAAATTCTTGACAAAATCTGGAAAACGGAGAATGTTCTCCAGTTTCAAGAATGTTCGTCACAGCTCCAAAATCAATCAATCTCCACCAGTTCAAAGAAGATTCTGCCTCTGAATTTCATGCTAATGTTATCAGTACTTGGCAAGGAACAAGTAGGATCCATTCTAGTCAAAGAAGGCATTCGAATCACAAAGAGAGAAGATCATGAATTAGCAAGACTAGACAAATCTGAACATTCTTGATAACATTCTGATCAATTTGGACAACAGAGTAATATCAGTCTCCAGATTGATAAACATTCTCCAGCTTGTTACACTTGATCTTTAGCAACAAACATCTTTCTCCAAAATGATCAGACCAGTCTCTAGATTGATTATAAATCTCCCGGATGTTCAAGACTAAGTCTCCAGATTGATCATCAATCTCCAGAATTTTCAATAAACATTCTGCAGCAGATTGTCATCATTCTCCAAGCAGTTTTGGCATAATTAAACCTCCAGATTGAAGCAATATCATCAATAAATATATATGAGGTATAAAGGATCACTAAATACAAAAGAAATATGATCAAGAACGAAGAAAAATGCTCAGTCAAACAAATTTCACAAAGTGTTCAAAGGATGGAATATTTTTATTCAAATATATTGGTTTTGGTCAAATCTGACAGAGCACTACCAACAACTCTTTTGACCATAATTAAATGTCCTAAAAGCCTACAAAAGGAAGGCCAATGCTCAAGAAAAATCAGAGCTTCAAGTACTCAACAATTCATTACTCATTTCAATCATACTTGAATTTCTCTCATTGAATCAATTCTTATTTTTCCCATTGGATTCCTAGAATCATTCTCTTGTATTTTTCTGTCAAAAAATCAAAACTCAAACAAGTGTTGAGCCTTCTCAGATTCTAACAAAATAATCTCATCATTATTATAAAACTCAAACTATAAGAGTTTAGTATAGTTTGGGTAGATTATAAGAAATCCTATCAAGGTTTATAGGTGACTTGATGGAACTCCTTTCTGGGTGGAAAAGTTTTAACTTTATAGTAGATCAAGGTTGATCTGAACTATGTGCTGTAAAACTAAGAAGGTTCTTTGTTTTAAACTCTTAGTGGAAAATCTCAAGGTTGTGAGGACTGGACGTAACCTGGGTTGGGTGAACCAGAATATATCGTTGTGTGGTATCTCTTCCCTTATCTATTTACTTTTAGTCTAATTGATTATCAAGTTAAATAGATAAACTTAATTACTGATTTTAACTAACCAAGAACGTTATGCGTTTTGTAGTTAAAACCAAGAACATTCTCCGTGTTTTCTGTTTTCACATTCAAAATCAATCTTGAGTTATTTTCTTAAGTTTTTAACAGAAATTTTAAAAGGGTGAATTTACAACTCCAACCACCCTTTCTTGTAAATTGACATTGCTAATTCATTTTTGGCTGTAGATGCTTTGTTCACTTCTAAGAGATGAGAGGTCCAAGCTTGATAGTAAATCCAAACAGTGTATATTCTTCGGTTGTGGTGATAAAGAATTTGATTATAGATTGTGGGATCCGGTTGACAACAAAATTATCAGAAGCCGAGATGTGATATTTCTTGAAAGCCAGACTATTGAAGATTTTGATAAAGTTGAAAAACAGAAATAAAATTTCAGAAGTTACATTGATGTTGCGCCTAAGCCCCCCGACAGAAACCTTTGTTGATGGGGGAGATATACAGGTAGATAATGAGAATGTAATTGATGATCATGTACCTCACCATGATGAGCAGATTCCAATTGAGCCACTAGTTGAGTTTGAGTTAAGAAGATCTACTAGAGACCATCAACCTTCTCAAAGATATCCTCCACATGAGTATGTGATGATCACTGATAGTGGAGAGCTAAAGTATTATCAAGAAACTATTACAAATTTTGATAAAGAAAAATGGCTGAAGGCCATGCAAGAAGAGATGAATTTCTTGCATGAGAATCACACATTTGATTTGGTAAAGTTGCCTAAGGGAAGAAAAACACTCAAGAACAAATGGGTATACAAGATAAATGCAGAAGAGAATAGTTCTCAACCAAGATACAAAGCAAGATTGGTTGTTAAAGGTTTTAATCAGAGAAAATGTATTGACTTTGATGAAAAAATTTCACATGTAGTGAAGATGTCCTTTATCCGAGTTGTGCTTGGGTTAATAGCTAGTTTGAACCTAGAAGTTGAACAACCTGATGTGAAAACTGCATTCCTTCATGGTGATTTGGAGGAAAAGATCTATATGGAGCAATTAGAGGGTTTCGAAGTCAAAGGTAAAGAGCAGCTTGTGTGTAAATTGAAGAAAAGTTTGTATGGACTCAAACAAGCACCTCGATAATGGTACAAGAAGTTTGATTCTATCATGGAGAAACATGGATATGGTAAAACTACTTCTGACCATTGTGTGTTTATAAAAAACTTCTCTAACGGTGATTATATTATTCTCTTGTTATATGTGGATGATGTAAGACCCATAATTTTGAAGTACCATTTATGTATTTTTGGTGTATTTTGGATTTTGGCTCGGAGGCTTTTAAGCCAAAGTTAATGATTTTTTGGAGTTATATAATCAAAAAGATATTTTAATGCCGATTAAAATTTCTCGTCGATAAATAAATTGAAATTAACTGCGGTGAATCCTTTACGGAGAAATTATTGCGTTTAGGGTGAAATGGTAATTTAACAAATATCTAGATATTTTGAGATATTTGTTAAGTTATGTTTATTATATATATATATATGTGTTTGTTTGGAGGGAAAAAGAAAGGAAAACTAGAAGGAAGGAAAAGGAAAAGAAAAGAGTATATAAAGGAAAGAAGGAAAAAGGAAGAAAGGAAAAACAAAGGAAAGAAAAAGAAAGGAAGGAAATTCATAAAATTTCCATCTTCTTCCTCGGACACTCCACGCCCAAGAAATCCCCCTCCTCCATTTTTCGTTTTCGACGCTTTCTTTTCATCAAAACTAGTAACCCAATGTTGGGTGAGAGTTAGATCAAGGTTTTCGCGACTCCACTCTTCCTCTTCGATTCGAAAACGAAGAAAAACGGTTTTTGAGATCCAAACACAAACCCCTCCGTTTCTTCTAGATCCAAGCTTCATTTCTCGAAGAGATAGAAGGGAAAGTTGCTCACCACCACGCTACGGTGCTAGTGAACTATTTTGGAAGCGGCGTTGCGAGCGGAGATTTTACCGGAATTACTCGCGGTACCGGAAACGCACGTTAAAGCTAACGTTGAGGTAAGGGCTCCTTCCAAACTTCTAGTTGCATTAGGGACTTATCTGTGGTTGTGTGGGAAGGAATTTGTTAGGGTTTAATGTATCGATTTGGGGAAAAACGAAACTAATGCGTTATGGGTAAAACCTTAGAGTTAGGTTTTGTTTATGTTGATGAATGGTTCGTGGTAAATGAATTTGAAGTCATTGTGTATGATTATGGGTAAATGAAATTTGATGTATCTGGGTGTTATGTTGCGTGATTTGTGTTCGTTGTATTTGGTGTGTTCGTACTTGATGTTTGTTAATTGGTGTGGTTGTTGTGAATTATGGTTTGAATGTGAAAGTATGTTTGAATTTGTTTCTGTGGAATTTGAAAACCATTAGAGTTAAACGAGTATTAAAAATGGGGAATCTTTTAATACCTCGGTTTACTTAATGTGTATTTGAGGAAAATGTTTAAGTTAACTGGGCGTTGAGAATGGGGAATCTCTTAATGTCTCGGTTACTTAACTATCGTTTTTGAAAATCGTTTCGGTAAATGAGTATTAAGAATGGGGAATCTCTTAATATGACTGTTTGCTTAACGTTTTGTTTTGAAAATCATTAAGTTAAATCGGTATTAAGAACGGGGAATCTCTTAATGACTTATTTAATTAATGTTGTTTGAAAGTCGTTTAAGTTAAATGGGTATTAAAAATGGGGAATCTTTTAATATCTGCATTTGCTTAACGATTGTTGTGAATGGAGTCTGTGTATGCTCATGCATTTCATTTGGTAAATTGTGTCGACCCGTGATAGGTGACACCTTGGTAAACTGTACGGACCCGTGATAGGTTGTACGTTTGCGATTTATATTTTAGTAAATCGTGTTGACCCGTGATAGGTGACACTTCGGTAAACTGTACTGACCCGTGATAGGTGGTACATTTACGATTTACATTTTTGGTGGATTGTGCTGACCCGTGATAGGTGGCACCTAGGTAAACAGTACTGGTCTGTGATAGGCGGTACGTTTACGATTCCCGCTTTTTCTTTTAGTAAATCGTGTTGACCCGTGATAGGTGACACCTCGGTAAACTGTACTGACCCGTGATAGGTGGTACATTTACGATTTACATTTTTGGTGGATTGTGCTGACCCGTGATAGGTGGCACCTTGGTAAATTGTACGGACCCGTGATAGGTTGTACGTTTGCGATTTATATTTTAGTAAATCGTGTTGACCCGTGATAGGTGACACCATGGTAACTGTACTGACCCGTGATAGGTGGTACATTTACGATTTCCGCTTTTTCTTTTAGTAAATCGTGTTGACCCGTGATAGGTGACACCATGGTAACTGTACTGACCCGTGATAGGTGGTACGTTTACGATTTACTTTTTGGTAAATCGTGTTGACCCGTGATAGGTGACACCATGGTAACTGTACTGACCCGTGATAGGTGGTACGTTTACGATTTACTTTTTGGTAAATCGTGTTGACCCGTGATAGGTGACACCATGGTAACTGTACTGACCCGTGATAGGTGGTACATTTACGATTTACGTTTTTGGTGAATTGTGCTGACCCGTGATAGGTGGCACCTAGGTAAACAGTACTGGTCTGTGATAGGCGGTACGTTTACGATTCCCGCTTTTTCTTTTAGTAAATCGTGTTGACCCGTGATAGGTGACACCTCGGTAAACTGTACTGACCCGTGATAGGTGGTACGTTTATGATTTACGCATTTTAGTAAATCGTGCTGACCCGTGATAGGTGGCACCTCGGTAATTGGTACTTTGGCCTGCGATAGGCGGTACAATTATGATTTACGGCCCTTCGAGGAGGGTTTTGGTTTGGAATTCCGAGTCCATGCATTTTGGCATATACGCATTGCATTAGGGTGCTTGGCACGCGAGTCGTGGTTGATTTGAGTTTTATGATTAAGTGATTTGAATTTGAGTCGTTGTGGTAATTGCGTTGAAAATGCTAAGTGTTATGTGTTGATTGTTGTGTGTAAGTATGATGGTTATCGAGATCCCAATTGCCGTGGTAATCGTGTAGGAATTGCTAAGTGTTAGGTTGTGAACTTGATTAGGAATGACTTGAGTAAATGCATGAATTTTTGGAAAAACGATCAGGGAAATCGATTTCCCAATCGATTGGATGAGTTGCAGGAAGTTCACCATTTTGACCTAATCGATTTGCCAATCGATTGTATAAATATATCTTTCAAAATCTTTTAAGAAATCGATTTGGAAATCGATTGGCAGAGAGGCAGGAACTCAGCAAAACTGCCGAAATCGATTTGGAAATCGATTTGGCAACCCAGGGACTCATCAGAACTGACAAAATCGACTTAGAAATCGATTTGGTCATGCAAAAACTCAGCAGAACTGACCAAATCGATTTGGCAATCGATTGGCTCAGCAAAAGTCCTTATTTTGAGTTAGATAATCGATTGCTCAATTGATTTATCAATGCTTTGGTCAGTTATGTATTACTTGATGGTTTGAGAACTTCATTTTGAGTTCATTGTTAATTGGCAAGCATTATATGAACTTTTAGCATATGGAAAATCCTTTTAAGGTGCATGCTTAGTTGAAAAGTTATTTTGAGCATTTAAAAACTTAATTGCTAGGTGTTAACTGTTATTTTCTTGGTTGGTGACCCTTTACAATTATTGTGGAAATCTGGGCTTTGCCCTCAGATGAGAGTCAGGACGGTCCTACCGGTTCGTACCCTACGGACGGGAATGGAGATGGGAACGCGTGATTGCAGTTACATTAGGAGGATCTCACGGGGCGCGTGGAGATACTCAGGGTGTATAGCTTTTTGGTAGGATGATCAGATTAGGATGATGTATAGGAACTAGGTGTCCTTCTTTTTGGATTGGAGTATTTTTAGTTTGGAAAACTGTATTTATACTAATATTGTCAGTTTGACTTCTTATTCGAATGGGTTCCATGTACCATTTGATGTTGTGTAAATGTTTTGGATTTATAATTGGAGAAACTTTTCCGCTGCTTGTAAATTATAATGACTCAATTATTTATCCAAAGGCATTTCCTGATTTAATTCTTTGTTCGTTTTTAATTACTTTTGAAAAAAAAAAAAATATATCGTCGCTTTGAAAAACGGGGTGTTACAGATGACATGTTGATTGTTGGTCATGACACTAAGAAGATTTAATTTTTAAAGAAAGATTTGAACAAGTCTTTTGCAATGAAAGACGTGGGTCCTGCAAAGCAAATTCTGGGCATGAGAATTATTCAACACAATTACATTGAGAAAGTTTTAGAGAGATTCAACGTGAGCAATTGCAAACCTATTAGTACTCCACTTGTTACTCATTTTAAATTGAATTTTGATCAATGTCCTACAAGTGAGAAAGACAAAGAAGAGATGAAGAAGGTTCCTTATGCATTCGTAGTTGGTAGTTTGATGTATGCTATGGTATGCACAAGGCCAGATATTGCTCATGCAGTTAGAGTTGTTAGTCGATTTCTCTGTAATCCTGGTAAAGATCATTGGCAAACAGTGAAATGGATTCTCAAATACCTTAGAGACACTTCCAAAGTGTTTTTATTCTATGGAGTTGGTGAAACTATGTTGGATGGCTACACAAATGCTGATATGGCAGGTGATCTTGATTCTAGAAAATCTACTTCTGGTTATATGATGATATTTGCAGGGGGAGCTATGTCTTGGCAATCAATGTTACAAAAGTGTGTTGCTTTACCCATTACTGAAGCTGAGTACATTGCAGCAATTGAAGCGTCCAAAGAACTCTTGTGGATGAAGAAATTCCTACATGAGTTAGGCCTCAAGCAAGACAAGTTTGTGTTATTCTGTGACAGTCAAAGTGCAATCCATTTTAATAAGAATTCGGCCATTCATGCAAAGTCGAAGCATATTGAAGTGCGATATCATTGGATACGAGATGCATTGGAAATGGAGTCATTTTTAATTGAGAAGATTCATACTGATGAGAATGGTTCAGATATGATGACAAAGACCTATCCTGTGTCGAAGATGATATATTGTAGAAAGAAGGTCGACATGGTTGAGTAGTACTTTCCCACTTGAGTCGTGAGGGGGAGATTTATTGGGTGCGATCACTCCCCAAGTGGAACCCACCAAATTTTATTAATATCACTACGCGAAAAATAGTATTTTACAGCGCTTTTTTAAGCCATTTATAGCGCTTTTTCAAAAAATTAAGCATTGTAGTATCTAGCGCCTTAAAAAGATACAACAACGCTCTTTAAAATAAATAAAAACGTTGTAAATCCCTTCAAAAATGTGCTGCTTGTTGTCCTAGTTTTACAACGCTCTTTAAAATAAAATAAAAATGCTGTAAATCCCTTAAAAAATGTGTTGCTTGTTGTACTAGTTTTACAACGCTCTTTCAAAAAAGCCTTGTAATAGGTTCATTTTTATGCACCTTTTACAGCGCTTTTTCAAAAAGCGCTGTAAATCCCTTCTAAAACCGGGCTGCTTGTTGTACTAGTTTTACAACATTTTTTCAAAAAGCGCTATAATAGGTGCATTCTTATGCACGTTTTACAGCGCTTTTTCAAAAAAGCGCTGTAATAGGTGCATTCTTATGCACGTTTTACAACGCTTTTTCAAAAAAAGCGTTGTAATAGGTGCATTCTTGTTCTATTTTTCTTAAAAAATGTTGTAAATGGAATTTTTAAATTGTTTGTATAAACAGGTTTTTTATGACATTTTTTCAAGAAAGCGCTGTCTTTTAATTTTTTTCCAGAATCATTTTCATCCAGTAATTAGTTTACAATCAGTTTTCATCCAGTAATCATTTTTCAACCAACAATCAGTTTACAATCAGTTTTCCAGCAATCATTTTCACAACAACAAAACTACATAACTTTATAACTTTACATATTGACATAATCAGTTCACAACAAACTTGTAACTTTACATATTGACACAATCAGTTTACAAACAACACATGATATTGACACAATTACATATTTTTTACATTTACATATTCACAAAAACACATAACTATATAACTTTACATATTCACAACAGAACCTTGCAACACAACACATAATTTTTACATTTACATATTCACAACCTTGCAGCATGCCAATTTCCCATCAAATCAAATAATTTTCATTTTGATCACATACTTACACCAGTCTTCCTTTATTTCAGTTAGATCTCTTTCAGAGTATGTTGGACTGCAATTGTTAAAGTACTATGCGATATAAAATTTGAACATAAATAAGTTAGAATCAAATATATGTACATAGTTTATATATGAAAATAAAAATATAATGAAAATACTGTACCGTTTCTAGGATTATAGTTTGATTCATATCAACAATCTCCTTCATGAATCGCAATATGTAGTACCCGCAATCTATGTTGTTAGTTTGACGAAGGAACTATAAAATAAAACATATAAGTCAATAAATATTTGTGCATTGATTGTTAATAAAATTTTAAAGGCATATATTTCAAACCTTTATTGGAATCCATGTGATGTTATTTGACTTTTTCTTTGACATTGTAGCACCCCTTGGAGATCGGAAATTAAATCCGAGTGATTGCTCTAATGGCCGTGCAATGGATCTAAATAGTATATAACTTCAGAGGTCGTATTGATTGCAAACAGCACCCAATGTGCCCTACAACAACAAAACTTTGGTTGGCAATTTTGTTTACACAACTAATAAATTAAGATCTCATAAATTAAAAAAGATATAAATAAAGAATATATAATTACCCTGAATTATATGGCACAAGGAACAACTTATCCTTCTCTTGATTTCCCAATAGGATATCTACAACATATTTCTTTACATTAACTAGATCGAGTTTAAACATTGAAAGGTTATACGGAGACAAGAATGAAAATCTATCTGACAATTTGCGCGTGCACAACAACTTCTCATACAAAAACCTTCAATGAAAATGTCAAATTAGATTAATTACCAATAAATGCAATTAAAAGTAATTTTTTATCTTAAATAAAGTATTTTACCTAATGTATAAGCTGATGACCGTAGCACTCAACTAATTATGATTGAGAAGCTCGTATATGTGCTCTTTTTCAAGTAGTTCTTCATACTCATCTCAGAAAATAGCTTTCTCCATGCTTATGATACGTGAATCATTGCTGTCCGTATTCGTTTTTGCTTGTATGTCAATACACGACCCAAATCGAGCAAGGCGTGGATGACTTATTTTAGGAGCAGCAACTGATTTACCCCAATCCAGTTTTTTAATTTTGGCAGCTTTATTACCCTCCAAATTTTGAAGTTTTCTAGCATTATTTTTACCACGAACATCCAGTTGTGGTGCGGCTTTATTGTGGCAGGTTTGTTGTGCAGGTGGTTTTGATTGAATCTGAAAAAATGAGGTTATTCAGTTTGTTAGTTAATTGAATCTGAAAAAATGAGGTTAATCAGTTTGTTAGTTAATTGAATCTGAAAAAAATGACAAACCTGCCAGAATAAATGTGACAAACCTTTTCCTTTTCCGGTGACGTGACTGACTCGTTGCAGGGAATCTTCTTGCCATTCCCTTTAGACTTTGTATGAATCTAAATAAATGTGAAATTAATGTTAACAGTGGAAAAAATTAGCAATTAAATATAATCAATTATAATCATATATCGTGCAAATAAATATACATATCAGTTAAACATATATTTCAATTAAACATACCTTATCAAGGGCAACAAGATTTTTTTTGCCATGCCACGTAACTAGCTATTGCTTCTTCCAAATGCTTCATATCTCCATCGTTGTCCGATATAGGCAACGATGCATTTGGTTAAAAAGCAATCACGGGTGATACTTTGACATGGCCGACAGGGATCAGAGTGTTGTGCAATACTTCTCCCAAAGTATTGTACAATATTCCTTTTCCATCCTTGCGATGAGTAGGGGAGGATAAATACAACACGCAAGTAGAGACACCCTAAATCAATGGTTAATACATAAGCATGTGAAACAATTAGGTTGAATGAATTTCATATTTTATTAAGTAATTAATTACCTCGGGAAGATTTTTAAGACCAATGTTGCAACTAGCTTTTCTTTATTCGTCTTCACCAAGAATGCCATTTGCTCTGTTAGGACTTTGAGCTTCTCTAATACTTTCCAATTAGATGGATTTGGGTGCTTATCTTGTGAAAAATAGCGGGTTGGAGTTACGCCAAATCCTTTCCCCCTCACCTGTTAGTATCAGTGACCTCGCAATAAAGAAAATATATCAGTTTTCGTTACCAAATTAATCAGTATCAAGCGCACAACGGAAATTAAATTTTGAGGCATGCAAAGTTAGCAATATAGAAAATTAAAGAGAGAGAGTTAGAGAAGAAGACACAGAAATTTATCCTGGTTCGGTTGTTCCACAACAACCTACGTCCAGTCCTGAAAATCCAATCGGATTTCAGATTTTCTTCTCCTTCAATAGAAAGAATCAATTACAAAGATTTTCCAGTTTCCTCCCTGAAACCTATCAATCTCTAATTATGTCTTTCCTATTGAATACCCTCTGATCCTTGAAGACACTCAGCAGCCTATCACAGAATCAAAGTGCGACTCTTTCTTGTTGAGTCCTCTCAACCAAGAAAGTAGCCACCAGTTTCGAGCTGGCTTTTCTTGCGTTCTATTTCGTTCAAAGAATTATTACAGAAAGAATAAAAGATTGTAAAACAAAAGGGTCTTCAATCTTTATGAATGTTGCTCTTCACAAATCTGGATATTCATGGATTGTTCTTGAGCACATTATCATTTCTCTTAGATTATCAACAAACTGTATTGAGATCTGTAATCACAATTATGAAGTTGTTAGTTTGTTGTTATGAGCAGCTAAGAGCGTTGTGAGAAATTATGAAAGTTATGAAATGTTATGTAAAAGTTATATGAATAAAGATTGAAAGACATCTTATATAGTTTCTGAAAAACCAACTACGAAATCGATTTCCCAATCGATTTTGTAAAGTTATAAAATGAGCTAAATCGATTTGCCAATCGATTATCGCGATCTTGGTTTTCTTTAATCTTGAAACTATACAAGCTAATCGATTTACCAATCGATTCTTTAAAACAACACTTTTCAGCAGAACATGTCCAGACCTGTATAAATCGATTGCCTAATCGATTTCTGGGAAACTGTTTTAATAAAACTATTTTCAATCGATTACTCAATCGATTTGCCAAACTTCAGAGTCGATGTATAAAACCACGGAGTCGATTTGGTCACAATCTCAGAGTTCACTGTGTTTTCAACAAGTTTATTTCAATCGATTTGCCAATCGATTGTTTTCAAAACAGTGGCTCAGGTTTTTGATGTCAATCGATTTGTCAATCGATGTGATTCAAAATAGTGATTCAGTTTTAATATCAATCGATTTGCCAATCGATTATTTTCAAAACAGTGGCTCAGCTATTTGATATCAATCGACTTGTCAATCGCTTTGGTGGCATGTTCCTGAAAAGTTTTTACCTGGTGTTTAGTTCAATCGATTTCCCAATCGATTGCAACCAAACTTTATCAAAATTGAAAGTGTTAACAATTGATTGTCCAATCGATTGTATTTGTCACAGGTGAGGTCATTTTTCAAATGATACTTTGTCAATCGATTTGCCAATCGATTCCCTCAGTACTGGAGTGCCACTGTGACTCATTCAATCGATTTACCAATCGATGTGTTACCATCAGGTTTGATTTGTGAAATGTTCAATCGATTTACCAATCGATTTTCTCCAAATCAGAGGCTACTGACTTGTGCATTTTTCATTTTTAATTAATCTAATCGATTGCCTAATCGATTGCACATTCACAAACACTTAAGATTTCCTTACACCCTTGTTATGAAATCGATTTCCCAATCGATTTACATATTCAGAATTCAACTTTTGTTGATTTCTTGTGTTCCAAGCAATTTGATCCAAGTGTGTAGGGTTTGATTATGGTTCCTGAAATCTTGCTCAATTCAAATATTAGATTTATCATGCATTGTATGAACATTGTTGAATTATTAATTATGTCAAAATTAGGAATCAAGGGATCAAAATCCAACAATCTCCCCCTTTTTGGCATAATTGACAATTCAACCAAATTGTAACTTGAGCAGTATCAGATTAACATAAAATTATTTATGATCAGATCAAAGCATGTAGAACATGTATCAGAACATATTAGATCAGATCATATTAATACAACATACATTATCAGAAAAAAAATCAAGACAAAATAAGCATAAGTATCAAGTTATAATTGTTCTCCCCCTTTGTCATTTAAGACAAAAAGGCAGAAAAAAAAAAAAAAAAAAAATTCTCCCCCTATGTTACAGAATCATAGGCATTGGGTTTGAAATCATTTAACTTGTGTATAAAAAACTGTCAACACAATCAAAGCAAGTTATGAACATATCACATGAATGCATAGAGAAGGAATAAACTGTCATATTCATTAATCAAAATCACAGGAATACAGCAAGACATGGCAAAAACAGCATGGATCCTAAGAACCTAATCTCCTAAGCTAGGCTGGGGCTCACTATCATCTAAGGAAGGGGCTGAGACCGCTGTATTACCCTCAGCAGGTGTCTCCTCTTCGTGAGTCTCAGGGTTAACTAAGGGATCTAGGTTAGGTTCCTCAGCTGCTTGACGACTGATGTCTGCAACGTCTTCAAATGAGAGCTTGATGCCAAGGTGTGTCTGAATCTCATCCACAGTTTGAACAACTGCAGTCAAGGAGGCTTGCATAGTCCTTAGACGTGCTTCCACTCTGGACTGAAATTCCAACACTTGGGCATTATGGGCCATCTGAGCTTGAATGAATTCCAAGATTTTATCAACAAAAGCAGGAGGAGCAGAGACAGTTTCTGGTTGAGAAGGAGGTGGAGGTGGAGGCTGTGCCGGTTCAGCTGCAGGCTGTGATCTCATCCAAATACCTTGCACCCTTTTCAATTGCATCTGATTCACAATTGATTCTCCAAAAACTAGGGTGGTCTTGACAGATTCTTCATTTACCAAAGAAACCTTAAAGCGCTTGAGAATCTTGGTGATCAGTTGCGGATAAGGTAGCATGAGTTTAGTCTGCGAAGCTTCCAACATATGCCTGAGCACTATCCAAGTCCAGCTCATCCTTAATTCCTTTGATAATCCCCACAGCAGTAGTATGTCCAACTTTTGAACTACTGCGTGGTTTCCGGATCTGGGCACTAACATGCGTGTCAAAGCATACATCAACATACGATGCTGGACCTTCATTTGACCAATGGGTAGTGAAACCGATTCAACAAACCCATCAACCATCAGGTCTTTAACTGCTGTGTGTCTATCCATAGTCTCTTCCCATCCTTGGTCAGCAGTATCAGCTTCAGAACTACCATCAATGGATTTGCCATAGAAAGGCAATCCGGATAATGTAGAGAAGTCGTCAAAAGTCATAGTAATCTTCTTGCCTTTAACCTGAGTAGTGAAGCCTTCTTCTGTTAACTTGAAGGACGAGTAGAACTCTCTGATTAGCTTAGGATAACAATCAAGCGTAGACGAAAGAAAGTTTTGAAGACCATGGAATCGAAGATGATTCTGAAAAGTGAACTCTACACTGTCAAAATAGGGAAAATCCATTGTCCTAGCTTCATGGATTTTTCTCTTTACAAAATCAGGTGAGATGAATGATTGAGGTTCCTTTTCTTTTGTTGGTGCAGGGACCTTCTTAGCAGGCGGTGAAGAAATGGTTTTCTTCTTTGCAGGGGGTGAAGGAATGACTTGCTTCTTTTTCTTTTGAGCAACCTCTTTCATTGCATCAGCCATCAATTTTTCAGTAGGAGGTTCCTTTCTTTTCTTGGTCTTTTCTGGAATAGGGCATGCAAAGTTAGCAATATAGAAAATTAAAGAGAGAGAGTTAGAGAAGAAGACACAGAGATTTATCCTGGTTCGGTTGTTCCACAACAACCTACGTCCAGTCCTGAAAATCCAATCGGATTTCAGATTTTCTTCTCCTTCAATAGAAAGAATCAATTACAAAGATTTTCCAGTTTCCTCCCTGAAACCTATCAATCTCTAATTATATCTTTCCTATTGAATACCCTCTGATCCTTGAAGACACTCAGCAGCCTATCACAGAATCAAAGTGCGACTCTTTCTTGTTGAGTCCTCTCAACCAAGAAAGTAGCCACCAGTTTCGAGCTGGCTTTTCTTGCGTTCTATTTCGTTCAAAGTTTTATTACAGAAAGAATAAAGATTGTAAAACAAAAGGGTCTTCAATCTTTATGAATGTTGCTCTTCACAAATCTGGATATTCATGGATTGTTCTTGAGCACATTATCATTTCTCTTAGATTGTCAACAAACTGTATTGAGATCTGTAATCACAATTATGAAGTTGTTAGTTTGTTGCCATGAACCGTTTTTGAGAGCATAAGAGAAATTATGAAAGTTAGGAAAAAGTTATGTAAAAGTTATGTAAAAGTTTTTAGAAGTTATGAGAATAAAGATTGAAAGACATCTTATATAGTTTCTGAAAAACCAACTACGAAATCGATTTCCCAATCGATTTTGTAAAGTTATAAAATGAGCTAAATCGATTTGCCAATCGATTATCGCGATCTTGGTTTTCTTTAATCTTGAAACTATACAAGCTAATCGATTTACCAATCGATTCTTTAAAACAACACTTTTCAGCAGAACATGTCCAGACCTGTATAAATCGATTGCCTAATCGATTTCTGGGAAACTGTTTTAATAAAACTATTTTCAATCGATTACTCAATCGATTTGCCAAACTTCAGAGTTCACTGTGTTTTCAACAAGTTTATTTCAATCGATTTGCCAATCGATTGTTTTCAAAACAGTGGCTCAGGTTTTTGATGTCAATCGATTTGTCAATCGATGTGATTCAAAATAGTGATTCAGTTTTAATATCAATCGATTTGCCAATCGATTGTTTTCAAAACAGTGGCTCAGCTATTTGATATCAATCGACTTGTCAATCGCTTTGGTGTCATGTTCCTGAAAAGTTTTTACCTGGTGTTTAGTTCAATCGATTTGCCAATCGATTGCAACCAAACTTTATCAAAATTAAAGTGTTAACAATAGATTGTCCAATCGATTGTATTTGTCACAGGTGAGGTTATTTTTCAAATGATACTTTGTCAATCGATTTGCCAATCGATTCCCTCAGCACTGGAGTGCCACTGTGACTCATTCAATCGATTTACCAATCGATGTGTTACCATCAGGTTTGATTTGTGAAATGTTCAATCGATTTACCAATCGATTTTCTCCAAATCAGAGGCTACTGACTTGTGCATTTTTCATTTTTAATTGATCTAATCGATTGCCTAATCGATTGCACATTCACAAACACTTAAGATTTCCTTACACCCTTGTTATGAAATCGATTTCCCAATCGATTTACATATTCAGAATTCAACTTTTGTTGATTTCTTGTGTTCCAAGCTATTTGATCCAAGTGTGTAGGATTGAATTGGTGTTCCTGAAATTTTGCTCAATTGAAATATTAGATTTATCATATTAAGTATGAATATTGTTGAATTGTGAATTATGTCAAAATTAGGAATCAAAGGATCAAAATCCAACAATCTCCCCCTTTTTGGCATAATTGACAATTCATACAATTGTAACTTGAGCATATCAAACCATTTCAAAATCATACCAAAGAAACCAATTCATAGCATTAAATATGTACCAATACAGATCATCAGAGCATGTGTCAAAATGTATCAAATCAGCATTACATTATTAAGTATCAGAGCAAAAACAAACAACATCAGATGCTCCCCCTTAATAATGCAACAACAAGCATATTATCAAGTTATCAAGTTATAATTTTTCTCCCCCTTTGTCAATTAAGGCAAAAAGGCAGAAAACAATTCCTCCCCCTATGTTAAAGAACATAAGCATAGGAAATGAAATCATATAACTTGTATATCAGATCAGAACAAAACAAATATGCAACAGATGTAGTATGGCAGTATTTATATGATAACAATTAATACATTTGCTCATACATATATATTAATAAAACATAAAACAGCAAAAAAACAGCACGACAACCAAAAATAAGACAACACAAATAAGAAACTTGACCATCTAATCTCCTAAAGTGGGCTGGTTCTCACTATCATCTAGGGGAGAGGTAGAGACCGCTGTATTATCCTCAGCTGGTGTCTCCTCACCGTGAGTCGCAGACCGATCTAGAGGATCTGGCTGTGGTTCCTCAGTTGCTTGTCGACCAATATGCGCTATGTCTTCAAAAGATAGCTTGAGGCCTAGATGCGCTTGAATTGCAGCAACATCCTGAACAACTGATTTCAGGGATGTTTGGATAGATGTCAAGGTAGCTTCCATCCTTGCATTTGACTCTAATATTTTGGCGTTGTGTTCCATTTGAGCTGCCATAAATTCCATCAGCTTTGAAACAAATGCAGGAGCCTCAGCTGCTGATTCAGATGCTTGTGGAGGAGTTGGTTCAACATTTGGCATTGGTCTAATCCAAACATTATCTACTTTCTTCAGTTTCATCTGATTCACAATCGCTTCGCCGAAGATAAGTGTAGTCTTTGCAGATTCTTCATTCAACAACGATACCTTGAAGTGCTTGAGAACCTTTGTAACCAACTGCGGATAAGGCAACATGATCTTACTGTGTGAAGCTTCTAACATGTGCCTTAGCACAATCCATGTCCAACTCATCTTAAGTTCCTTGGACAATCCCCATAATAATATAATATCAAGCTTCTGAACAACAGCATGATTTCCTGATCGAGGTACAAGCATTCTTGTTAATGTATACATGAGCATGCGTTGCTGTACCTTCATCTGACCAATTGGCAAAGAGATGGTTTCCACAAAACCATCAACCATGATGTCTTTCACTGCAGTGTGCCTGTCCAGCGATGCTTCCCAACCTTCGTCGGCTGCATCCGCATCAGAACTGCCGTCTATTGATTGTCCATGAAATGGCAATCCTGTCAACTCAGCAAAGTCTTCAAAAGACATTGATAATTTTTTACCTTTAACCTGAGTTTTGAACCCGTCATCAGTGAGCTTGAAATTTGCATAAAATTCCCGTATCAATTTCGGATAGCTGTCCAAAGTAGATGAAAGAAAACCTTCAAGACCATGAAATCTCAGATGATTCTGGAATGTGAAGCCTTCTGTATCAAAGAAACCAAAGTCTAGGGTTCTGCCTTCATGAATTTTCCGTTTAAGAAACTCTGCTGGAATGATAACTTCCACATCCTTCTCTTTAGGTGCTGGAGTTTTCTTAACTAGGGGTGAAGTAACCGGTTTCTTTTTCTTCTGAGCAATTTCTTTCATAGCATCAGCCAACAACTTCTCACTTGGTGGTTCCTTCCTTTTCTTGATCTTTTCTGGAATAGGAGCAGGAGCCTTGCCCTTGTCCTTTGCAAGAATTTTGTGTGTAGGAATCGGAATTCTTTTAGACACAGTAGGTGGCGGTGAGGGAGTTTCACTGGTTGAAGATGATGAAGGTGAAGGAGTATGGGCTTGTGTTTGTTTCACGCGGGCCATGGTTGCAAATAGAGGAGATGAGTGAAGATAGAGTTCAGATATAGTTGCAGATATCAGTTGCAGAGACAGAGGAAGAAGATGAAGCAGAGAAAGAAAATATAAATCTGGGTTGAAACAGTGAAGAAATCGATTTAGACCTGTTCGTTTTTATACTTTTACCTTTATCAATCGATTGCCCAATCGATTTGCTTACCGTTACACCGAATCCTTAATCGATTGTGTAATTATGATGTCCAACGGCTAGTAAAAAAGTACGCAACGGTCATTTTCCTAATCGATTCCCAAATCGATTTGCCGTGTTACTTAATCGATGTCCAAATCGATTGTCCCAAAAGTCAAATACTGAACACTTAATCAATCGATTTCCAAATCGATGCTCGGGATTGTTACAAAATATTTTCCACAAAATCTGAAGTCTGGGCTAACCAAATCGATTCCCAAATCGATTCTTTAAACAAACAAAGAGCAAACTCGAAATCGATTACTCAATCGATTTAATCCCAAACAAAACTTCTGATTAACTGCCATTGACTCTTTTTCTCTGTCATCAACACAACTATGTTGACCAATCTTTCTTCATTTAATCTTCATTTAATGTTAAAGACAAGATTCTCATACTTGTCTCATTTCACGTGTCTTGAGCATCCACTTTCAAATATCAATCTTGCTTGGTGGATGTCAAGTACACCTGCAAAAACATAATTAATTTTTGGATCTAGGTACCCAATTCAGATTGGGTCCTGGGGGGTCAGTCTTAAACACAGATTCTTTTGCTATCCAAACTTGCTTCCATCCTTGATTGGCTAATTTTTTAAATTTGCAATTAGACACAAAATGTCCCTTTCTACAACAGAAATGACATTTGCCATCAAAGGATGAATATTTGTTTGGTTTAGTAAAGGTGTCATACATACTCTTAGCAATAGAAGATTTTTGACCATGTTTGACATTTCTGGTTTGCATATAACCAATACCAGATCTGTTTTTATTTTTTCTTTTGACATGCATATTTGGTGTATATCCTAAACCAGATTTTTCATAAACATGTCTTTGATTGCTAAGCATGACATTCAGCTTATCTTTACTATTTGCAAAATTTAATAAATCAGATTTTAATGATGCAATAGTATCTTCAAGTTCAATGCACTTTGCAGATTTTTCTTGTGAATCCTTTTTCAGTTGTTCACATAAATTTTCAATTTCTTTGTGTTCAACATTCATTTGTTCAAGCATTTTCTTTGTGCTTAACAACTGTTTTATGGAGTTCACATAATCATCATGCAATTCATTGAAAGCTTCTTGAAGCTCATCATATGTTGGATTAAATTGCGAACTAACCTCACTGTCAGATTCTGAATTAGTGTGAGCCATGAGACATAAATTCACTTTTTCTTCATCCGAAGAGGCAGAGGACTCATCGTTATCGTTGTCACTCCATGCAATATATGCTCTTTTGGCTTTGTGAGCTCTATTCTTGTTCTTCAGTTTGTAGCATTCCGACTTTGTGTGACCAATCTTACCACATTCGTAGCATGTAACTGTCTTGATGTCACTAGTCTTAGAGCTGGATGGTTTTCTGAATTTGTTATCTTTCTTCTTCAGAAACTTCTTAAATTTCTTGACAAGTGATTCGATTTCAGTCTCTTCTTTTTCACTGCTGGATCCATCTGAGTAGCTATCGGATTCAGGTTTAGATTGCTTGGTTTGTACTTTCAAGCATAATCCTTTCTTTTTCCTGCTTTCCATTTCGGATTCATCCAGTCGTTGTAATTCCATTTCATGTTCCCTCAATTTACCAAATAATGTTGCTGTCGTTATCTTTGCTAGATCCTTAGACTCAGCTATTGCGGTAATTTTGGGCTGCCATTCTCTGGTTAAACATCTCATGATCTTTCCAATCTGCTGTTCATTATCCACATCTTTTCCTAGTGCATGCAGGTTGTTGACTATGTGTGTGAATCTGGTTTGCAAATCGCTGATTGACTCTTCTTTCTTCATGCTAAATAATTCATATTCGTGCATGAGCGTATTCACACGAGCTCTCTTAACATCAGTAGTACCTTCGTGAGTTTCTTGGAGGATGTCCCACATCTCTTTTGCTGACTTGCAATTGGACACTCTAAAGAACTCTTCTGCACATAGGGCGGACGTGATGATGTTCTTAGCCTTCGCATTGAAACCAACCTTCTTCTTGTCATCATCTGACCAGTCGGCTCTAGGCTTGATAATCATTGAGTTGTCAGTTCCTGCAATCTTGGGAATGTACGGACCGTTTTCAACAGCATCAAGGATATCTATGCCACTTGCTTCCAGAAATATGAGCATTCTTTGCTTCCAGTACATGTAGGCTGTACCGTTGAAAGCTGGTGGTTGTGCTAACGAAGCGCCTTCTCCCAGAACGTCAGTTGAGGCCATCTTCTTATAAGTTTTACCTCTCAAGAAGTTGGCTCTGATACCAATTGTTGGTATCAGTGACCTCGCAATAAAGAAAATATATCAGTTTTCGTTACCAAATTAATCAGTATCAAGCGCACAGCGGAAATTAAATTTTGAGGCATGCAAAGTTAGCAATATAGAAAATTAAAGAGAGAGAGTTAGAGAAGAAGACACAGAGATTTATCCTGGTTCGGTTGTTCCACAACAACCTACGTCCAGTCCTGAAAATCCAATCGGATTTCAGATTTTCTTCTCCTTCAATAGAAAGAATCAATTACAAAGATTTTCCAGTTTCCTCCCTGAAACCTATCAATCTCTAATTATATCTTTCCTATTGAATACCCTCTGATCCTTGAAGACACTCAGCAGCCTATCACAGAATCAAAGTGCGACTCTTTCTTGTTGAGTCCTCTCAACCAAGAAAGTAGCCACCAGTTTCGAGCTGGCTTTTCTTGCGTTCTATTTCGTTCAAAGTTTTATTACAGAAAGAATAAAGATTGTAAAACAAAAGGGTCTTCAATCTTTATGAATGTTGCTCTTCACAAATCTGGATATTCATGGATTGTTCTTGAGCACATTATCATTTCTCTTAGATTGTCAACAAACTGTATTGAGATCTGTAATCACAATTATGAAGTTGTTAGTTTGTTGCCATGAACCGTTTTTGAGAGCATAAGAGAAATTATGAAAGTTATGAAAAAGTTATGTAAAAGTTCTTAGAAGTTATGAGAATAAAGATTGAAAGACATCTTATATAGTTTCTGAAAAACCAACTACGAAATCGATTTCCCAATCGATTTTGTAAAGTTATAAAATGAGCTAAATCGATTTGCCAATCGATTATCGCGATCTTGGTTTTCTTTAATCTTGAAACTATACAAGCTAATCGATTTACCAATCGATTCTTTAAAACAACACTTTTCAGCAGAACATGTCCAGACCTGTATAAATCGATTGCCTAATCGATTTCTGGGAAACTGTTTTAATAAAACTATTTTCAATCGATTACTCAATCGATTTGCCAAACTTCAGAGTTCACTGTGTTTTCAACAAGTTTATTTCAATCGATTTGCCAATCGATTGTTTTCAAAACAGTGGCTCAGGTTTTTGATGTCAATCGATTTGTCAATCGATGTGATTCAAAATAGTGATTCAGTTTTAATATCAATCGATTTGCCAATCGATTGTTTTCAAAACAGTGGCTCAGCTATTTGATATCAATCGACTTGTCAATCGCTTTGGTGTCATGTTCCTGAAAAGTTTTTACCTGGTGTTTAGTTCAATCGATTTGCCAATCGATTGCAACCAAACTTTATCAAAATTGAAAGTGTTAACAATAGATTGTCCAATCGATTGTATTTGTCACAGGTGAGGTCATTTTTCAAATGATACTTTGTCAATCGATTTGCCAATCGATTTCCTCAGCACTGGAGTGCCACTGTGACTCATTCAATCGATTTACCAATCGATGTGTTACCATCAGGTTTGATTTGTGAAATGTTCAATCGATTTACCAATCGATTTCCTCCAAATCAGAGGCTACTGACTTGTGCATTTTTCATTTTTAATTGATCTAATCGATTGCCTAATCGATTGCACATTTACAAACACTTAAGATTTCCTTACACCCTTGTTATGAAATCGATTTCCCAATCGATTTACATATTCAGAATTCAACTTTTGTTGATTTCTTGTGTTCCAAGCAATTTGATCCAAGTGTGTAGGGTTTGATTATGGTTCCTGAAATCTTGCTCAATTCAAATATTAGATTTATCATGCATTGTATGAACATTGTTGAATTATTAATTATGTCAAAATTAGGAATCAAGGGATCAAAATCCAACATCACCCGGCCGGAATATTCAGGAACATTAAATACTTTACCGAGTATGTCCCTACAACTAACTTGTTTGTTGTCCTCTTGATTTTCAGAACTTTGTTTTAGATTCTCCTAAAATACACGTAAGATTAAATAGATAAGTTCAATATCATTTTTAAAATACAATATTAAAAAATATTAAAGTGATAATATACTGACACAAAGTTGTATCACTTTTTGAACATTTTCATTATCAACAACTCCATCTTTATTTACACGAGCCTCCTTCCACAAAATATGACGATCCAATGGTTGATCAGATAAGGTCTCTTGTAGCTATTCATTAAGACATAAACAAAAACTATTCTTTAAGATCATAAACAAAATATTAGTTAGAAACTATAGTTTATAATGTACCACATTATATAAAAGTGATGTTTACTTACATTTTTTTGCTCTAAACATGCATATCCCATATGACATTTTTTGTATGGATGCGTTGGATTTTTGGCCCTCTTGCGATTTTGCGTACTTATACTCTATATAAAAAAAATAACAATCGTTTAAAAATTTAAAATACACTATGAATATGAATATGAATAATAAAACACAAATGCTAATAAATTAATCACTTACCACAAATGCGGGATCTGCACGTTTAGCTACAAATGCGCTCCATTCGTCATTTGATATATAGTTTTTATATATTTTCGGAGCTTCAACATTCATATTTCCATCACTGTCTCTTATGTAGCAGTTTGACAAATGAGATCTAAATCCTCGGTGTATTTTTCCGGGAACTCTAAGCACGTAAGTTTTTCTCACCTCATCAACATCAAAAGCATACTGCAAACCAGATAAAGATATAGTTTGAGTAAAGTATTTCAATGAAAAAATTATAAGTAACAAAAAAGTGGAGTAAAAAAGTTACTTTTATATCATTCTACAGTATATCTTTTGCATCCTTCAAAGCCTTATCTCTCTAATCGTCAATTGTAATTGGGATATTCTGACAAACCACACCGCCAATATAACTTACCAACATGGAACTGTTGGGCTCAATTGGCTGGCCACTTTCATTCCATCCCACTTAATAAACTCATATAGTAAGTACATGCTTTCAAAAAAGATAAAAATAAACAGAAACAAAGTATAGTATACCTCAAATTTTATGCCATTACTTCTTGCTTTTATGACATTTTGCATAATGGTTGCACCACATTTAACTTCATTTTTATAAGTCTTAGTGTTGACAACTTCCTCATTTTGACGATTCAAAGCCTTGTTAGAATCCATTTATCTACAACAAGTTCAACATGCAATTCAATATAAGTTCAACATGCAGTAGTCTAAGTATGTAGCAATATAAGTTCAACATGCATTTTAGTGACAACAAAAATTAATAAATACAATACCTGAAGAGTGCGAAGAAATACGTAGGGTTACGACTTTGTTTAAGAAGGAACAACGAGAATGCGCAGAAATACAAACGGTTCGTAGGACAGAGTAGGGTTCGCAGAAATACGTAATGAGGGTTACGTATTTCAATGAGAAGAGTACATAATAATATTCGTAGGGATAGTAACAAAGATGGAGATGGTTCGCAACAGAGATGGTTGACAATATGGTTCATAGGAACAATATAATTCGCAATGAGAAGGACAATGAAGAGGAAGAATACACTGAAGTGTACGAAAGTTTATGAAATGAAGAGGAAACTGAAGCAGTTTACTGTTATATATAAAACCCTATTACAACGCTTTTTTGAAAGAGCGCTATAAAAGACCTCCTTATTTTATTTTTTAAAATCCTTTTATAGCGCTTTTGCAACAAACGCTTTAAAAGACCTCTTTAACTTAGTGTAAAGCAAAGCTTTGTGACCTCCTTATTTTTTTTAAAGGCTTTTATAGCGCTTATTCACAAAAGCGCTGTAAAAGACCTCTTTATTTTATTTTTTAAAAGCCTTTTACAACGCTTTTCTAAAAAGTGCTTTAAAAGACCTCTTTGTTTTCTTATGTAACAAGTGTTGTATTTTTAAAAGCCTTTTACAATGCTTTTGCAACAAGCGCTTTAAAAGACTTCTTTAACTTAGTATAAAACAAAGCTTTGTGACCTCCTTATTTTGTTTTAAAGGCTTTTATAGCGCTTATTGACAAAAGCGCTGTAAAATTACAAGTTTGGTTTTTTTTCTTCCAAATAATTAGTTAAATACCTATATATGTATATATATATCAATGCTAAATTACATGATCAGCTCATATTGGGATGATCAGTTCAAGTTCAAGAAAAATTCTCAGTACTAAAACAAAGCTTTTTCAAGTTCAATATAAGCTGAAAATCAGTTATGGCAGGTCAAACGTACACTTAAATTACATGAACTTAGTATAAAATATTAAGATCAAGCTAAATTTAAGCAGAAAATAAGTATAAGCAGAAAATCAAATATAGTTCAAGCTAAATACTAAAATGTTCAATTCTGGCAGATCAAACAATTAACAGTTCAGATTACATGGCTTATATAAAAAAATTAAACACATTAAGATGCCCTTCTTCTTTTCCTGGTGTGATTCACATTTGTTTGTCCATGAACGATACGAAACGATGGATTAATCCAAATTCCCTCATCATAATCATCTCTAAGATATAAACCATCATCAGTTGAATCAATTGCATGTGGTTGTGATGTTGCAAAGAAAAGATCATTACCAACATCTTCATCATTATTGTTATCATCACTTATTTTATTGGTCGATAGGACAACAGACCATATATCATCAGCAGGATCAGTGACATAAAACACTTGTTGAGCTAGCGATACTAAAATAAAGGCTCATCTTTGTATCCCACCCTATTAAAATCAACAAGCAAGAACCCTGACTCATCAATCTAAACGCCATTGTTATTATCGACCCACTTGCAACCAAATATGGGAACACGAAACATTGTGTAGTCTAACTCCCATATGCGCTCGGTTGCCCCCAAAATATGATAGATTTGCATATATTGGGTTTTTGTCTTTTGCACTTGAGATATGCATCGCTTCAGCTACGAGAGTGACTCCGCTATTTTGCATAGTGGTTTGATCATCTTGTTCTTTGGTATAAAATGTGTAGCCGTTAATTACATAACTGGTGTAAGAAAAGACATGTAAAATCAGACCATTTGCTAGCCACCTCAATCTCTGTGAAATTGATCCGGGGTCTATATCAAACTTTGACTTTATGTGATTATTTAACCATGTTATAAAACTTCGATTGTGCTCTCGAGTTATCCAATTTTGATTCCTATTAATGTTCAAACTAGATAACTAATCCATGTGTAT
The DNA here is from genome assembly GCF_000331145.2 of Cicer arietinum. Classification (NCBI taxonomy): domain Eukaryota; kingdom Viridiplantae; phylum Streptophyta; class Magnoliopsida; order Fabales; family Fabaceae; genus Cicer; species Cicer arietinum. The sequence goes on along the minus strand of NC_021160.2, from coordinate 32,262,133 downwards.
TGTAACATACAGTTGAACCTCATCATCATTGTGCAGAACATACAATTGTGCCTGCTCCCATTCTATCCTTGATATAGTCATTAGTCTCTTTCCAATTATCCCTTCTCCCGATATTCTTCCCGAATGACGTGACATGGAAAACCCTATGGACTCAACATTGGACAAATATTCAGTACAAAATTCAGCAGCTTCTTCGACGATGCACCGTTCATCAATACAACCTTCTGGTCGACTTCTACTTTTTACGTACCCTTTTAGTATTTTCATATATCGTTCTATCGGATACATCCATCTCATATAAGCTGGCCCACAAAGTTGTGTCTCCTTAACCAGATGAACAGTAAGGTGAACCATTAGTTGACAACTTAGTGTATCTTACGGTTACTAGACCTGACATTGAAATATTCAGTACAAAATTCAGCAGCTTCTTCGACGATGCACCGTTCATCAATACAACCTTCTGGTCGACTTCTACTTTTTACGTACCCTTTTAGTATTTTCATATATCGTTCTATCGGATACATCCATCTGATATAAGCTGGCCCACAAAGTTGTGTCTCCTTAACAAGCTGAACAATAAGATGAACCATTATATAAAAAAATGAGGGTGGGAAATAAATTTCAAGCTCACACAAAGTAATAACAATTCCCCACTGCAATGTCGGTAATTTCTGAGGATCGATCACTTTAATACAAATTTCCATGAAGAAGAAACATAATCTAGTTATGGCTCGTCGAATTTTTTCAGGTAAAATGGAACGTATACCTATTGGTAGCAAATGCTCCATTATAATATGACAATCATGGGTCTTCAAACCTTTTAACTTGAGGTCTTTCATACAAACTAAATTTTTAATGTTTGAAGAGTATCCTTCTGGAACTTTAACTTCGTGTAGAAATTTACATAAAACAATTTTTTCCTTTCTAGATAGAGTATGAGCGACTGGAGGTAGATATGTGCGATTTTCTTTCTTTGCGGGACCCAATTCATTTCTTATTCCCATATCGACCAAGTCCTATCTTGCATTGATGCCATCTTTAGACTTTCCTAGAACATTGAGTAACGTACCAATAACACTATCAAATAGATTTTTTTTCAATATTCATCACATCGAGGAAATCTCTTATATACAATGACTTCCAATATGGCAATTCAAAGAAAATTGACTTTTTCTTCCACCCAGATTTGACCAGCTCTCCCGCAAAAGGTTTGCCAAATTTATTGGTCAAACCTTGTACTTTTCTTCCTCTGATTTTCCATTGAATGCATTTCTCCATCCAAAATACTGATGAGTATAAGGTAAAAATCTATGATGTCCAAGAAATACATTCTTCTTACATTGTTTCAACCACATCCAATTTGTACTCTCTTCACATACAGGACATGCACACTAACCTTTAATGCTATATCCTGATAAATTACCATATGTTGGAAAATCATTAATTGTGTTGAACAACATAGCCCTCAAATTGAAATATTCTTTCTTATACCCATCATAAACTTCCACCATGACTCCCACATATTTTTTAAATCTTCAATTATAGGAGTCAAGTATACGTCGATATCATTCCCCAGTTGTTTGGGTCCAGAAATTACTAGAGACAACATTATAAACTTACGCTTCATACATAACCATGGAGGTAGGTTATAAATCAACAAAATCACAGGCCACATGTTGTGTGAGATGCTTTGAAGACCGTGTGGATTCATTCCATCAGTAGAAAGTGCAAGTCGTAGATTTCTTGACTCTATCCCGAATTCAGGATACTCGTGATCAATTTTTGCCCATTGTGGAGAATCTGCAGGGTGTCGAAAGTTTCCATCTCTAATTCTTTCATCTGCATGCCATGTCAAGTGTTTTGAATCATTTTCACTGCGATACATGCGCCTAAATCTTGGTATTATAGGAAAATACCACACGATTTTTGTTGGAGTAGATTCTTTCTTCTTATATCAAGAGACATTGCATTTCGGACACACCTTTAGTAATTCATATTCGTTTCAAAATAAAATGCAATTGTTAGAACACGCATGAATCCTTTCGTAACTCATGTCAATAGAGCACAAAATTCGTTTAGCCTCGTAGGTTTGACTGGGAAGTTCATTATCATGTGGCAACATATATTTTAAGAGTGTTAATAATTCTGTGAAGCTTTTATCAGACCATCCATTACTCGCTTTTAAGTTGTACAACTTTAATATCGCCGACAACCTTGTGAATTTAGTACAACCATTATATAATGGTTTCTCTGCATCACTCAACAAACTCTCAAACATTTTAAGACAATCCCGAAGATCTTCTTCAACTGCTTCTGCAATCTCCTCAACTCGGTCCGGCTCATATGTATCTGTGTCAAAATCAGTTGAAGCATATGTCGAGCCATTCTCAAAATTAATGTTTCCTTTTTTTTCTCACCGTGTCTTATCCAACATGTATAGCTTTGATCAATTCCATGATATACTAAATGTCCTTCCAATTCATCTTCTCTAACATGTTTTCCAAAACAACATTTTAAACAAAGACAGATGACTCTATTTAGATCTTTTGCATTCTTCACTGCACACTTAACAAACTCCTTGACTCCATTTTCATACTCTTTTGACAATTGATTGACAGATATCCATTTCCGGTCCATTTTATATGACCTATATAAATGCAGTTACACAAATAATAAGCTACTGATAACATTATACCAATATATAGTACACATATCTAATATTAGAAAATGAAAACCAAAGTCCAAGTCTGATTTCAAAACAAAACAGATCAACAAATTTTAAAAAAGATTAGATTTTATATGATTTATTATGTAACAATTTATTAGTTTTAGTGGCAACAACAAATTAATAAATACAGTACCTGAGACAACGTATCCAATTTTTTTTAAAGGAGGAGTAGTAGATAGGCGCACAGTAGAGGAGAGGAGGGTTTGCAGAGTAGAGGAGATGAGGGTTCGTAGAGTTAGGACAATGTATTAAATTTGTTTTTATTTATTTAAAGTAAATGATTTTTATTTAAAGTGAATGATTTTACAGCGCTTGTATAATAAACGCTCTAATAGGTACTTTAATTATGTGAAAGTGCAAGTCCTTTACATCACTTGTATTAAAAGCGCTTTAATAGATCATTTAATTATGTGAAAGCGCAAGTCTTTTACAGCGCTTGCCAAAAAAGTGCTTTAAAAGCTATGTAAAACATTATGTGAGTGCGCTTCAGTTTACAACACTTTTGAAAAAGCGTTGTAAAAGCCTTGTAAACATTATGTGCAAGCGCTATGTGACCCTATATGATCCTACAACAGTGTTTTTTCCATGGCTTTTGTCAAAAAAGCGCTATTGTTGTAAAATACATGTTTTTGATGAAGACAAAGATCAACAAATATGATCAAAGCAACAAGCTCAAAAAGAAGTTCAAATATCTTCATTGATAAAGCGTTAAATCCAAACATATTAGATGTTTAATGTAAAGGTAAATGATACAACCAATACTTCAAATACATGAGAACCATTCATATTTACATATGCATATAAAGTATTTTCAAAAGTCAAAATTACATTAACAAAGTCTTAAAACTAATATTTTTGACAAAATACAAAGGTGTATTCGAATACAGCATAGTGTATTCGAATACAGATGCAAGTCAGAAGCAAAAGCTTCACATCTGTATTCGACTACGACCTGCTAAACATTATGTGCAAGCGCTATGTGACCCTATATGATCCTACAACAGTGTTTTTTCCATGGCTTTTGTCAAAAAAGCGCTATTGTTGTAAAATACATGTTTTTGATGAAGACAAAGATCAACAAATATGATCAAAGCAACAAGCTCAAAAAGAAGTTCAAATATCTTCATTGATAAAGCGTTAAATCCAAACATATTAGATGTTAAGTGTAAAGGTAAATGATACAACCAATACTTCAAATACATGAGAACATTTCATATTTATATATGCATATAAAGTATTTTCAAAAGTAAAAATTACATTAATAAAGTCCTAAAACTAATGCTTTTGACAAACTACAAAGGTGTATTCGAATACAACATAGTGTATTCGAATACAGATGCAAGTCAGAAGCAAAAGCTTCACATCTGTATTCGACTACGACCTGCTATAGTCGAATACAAAGCAAGTCAGTAGCCAAAACCTTTGCATCTATATTCGACTATGACCTATTGTAGTTGAATACAAAACAAGTCAATAGCCAAAACCTTTACATCTGTATTCGACTCCGCCCATCTGTAATCGAATACAAAGCAAGTCAGTAGCTAAAACCTTTACACATGTATTCGACTACGACCTTCTGTAATCGAATACAAAGCAAGTTAGTGGCAAAAATCACGAATTTGAATTTGACTACATGAAGGATGTATTCGAATACAAGGTGCAAATTTTGAATAAATATGAACGTTACAAAGAGGTGTATTCGAATACATACATCATGTATTCGAATACAACTGGAAGCAATACAATTTTTCAGATCTGAAATGGTTCTAGATCATTGTATTTGTTCATCAAACCTTTTGGATCAATGACCACGAATCTGAAGAGATGTTTATGGAGTATAAATACACCATAACTTCAGATAAAAAAAAAAAAAACAATCATTTGAATCAAAACCTTGAACAACTTTGAACAAAATTTTGATTTTTACAAAGTATTGCATTTCATTTTCATATCATTCAAAAAGGTTCTCAAAGTACTTAAAGTATTATTGGATTGAAATCATTATACCTCTCTCATATCCTTATTCCAAATCATATTGTATCACTTGTAAAAGAAAGTAGTACTTTCTTAAAGTAGCTTAATCTAAGATAGTGGTGTGCTATCTAGAAGTATTGTTAGAAGTGTGTAGCAGAAATCTCTGGGTGGGAATTGTACATTTTCTGACAATAAGTGGATTAATCTCTTGTGGTGTGGTGTGCAAGAGGGCTGGATGTACCATTGGTCATAAGGGGAACCAGAATAATTTTATTGTGTTCTTTATTTTTCTGCCATTTATATTTTTACATACATCAATCTTAAACTCAAAAGTAATACACTAAGTCTCTAAAAACCATAAAATCTCCTAACACCTAATCTCCTAACACCAGAATAAATATGAACGTTACAAAGAGGTGTATTCGAATACATACATCATGTATTCGAATACAACTGGAAGCAATACAATTTTTCAGATCTGAAATGGTTCTAGATCATTGTATTTGTTCATCAAACCTTTTGGATCAATGACCACGAATCTGAAGAGATGTTTATGGAGTATAAATACACCATAACTTCAGATCAAAAATAGACAATCCCCTGAATTAAACCTTGAACAACTTTGAACAAAATTCTGATTTTTACAAAGTACTTGCATTTCATTTTCATATCATTCCAAAAGGTTCTCAAAGTACTTAAAGTATTTGTTCATCAAACCTCTTGGATCAATGACCACGAATCTAAAGTGATGTTTATGGAGTATAAATACACCATAACTCCAGATCAAAAATAGACAATCCTTTGAATCAAACCTTGAACAACAATGAACAAAATTGTGATTTTTACCAAGTACTTGTATTTCATTTTCATATCATTCAGAAAGGTTCTCAAAGTACTTAAAGTATTATTGGATTGAAATCATTATACCTCTCTCATATCCTTATTCCAAATCATATTGTATCACTTGTAAAAGAAAGTAGTACTTTCTTAAAGTAGCTTAATCTAAGATAGTGGTGTGCTATCTAGAAGTATTGTTAGAAGTGTGTAGCAGAAATCTCTGAGTGGGAATTGTACATTTTCTGACAATAAGTGGATTAATCTCTTGTGGGGTGGTGTGCAAGAGGGCTGGATGTACCATTGGTCATAAGGGGAACCAGAATAATTTTATTGTGTTCTTTATTTTTCTGCCATTTATATTTTTACATACATCAATCTTAAACTCAAAAGTAATACACTAAGTCTCTAAAAACCATAAAATCTCCTAACACCTAATCTCCTAACACCAGAATAAATATGAACGTTACAAAGAGGTGTATTCGAATACATACATCATGTATTCGAATACAACTGGAAGCAATACAATTTTTCAGATCTGAAATGGTTCTAGATCATTGTATTTGTTCATCAAACCTCTTGGATCAATG
>NC_021160.2:32208706-32253741 GCF_000331145.2 Cicer arietinum | reverse complement strand
CCCCCGCCCCCCCTCTTAGGCGTACCTCTGTACTTACAATTGTGTCCTCCGTTATTTTTAAAATATTATACAACATCGTTTGTATTTAATAAGCGCTATAAAAGACACGCTATAAAATGTCATTTTTGGCGTAGTGTATTATTATTATTAATATTAATATTGTTATTATTGAAATAAAAAGAAAAGAAAAATAAAGGTTTTAATGGGCTTGACCCATGTGAAAGAAATAAAAGGTATTTAGAAATTCCTAAGAAAAAAAAAGGAAGGAAGAACGGTATCCAGAGAAAAAAAATAAGGGTTTGGTTCCGGTGGTAGTAATCGTCTGAGTAGTTTAACCTTCTCTGAGACTAGGTTCGTGATTTGAGGCAAGTTTTCCCATTAAAAATTGTGTTTGTCTCATATTTAATTTTCTGTCAATTATTATTACTCTTGTAATTGTATTTTCTTTTTGACCATTTATCTGCACAGGTGAGGAAAAAAATATTATACATTATTGAAATAGTTATCTCTGGTTTTCCCCAACATCCACCAATTCAAGCTTTAAGAAAGTTTGTCGTAAGTAAATACTTAGCCTTGAGACATCTACTGATAAGGGAGTTAGGCAGATTAATAATTCTCCAATGTTGCTTAGCTAGCATGGCTTCATTAAAGTGATTAAACTTTCTACATCCTATACCTCATTCTCTCTTGGTCTTGCATAAAGTCTTCCAATTTTACAATGAATGTTTTTATTGTCGGCATTGTTTTCCCCGAAAGTTGCTCACCATACTATGAAGTTTTCTACACACCTCGTTAGTCATAAGAAAACATCTCATAGTATAAGAAGTAATAGCCTAAATAATAATCTTTATAAGCACACTTCTTCATTCTTGAGATATGATCTTTTCCTTCCATCCTTTAAGCTTCCTTCTAATCCTCTCAATGATATCATTAAAAATAACCTCCTTAGATCTTTCAGTGATTGTTCCATCCTTTAAGCTTCCTTTATTTGTTGATGTAATCAACCACTTTATTTTGAAGCCTTTGTTAAATTTGGATTTTGAAATCAAAATTAGTATTATTATTGAAAGAAAGCTTAGTTTTATCTTGGTTGATGAGTTGCCTTGATTTTTCTTAGTACAAGTGAAGTATCCTATGCACCTCCTAAACATCCTCCATCTTTTCCATGAGAAAAATCAAATTTCATCTGCATAGAAAAGATGAGTTACCTTAGGTGTATAGGCTACATTAGGCTTCATAGACATAATAGCTCTTTGCACCTTATCAGCTATGAAAACTTTATCCAACTCAGTTCTTATATCCTTGTTAATCACATTCTGAACAATGCTATTAACCTCCTCACAATCTATAGAGTTGTTGCTAGAGAAAAGCCTCTTGAAAGATTTGATGAAAACCTTTCCAATCTCCCCATTCTTCTCATAAAAATTACAATTCTCATCATAGTTCTTATATCAATAGAGTTTCTTTCTCTTCATTTAGAGGCTTTATGTAGAAAAAACATCATGCTTTTGTCTTCATATTGCAGCCAAAGGGTCTAAGGACGTTTGTTTCACCAGCCTTCTTCATTTGCAAACAATTTCCTTGGTATGGATGTATTATGGAACTCACTAAGTTGGTTGTGGATCCTGTTTATCTTTCTAGGAATGTTGCTAAAGACTTTGGTTCCCCATTTATGGAGTGATTCGATACAATATTGATCTTTTGTGTGAGCAAGAGCATTAGGAGTGGTCTATGAATCATACACAAACTTATCATAGTTCTCATTGTTAAGCCAAATTTGTTAAAATCATTTTCTCCTGCACATGCCATTTCTAGAACACATATTAGAGGTTAGTTCATTTAAAATAGGGAGGTGATTAGATGCATACCTGGGAAGATGGGACACTTTAGCCTCCGGGAAGTCCATAATCCAATAAAGAGAGGTCAAATATTTGTTCAACCTAGATGTGATGTGATAAGGAGATTCCTAGCTAGTTATTTGACTACCTGAAGGAATAACCTTCAAAACTTAAATTATATAAACAAAAGTTGTGAATACAATTTCTAGACATCTCCCTATGATCGGAATCTGGATGATTGCCTCCCATTTTATCAATGGTAGAGTAAATGCGATTACAGTCACCAAAGCCAAGCCAATAATTAGAGTAACCAGATGTTATACCTGCGTGTTGCGTGGGTATATTTTAATTTATTTAATGTAAGTGTATTTTTTTAAAAATCAATATGAAGTTTTATATCCCAATTTTCAAATGATTATTGATATAGTAGTTATATCAATAATATATATTCAATTTTAAGATATACACTCCAAATTTTTGTAAAGAAAGGAGGCGTACTTTTCAATTCTTGTGTATTGATCATGTCTTGTCCATGTATCAATGTTCTTTCTTAATTATTGGATGATGCTCCTACATATTTGTTTGGGTCCTTGATGGTTAATTAGTATACCTTCTTTTAGAAGATTTTTTAAAATTTGACGTCTTTTTAAAATAGCAAGTTGATTTTTGATGACCAATTTTGAGACAGTGGGATCATTTAATTGTTGATCTTGGAATTGATTTCGAAATCTAGGTTTTAAGGGGTTTTAATCTTAATTTTGAAGAAGTTTCAGATCATTCTCCTTTTTTCAGACTTTCTAGAGAAAGTTCTGCTTTTGTTCTATAATGTTCTCCGTTTTGAGAACAACCTGAAGAACGTTCTCCTTTTTGGAGATTTTTCAAAATTGGTTCAACTTTATTTGCAGATCGATCTTCCCTTTTAAAAAACCTTTTCATTTTAAGCTTTTCATCTTTTTTCTTAAAGTAGCAAGCAAATTCTAGATGTCCAAGTTTCTTACAATATGAGCATTTGGTTTTGCATTTATCCTTTTTTCTTTCCGAAACAATATTTTTTTATATATTTTCATTTTTTGAGTTTTATCAAAACTAAGACTAGCTTTATCAAATATTCTCACTTGAGATCCCATGATTTTTTGAAAGGTTTCAGTAGCTTTAATAAAATTTGACAAGTCATTCCTAGGAAGTTCATTTTCAGTTTTAAGGAGAACGTTCTCCGTTTTCGTTGCATAACGTTCTTAATTTTCAGATTCATTATTTTCCTTAAAATGAGATTCTTGCATGTTCTGAATGATGTTTTTTAGTTCATCAATCGTAACCTGAGATTTCTCTTTTTTCTCTTTTATCTTTTAAAACTTGATCCTTTAAAGAGCTACATTTTTGAACAAGCAGATTTGAATCATTAAGTAAGCTATTAAAATCCTTTTCAATTTGTTCACATAAAAGACATAGTTCATAATTTATTATGTAAGACCCATAATTTTGAATTCTAATTTATGTATTTTAGTGTATTTTGGTATTGAACTATGAGACTTTTTAGCCAAGTTATTGATATTTTGTGAGTTTAATGCCCAAAAATATCTTTTGATGCCCCGATTAACATTATTCGTCGATAAATAAATTAGATTAATTATGGTGAATCTTTTGTCGAAGAATAATTTATCTATGTTACGAAGAATTTAATATCGGGCAGTTTTGTTAAAAATATATCGGGTTGCTGAAAATTGTATTTGTCAATTGAGTTGCGACATGAGTAGGTATTTTTATCAAAATGGCTTGAGAAGTGATGGAAAGTGATGTGGAAATGATGATTTTTATAAATATCTAAAATATCTAGATATTTAGATATTGGTTTGGTTTAATATATATATATATATATATATATATATATATGAGAAGAAAGAAAAGGAAAAGAAAGGAAAAACAAAGGAAAACGAAAAGGAAAGAAAAGAAAAAGAAAGAAAATAGATTCCTTCCTCTCCCTGCTGCCTCGCGAAAACCCATTCTTCCTTCTTCTTCGTTTGCTTCCTTTTTGCTTTCTTTTGTTTCAAGAAAAGAAACCCAAGGCTAGGTGGGTGAGAAAGCAAGGATTCCTCAGCTTCATTCTTCTCCTCGGATTCGAAAACGAAGGAAAACAGTGTTGGTGATTTCAAAACTGTCAAACACAAACCTCCACATTTCTTCTAGATCAAAGTTTTATTTCGCGAAGAGATAGAAGGGAAAGTTGTTCATCTTCCCGCTACGGAGCTAGTGAACTAATTTTGGAAGCAACGATGCGAGCGAAGATTTTATCGGAATTGATCGCGGTACCGTAATCGCTCGTTAAAGCTAAGGGCTCCTTCCAAATTTTTAGCTTGCATATAGGACGCTATATGTGTATTTGTGGATTTCGAATTTTGTGAAATGGATGTGTGATTTTGTAAAAAAGGAATTTAATTCATTTATGTGTGTTTTGATGAAATTAAATTTGACGTGTTTCAGGTGTGGTTTTTGTGGAATTTGAATTGATCGAATTTAATGTGAATTGTGGAATAAATTTGATGTGTGGTGGTGGAAAAAATGTTTGGGTATGCTCTGTGAGAATTTGAAAATCATTAGGGCTAAATGAGTATTAAAAATGGGGAATCTTTTAATATCAGCATTTACTTAATGATTGTTGTGGAAAGAGTCAGAGTATGCTCATGCATTTCATAGTACATGATGACCGCCATGGTACCATGGTGATAGTGGTGACCGTGATGGGCCAAGAGATGATGCCATGTGAATTGTTGGTTCATCTTATCCTTGCGGGGATTATCGCGTCGTGCTGATATGTGAGAGATTGCACTCTAGAATGTGTTGATCTGTGAGCAATTGCACTCTAGAAAACAGTGTAAGGCCTGTGATAGGCGACACTTTAGTAAATCGTGCGGGCATGTTATGGGTGGCAACTTGGTAATTAGTACAAGGCCTGTGATAGGCGGTATAATTATAATTTACGTCCCTCCGAGGAGGGTTTTGTTGGAATTCCGGAATTCATGCATTTTGGCATATATGCATTGCATTAGGGTGCTTGGCTTGCGAGTCGTGTTTGATATGCTACGATGATTGCGTGTGTATAGTCAATTGTTGTTGTGATTGTGCCTTAATTGCTAAGTGTGATTGTTTTGGATTTGTTGTAAGTGTTGATTGATTTCGAAACCTTTTCGAAATTGAATTATGCTGTTTTCTATATCTGTATTCGGCTACAAGGATGTTGTAGTCGAATACAAACATCCTGTTTATGCTACTGACTTCTGAATTTCATTTGTATACGGCTACAAGGATGCTGTAGTCGAATACAGATGTGTTGATTTTGCTACTGACTTGCAAAACAACACTGTATTCGAATACAAAGATGCTGTAATCAAATACGACAGTGCAGTTTTGTAAAAAAATTATTTTTCAACTTGTTTATGCATGTTTGACATATGAAAATCCTTTCAAGGAGTATGCTAAGATGAAAGGTTATTTTGTGCATTTAAAATTTAAATGCTAAGTGATATTTGTTAATTTCGGTTGGTGACCTTTATAATTATTGTGGAAATATGGGCTTTTCCCTCGGATGAGAACCAGGATCGTCCTACCAGTTAGTACCATGGAGATGGGAAGGTATTTAGTCAAACCTGACCGACACTGTGTAAGAAGGATCTTGCGGGGCGCATGGAGATCACCCGGGTTGTATAGTTTTTTGTAGCATGATCAGATTAGATGGTTGTATAGGGGATATATGTCTTTCTTTCGTGGATGTATTTATTTCGATTTGGAAGATTGTACCTATACCTCATATTGTCAGCTAGACTTTCATTTTTATGGGTCTATGTACCACTTTTGATGTGACGTGGGGGAGTTAAAATTCTTAGGGCCGTGCTTTTGTACAAGTGTTTGCCGAGAATACCCCAGGGGTATGAGCTATGTTTGATAGGCCTCATAGCCCCGATGTATTTTGATGTTTAAATACTTTGGATTTTTATTTTAAAAACTATTCCACTGCTTGTAAATATTTGTTGACTTTTGTCGTTATGTTACGACTTAAATATTTTATCCAAAGGTATTTCTTTTTAATATTTGAAATTAGATTTCTGTTTTCGTTTTGAAAAAAAAAACGGGTTGTTACATATTACCTCCTTCTCTTCAATATTTGCCATTAAACATAAGTTGGCTTCTTCAGGTTCCTATGTTTCTGATTCATCAGAATCATCCCAGGCCACCATCATGGATTTTTTCTTGAAAGCTAACTTCTTTGGTGCTCTTTTGTTCAAGGGACATTCAGTTTCATAATGTCCTTGTTTATTGCATCCAAAACATGTGATTTGACTTTTGTCTACCTCTATTTTGAACTTCTCCTTTTGATTTGTACTTCAATATGTATCTTTTTTGTAAGACGAACTATTTCTTCATCAATTTCTTCCCATTTGATTTCTTCTGAGTTCTCATCTGGACTTTCTTGAGATGTTTTCAAAGCTATTGCTTTGCCCTTTTTGATTGGTATGTCTTCTTGTAGCAGCACTTCATGTGCTCGTAATGTTCCAATCAGTTTCTCAAGTCCGAGTACGTCAAAATTCTTGGCTTGAGTTATGGTTGTCACCATTGGTCCCATATTATTAGAAGACATCTAATGATCTTTCTTACTCTATCTTCTGCTGTCCAAACTGCTTCTTTCTTTTCAGTAGAGGTTGAATCATTTTTTTCAACTCTTGGTATGAAATCTCCATCTGTAATGATGCACCACATTCTTGTATCTTGAGATTTCAGGAACAACTGCATTTTTCTTTTCCATAAAATAGTAGTATGTGCCATCAAAGTAAGGTGGTCTGTATGATGACCCTCCTTCAGCAATGTACATATCTTTTGACATTTTTCTTCTAGATCTTTTTCTCTAACACTTGTTAGCTGTTCAACTTTAGAGACCGAGCTCTGATACCAATTGAAGTAGCAATGTCAATTTACAAGAAAGGGGGGGGGGGGTTGAATTGTAAATTCACCCTTTAAAAAATTCCTGTTAAAAACTTAAGAAAATAACTCAAGATTGATCTTGGTTGTGAAAACAGAAAATAGAGAACGTTCTTGGTTAGTTAAAACCAGTAATTCAGTTTATGTATTTAACTTGATAATTTATCATACTGGAAATAAATAGATAAGGGAAGAGATACCACACAAGGATATATCATAGTTCACGCAACTCAGGCTACGTCCAGTCCTCACAATTGTGAGATTTTCCACTAATTCTTCAAAACAAATAACCTTCTTTGTTTTACAGCACCTAGCTCAGATCAACCTTGATCTGTTACAAAGTTAAAACCTTTCCACCCAGAAAGGAGTTCAATCAGGTCACCTATCAACCTTAATAGGATTTCTTACAATCTACCTAAACTATATTAAACTCTTATAGTTCGAGTTTTACAATAATGATGAGATTGTTTTGTTCGAATATGAGAAGGCTCAACACTTGTTCGAGTTCTGATTCTTTAACATAAAAATACACGAGAATGATTCTAAGAATCGAATAGAAAAATCAAAACTGATTCAATGTATGTGAGTGAGAGAAATTCAAGTATGATGGAAATGAGTAATGAATTTTCTTAGTACTTGAAGCTCTGATTTTTTCTTGAGCATTGAAGTTCCTTTTATAGGCTTTTAGGACATTTAATAATGGTCAAAAGAGTTGTTGGAAGTGCTCTGTCAGTTTTGACCAAAACCAATAAATATGAATAAAAATATTCCAGCCTTTGAACACTTTGTAAAATCTGTTTGACTGAGCGTTTTCCTTCATTCATTCTTGATCAGATTTCTTTTGTGTTTAATGATCCTTTATACCTCAGATATATTTGTTGATGACATTGCTTCGATATGGAGATTTGATTATGCCAAAATAGCTCTAAGAATGATGTTGAAAATTTTGGAGACTGATGATCATTGTAGAGATTTGTCTGAACATTCTTGATAGTGATATGATTATTCTGGAGACTGATGAAAACTTTATGCAGATTGATCTTATCATTCTAGAGATTGACGTTTAACATGTTGGAGAATGATATTAGCATGCTAGAGATTAATGATAATATGTTGGAGAATGATGTTAGCATGCTGTAGATTAATGTCAACATGCTGGAGAATGATCATAATGCTGTCAAGAATGTTGTTCGTTCTTGATAGTCAAGTTGGAGAAGGTTCATTTCTATTTGGTCTTGCTAATTCGTAATCTACTCTCTTTGTGATTCGAGTAGTTTCTTTGAATCTGATCATCTTAGTTTGTTCCTTGCCAAGTGATAATGATATAAATGTAAAATCCAGAGGCTAAAACTTATTTTAACTAGTGGATATTGATTGGTTTTGGAGGTGTGATGATCATTCTAGAAACTGGAGAACATTCTCCATTTTCCATGTTTTGTTAACAATGTTCTCCATTCTTGTCTGTTCAGTTTCGTTCCTTTTTATGCTTATTTCTTTGCTTTGTTTAAATCATATCTTTAAATTAATACACTCAAAAGCACAAGTTAAATTAACATAACGTTTAGAATCATAATTAATATTCTTAATTAACTTTTTTTAGTGTTTTCATCAAAACATTAAATTGAGATTTTGTCTTAACAATAGTAATGTGACGTTATGACATAATAATGTGAGATTAATTTTAAAAATTTTGAGTAGAAGATATGAAATAATATTTAAATAAAATATATAGTATAAGATAGTGGATGATGTATAGAATTTGCGGAAAAACTATTTAGAAATTGAGTAGAGGAAACTCTCTATGAAGAAGTACACTTCAGTCAAAATATTTGCATATGTGGAAGAAATAGTATGATGTAACAACGGAGTCTGTTTTAAATATATATAATAGATTGCATTTAAAAAAAGAAGTAAATAAAACTTTTTTGAAAGCTATAACAACCAGTTGCCTTAAATTGGACAGGTTACCCATTCAAAGAGATCATCATATCAATTAAATTTAAGTCCATTCCTTTAACTTCAACATAACAGTGTTGTTCCAAAGGAAAATGGATCCTTCAACCCTACATTTCCCAAAATGATCACAATTGATAGCAATGACATTGTCCATATTTCCAATGTTAATGAGTTGGAACATCCCATAATTTTTCTTCTTAAATTCTATTAAAAATACTAGATTAGGTTTTCTAGATCCAATGAGGTTCTTAAGAGTACGAACTCCATGGGGGTTTCACAGTTCTGGTGTTTTCAAAAAGTTGTAGACTAGATCCTTTGGTGTATTTGTTATTTTTCCAATTGTATCTTATGATTTCTTCCTCTTGTTATTGTATTAATTGGATATTCATAGATTTAAGATTCACATACTTTATCCATGCAAGATCCAATCTTGAACTCCATCTTCTTGTCAAGGTAATGCTCTGGTAAACCCCATAGCTACGCTCACATGGGGATGAATAATAAATCCTCTTCTATTATTGTGGCATCTATATCCCATTCTTTCACTACCGACTACACATTCTTAAAGGATTACCTTGCAAAATTCTAGAAAAATTATGTGTGTTAATAAGAAAAAATGGAAAATTTTACCTTCAAACTCTTGTATGTACTCATAGGGCCCTCAAGGAGGCATCATAGATTAGAAGGTGTTGATATTAAGAAAGCTTTGTGAATACATATAAAAAAATAATGATATTTGAATAAGTTTATCTGTCAAGAATCTTATCCAAAAGTTGGCATGGCATTTTGTCAAGCCCTTCTTATTGGTCATTATCATCAAAGAACAGAAGTTTTTCTACCTCATTGTTGTCTAATACTTGTTCTTGATTTTCTAAACATGTTTGGGTCACTTAGACATCTATAAAAGAGTTAATAATTAATTTCATTTTTTTAAATTAAAAATTTATTAAAAAGGAAAGGAAAACAAAAATTGGGGGGAGATAAATTCAATTCATAAACGAAAAAAGTGAAAAAAAAAATAAAATTCTCCAATCATGCACTTTTTTTACCCCTTGGACAGAAATTATATAATATAGCTTTCTTCTGCATATTCTTTTTTCTATTCTTAAAAACCACCTCCATTAAAGGCTCTTCACAAGAAGTAGAACTTGAAGGCCGAAAAACATAAGAAAAGGCATATTTGAACTGCATTTTACTGTTTTAAAATATTTTTTGGATAAACTTGATAATTAAAAACACATCATAAATAAGCATAAATCACAGACAGATTTATATTGGTTATCTACCAAACGGTAGCTACATTCAGTCCCTTCACCTAGAAGGATTTTCTAGAATAATTCAAACCGATTTACAAAACTTAACTAAAACCAATTAAGTCTACTCAACTCTCAATTTTTACCTACAAACCATTAAAGAAAACAACTATTATCGGGCTAAGTTACAAATTAATGAGTGTAGGTTTTTCTGAAAAATCTCCCTTAAGAGGTTGTTTACAATATAATACTTTCGGATTTTTCTTTTTCAACAATTAGATAAATTTTGAATGACTGCAAAATATTGTAATGGTGTTGTGTTGCATGTAGTTGTTGTATGTTGGTTTTTCGTAGTTATTAAGTTCTCAAGTAAAGAAACACGTCCTTTTATAGAGTCTTTAGAGTATGACCTTTATAATTCATAGCATAAAGACAACTTGTATCTTCATGGATTTCAACAATAAACCGTTGAAGATAAATTTATCCATTGAGCTTAAATCATGTCACAATCTCAAAAGTCACTCCTCGTAACTTGTATGAAAACAAAAGAAGCAGAGGGTATGGGATCAGAGGATAGGTTAATCATAGCATTGTCTCCTCAGAGAATTGACTATCATGAGATCATTAACTCTCGTTAGAACGTTGACTTCATCACTAGCATTGACTTCATCAAAACATTGAATTCATCATGAATATTGATTAAGCATTGACTTTCTCTATAGGCATTGACTTTCTTTAGAGGCAAATGAATCGGACGCTTGATTTAATTATCAGAGGCCACTTAGTTAGACGCTTGCTAGCATCTCCAAAGGCAATCGAAGTAGACCATTGCTTGCATCAATAGAGCCAACCCTAGAAGAACCTTATTAGAGATGTGCAACAACATACATAGAAATTTGGAGCATAGAACCGGAGTCTTGATGTTCCTTTGTATTAATCTAATAATCAGAGAATATAGTATAATATCCTACACAATACACTTGATCTACACACTTAATTACAATCATTAGTGCATTAAATTGTTTCAACAAAGAACCTTTTGTTATCATCAAAATAAGATAAGGAATTTTTCTTCAAACCATCTTGGTTCTACCTCTAAGCATATTTAAATATAAGAGTGCAAAATGATATTCTTACTTTTTTCAAAAAACATTTTCCCCCGTTTTGAAAGTCTTAAATTAGAGTATTATTCTAGAGTTTGTTTTTAAAACCTTTTAAAATTGTTCTAAAAAACTATTCTCTGCTTTTTGTCATCAAACAAAAAGAGTGAATAATTTCCTTTTAGATTATTACTAAAATAGACTTACTGGACCAGAGCGTATATATTTAACATGCAAATTCAATTATATTAGAGGCAAGGCATAAAAAGATCAAAACATCATTCAGTTAAGTTTTCTATAATAAAGTTGAATATGTCCTCAGCAATGGCTTTTGTAATAATGTTCGTCCACTGATGAATAATGTCAAAAAAAATTTATATCTAAGATTCCCTTTTGGACAAAATTTCTTATAAAATGGTGTTTGATTTCTATATGTTTTTCTTTGGAATGTAAAATAGGATTTTTAGTTAAACAAATTGCATAAGTGTTATCACAAATATTTGGAATTTGACTATCATAGAGTTTGTAATCTTATAGTTGATGCTTCGTCTGTAGAAGTTGAATACTAAATCCAACTACATAAATGTATTTTGCTTCTGTTATGGACAGAGCTATCATGCTTTCTCTCTTGCTAGACTAGGAGATTATATTTTCACCAAGAAATGTCCAATTTCCATTGGTGGTTTTTCTTTCAAGCTTATCCCCTGCATAGTCAGCATCACATAACCCGACTAGCTTGTACAGAGAGGATTGCTTATAAAACATGCCAAGGTTAGTAGTGCTTTTTAGGTACCTAAAGATCATCTTAACAGTTGTTGTTAAGTGGGATTCTTTTGAATTAGACTATAACCTAACACACACACACACACACTTAATAAAATGTAAGGTATGGAAACAGTTAAGTAAAGAAGTGACCCAATCATTCCTCTGTAAGATTTCTGATCAACCCTTTTGCTTGACTCATCTTTGTCAAGAGAGTAGGATGGACGCATTGGGGTACTCATGGACATGCATTCATCCATCTTGAACTTCTTGAGAAGTTCTTTAGTGTACTTGATTTGATGAATCAACACACCATTTTGATTTTTTTTTATCTGAATGCCTAAGAAAAACTTTAGTTCTCCCATCATACTCATTTGGAATTTTTGTTGCATCAACTTAGCAAAATCTTGACAGATCTTGATGTTAGTGGAACCAAAGCTAATATCATCTACATTAGCTTGTTCTCTTTCATAATCATTTTCCAGTTAAAAATTGCTTAGTTTATCGTACCATGTACTAGGTGCTTGTTTCAAACCACACAAGGATTTTTTAAGTTTATAAACATGGTATGGAATTGTTTAACATACACTTTTCACATCCATTTGATATAAGATGATATTGTTATATGAAGCAAAACGTTTGTAACCTTTAGCTACAAGTTGAGCTTTGTTCCTTATAACTTCTCATTTCTCGTTTAGCTTATTCTGAAATATCCACTTAGTTTCAATGGGCTTCTTTTCCTTTGCTCTATCAAAATCCACTCCTCTTGAATTCATTGAGCTCTTCTTGCATTGCCAAAATTCATCCATTGTTTGATAAAACTTCATATAAAGAGGTTGGTTAGAATTGATAGAGAAAACCAAACAAAGATTTATCTTTTAAAGCAGATCTGGTCTTTAGAGGGTCACTTGTGTTCCCTATAATCAAAGAGTCTGGATGATATGATTTGTTCTTCCATATAGTTTGAGATTCCAAAGGATCTTGACTTGTTATGATGTTATCAATCTTATCCTTTGTTGATTTATTCGTTTCCTCTAATGTGTTCAGTTCTTCTGATTTTCCTATTTCTTTTGGTTTTCTTGGTTCATCTGGTTTTGTTACTTCCATTGGTTTTCTAGTTTCCTCTGGGTTTCTTGTAACCTCTAGGTTTTGTGGACCATCAGAATCATCTTTTAGCTGAATTTTTATTGTCAGGTTGTTTGTCATTAGACTTAACATGGATTGTATCTTCTACAATCATAGTCTCTTGGTTGTATACACTATAAGCTTTAGACATCTCAGAGTATCCCAATAGGGTGCACTTTTGTGATCATCAATCAAACTTTCCTAGCTTTTCATTAGTATTTAAAATATAACAAACACAACCAAATTGGCGAAGGTAAGAAATGTTAGGCTTTTTAGTTTTCCATACTTCATATGGAATATTATTTAGAATAGGTTTGATAAAAACTATGTTCTAAATATAACATCCAGTATTTACTACTTCTTCCCATAAGTTCTTTGCAATATTTGTCTCATTGATCAGAGTGTGTGCCATTTCTTGAAGAGATCGATTTTGTTTTCTACGACACCATTATGTTAAGGTGTTCTAGGAGAGGAAAAGTTGTGTAAAATTTTGTTCTCTTCACAAAAGTTTTCAAAAAGATTTTTTTTAAATTCACCACCATGATCACTACAAATTGTTGTGATTTAAAGGCATTTTCATTATGCACTTGTTTACATAAGGTAGTGAAGACCTTATTTGACTCATCCTTATGTCTAATGAATTTAACCAATGTCCATTTGGTATAATCGTCCACAATGACATGTTCATACTTCATACCACTAACAAAGGCAGTTTTTACTGGACTAAAAATATCTATGTGTAAAAGCTCACCAGGTTTGGTTGTGGAAACAATATTTTTAGAAGAAAATGATTATTTAGTTTGTTTCCAATTTTGATAAGCCTCAAATGAGATAGGGCAAGCTTCTAACAAGTTTAAGTTTGTTTAATTTTGAGATTACTCTCAAATTGGCATGGCCTAATCTCTTGTGCCAAATCAAATCTTCCTTGTTCACTTACAAAAGACAGTTAACCTCTTGTTTTCTAAGTTAAAAAGATTTATTTTGTAAAGATTATTTTTTTCTTTGATCAGTAAAAAATATAGACCCATTAGTTTGACTGATTTCCTTACAAGATTTTGATTAAAGACAATTTCATACCATTATCACTTGATTGACTTATGCTCAATAGATTATGCTTTACTCCTTTAACAATCAAAACAATTTAAGTAGAAGAAAATGAACTATTACCAACTATACAATGGCCAATTATTCTTCCATTCTAGTTTCATATGAATCCAACTGTTCCTTCGACCTTTAGGGTCAGGTATTGGAACATAGACTTTTCTCCCGTCATGGGTCATAAGCAGCCATTAGCCAGTTACCATGGTTAATGTCTTAACACTACTACTAAGGACATCTGCAAGAGGAATTATTTTATCTTTAGGTACCCAAATTTGGTTGGGTTCTAGTTTTAGTTTTTAGTGGCTTTTTGCCTTTCCATGTTTTTAGCATATGACAAGATACTCTTTTATGTCCTTTCTTAGAACATACCACACATACAACCTTAGGAGAAATAATGTTTTCAACTTGTTCTTCAATCCCAATTCCTCTTTTTCTATTTCTCCTAACACCATAGATCACAGACGCTTGCTTAGTTCTATCTATGTCGTTTTCAATCAGAGTCGTTTTCTCTCTCTTATGTTTTTCAAAATCTTTTTCAATCGAATGAGCTTTTCTTAAAGTTTTTAAGTTTTGAAGTAACATAATGTTTTTTATTTAAAAACTCATTAAAGTAGTTATAAGATCACTACAAGATAGATTGGAGAATACCTCAATTTCTTCATCATAGTCTGAACCAAAGTCAAATTGTATATCATCCATCAGAGCCATGTTTGCAACCTCTTATCATTAGAGGATTCATCAAAATCATACCATGTAATCAGATCTTTTTTCTTGGTCTTAGATCCTTTCTTTTGACTTATTCTCTCAAGTTTTGGAAATTTTGTCTTAAAGTGTTCGGGTTCCTTGCACTCAAAGAATGTGAATTTCATTTTGTCAAGACATTAATCTTTGTTTTGGTACTTGTTGAAGTCTCTTTGGGGAAATGATTTCTTCTTATGTCACATGCGTTGTATCTTCCTTGAGATGAAGGATAACTCATCGGCCTCGAAATTTCACTCTGATCCTCTGAATCATCATCCTCTGATTTTTCAACTGCTTGTAAAACCTTCTTTTATTTAAATATGAGAGCCAAACACTTCTGCTTCTTCTTGGGCTCATCCTCTACTAGATAAATCTTGTGAGATCGGAGGCGACTAATCAGTTCTTCGAGACGAAGACTGTTCAAATTCTTTGCTTCTTGGATTGTAGTGATCTTGGGTATCCATTTGCTTGGAAGACTCTTAAGAATTTTCTTTAAATGATTGGCAGTTGTATTGCTTTTTTGAAGCACCATCAAGCATGAAACTAGAGTTTGAAATCTAGAAAATATCTTCTCGATGTCTTCATCTTCCTCCATTTGGAATAACTCATACTTTCTAACCAGAAGATTGGATTTGGCTTCTTGTACTTGCTTACTTCATTCATAGGTCATAACTAGAGCATCAAATATGACATTGCTTGTCTCTTTGTTACTGTTGCACTTGTCAAATTATTTGAATGTGATCACATTCATCATAAAAGTCCTAGCTTTATGATGCATCTTAAATTGCTTCTTGTGATTAGCATTCATGTACTTTCTGGAAACTTCGGTGCCATCATTATTGGAAGGAGTAGTGTATCCCTCTTCAACCAAATTCAAAATTTTATGATCTTTATAAATGAAAAATCTTATATGTCGGTATTTCTAGTACTCAAAACACTCTCCACCTAACAGATGGGGTATGTTGACATTTCCTCTAAAGGCGAAAATAGGGTTAAATTGTAAGACCCATAATTTTAAAGTACCATTTATGTATTTTTGGTGTATTTTGGATTTTGGCTCGGAGGCTTTTAAGCCAAAGTTAATAATATTTTGGAGTTTTATAATCAAAAAGATATTTTGATGCCAATTAAAATTTCTCGTCAATAAATAAATTGAATTTAACTGCGATAAATCCTTTACGGAGAATTTAATGCGTTTCAGGTGAAACGGTAATTTAACAAATATCTAGATTTGAGATATTTGTTAAGTTATATTCTTTATTTTTATGTGTTTGTTTGGAGGAAAAAAAAAAAGAAAGGAAAACTAGAAGGAAGGAAAAGGAAAAGAAAAGAATATATAAAGGAAGGAAGGAAAAAGGAAGAAAGGAAAAACAAAGGAAAGAAAAAGAAAGGAAGGAAAATTTCAAAACTCCATCCTCTTCCTCTCTGTGACCGCGAGCCATTTTTCCCTCCCTCCCCCGTTTTCATTTTCGTCGTTTTCTTTTCTTCAAAACCAGTAACCCAAGGTTGGGTGAGAGTTAGATCAAGGTTTTTGCAACTCCACTCTTCCTCTTTGATTCGAAAACGAAGAAAAACGGTTTTTGAGATCCAAACACAAACCCCTCCGTTTCTTTTAGATCCAGGCTTCATTTCTCGAAGAGATAGAAGGGAAAGTTGCTCACCACCACGCTACGGTGCTAGTGAACCATCAAGGTTTTTGCAACTCCACTCTTCCTCTTTGATTCGAAAACGAAGAAAAACGGTTTTTGAGATCCAAACACAAACCCCTCCGTTTCTTTTAGATCCAGGCTTCATTTCTCGAAGAGATAGAAGGGAAAGTTGCTCACCACCACGCGGAAGGAATTTGTTAGGGTTTAAGGTATCGATTTGGGGAAAAACGAAACTAATGCGTTATGGGTAAAACCTTAGAGTTAGGTTTTGTTTATATTGATGAATGTTTCGTGGTAAATGAATTTGAAGTCTTTGTGTATGATTATGAGTAAATGAAATTTGATGTATCTGGGTGTTATGTTGGCTTTGATTTGTGTTCGTTGTATTTGGCGTGTCCATACTTGATGTTTGTTAATTGGTGTGGTTGTTGTGAATTATGGTTTGAATGTGAGAGTATGATTGAGTTTGTTTCTATGGAATTGAAAAACCATTAGAGTAAACG
Organism: Cicer arietinum; assembly: GCF_000331145.2. Taxonomy (NCBI): domain Eukaryota; kingdom Viridiplantae; phylum Streptophyta; class Magnoliopsida; order Fabales; family Fabaceae; genus Cicer; species Cicer arietinum. Next base: position 32,236,745 of record NC_021160.2, on the reverse strand, counting down.
AGTATTAAAAATGGGGAATCTTTTAATACCTCGGTTTACTTAATGTGCATTTGAGGAAAAGGTTTAAGTTAACTGGGCGTTGAGGATGGGGAATCTCTTAATGTCTCGGTTACTTAACTATCGTTTTGAAAATCGTTTCGGTAAATGAGTATTAAGAATGGGGAATCTCTTAATATGACTGTTTGCTTAACGTTTTGTTTTGAAAATCATTAAGTTAAATCGGTATTAAGAACGGGGAATCTCTTAATGACTTATTTAATTAATGTTGTTTGAAAGTCGTTTAAGTAAATGGGTATTAAAAATGGGGAATCTTTTAATATCTGCATTTGCTTAACGATTGTTGTGAATGGAGTCTGTGTATGCTCATGCATTTCATTTGGTAAATTGTGTCGACCCGTGATAGGTGACACCTTGGTAAACTGTACTGACCCGTGATAGGTGGTACGTTTACGATTTACTTTTTGGTAAATCGTGTTGACCCGTGATAGGTGACACCTTGGTAAACTGTACTGACCCGTGATAGGTGGTACATTTACGATTTACATTTTTGGTGAATTGTGCTGACCCGTGATAGGTGGCACCTAGGTAAACAGTACTGGTCTGTGATAGGCGGTACGTTTACGATTCCCGCTTTTTCTTTTAGTAAATCGTGTTGACCCGTGATAGGTGACACCTCGGTAAACTGTACTGACCCGTGATAGGTGGTACGTTTATGATTTACGCATTTTAGTAAATCGTGCTGACCCGTGATAGGTGGCACCTAGGTAAACAATACTGGTCTGTGATAGGCGGTACGTTTACGATTCCCGCTTTTTCTTTTAGTAAATCGTGTTGACCCGTGATAGGTGACACCTCGGTAAACTATACTGACCCGTGATAGGTGGTACGTTTACGAGTTACTATTTAGTAAATCGTGTTGACCCGTGATAGGTGACACCTTGGTAAACTGTACTGACCCGAGATAGGTGGTACATTTACGATTTACATTTTTGGTGAATTGTGCTGACCCGTGATAGGTGGCACCTAGGTAAACAATACTGGTCTGTGATAGGCGGTACGTTTACGATTCACGCTTTTTCTTTTAGTAAATCGTGTTGACCCGTGATAGGTGACACCATGGTAACTGTACTGACCCGTGATAGGTGGTACATTTACGATTCCCGCTTTTTCTTTTAGTAAATCGTGTTGACCCGTGATAGGTGACACCATGGTAACTGTACTGACCCGTGATAGGTGGTACATTTACGATTCCCGCTTTTTCTTTTAGTAAATCGTGTTGACCCGTGATAGGTGACACCTCGGTAAACTGTACTGACCCGTGATAGGTGGTACATTTACGATTCCCGCTTTTTCTTTTAGTAAATCGTGTTGACCCGTGATAGGTGACACCTTGGTAAACTGTACTGACCCGTGATAGGTGGTACATTTACGATTCCCGCTTTTTCTTTTAGTAAATCGTGTTGACCCGTGATAGGTGACACCTTGGTAAACTGTACGGACCCGTGATAGGTTGTACGTTTGCGATTTACATTTTAGTAAATCGTGTTGACCCGTGATAGGTGACACCTCGGTAAACTGTACTGACCCGTGATAGGTGGTACGTTTACGAGTTACTATTTAGAAAATCGAGTTGACCCGTGATAGGTGACACCATGGTAACTGTACTGACCCGTGATAGGTGGTACATTTACGATTTACATTTTTGGTGAATTGTGCTGACCCGTGATAGGTGGCACCTAGGTAAACAGTACTGGTCTGTGATAGGCGGTACATTTACGATTCCCGCTTTTTCTTTTAGTAAATCGTGTTGACCCGTGATAGGTGACACCTCGGTAAACTGTACTGACCCGTGATAGGTGGTACACTTACGATTCCCGCTTTTTCTTTTAGTAAATCGTGTTGACCCGTGATAGGTGACACCATGGTAACTGTACTGACCCGTGATAGGTGGTACACTTACATGATGTATAGGAACTAGGTGTCCTTCTTTTGGATTGGAGTATTTTTAGTTTGGAAAACTGTATTTATACTAATATTGTCAGTTTGACTTCTTATTTGAATGGGTTCCATGTACCATTTGATGTTGTGTAAATGTTTTGGATTTGTAATTGGAGAAACTTTTCCGTTGCTTGTAAATTATAATGACTCTATTACTTATCCAAAGGCATTTCCTGATTTAATTCTTTGTTCGTTTTTAATTACTTTTGAAAAAAAAAATACACCCTCGCTTTGAAAAACGGGGTGTTACATTTTTTTGTTTAAGTTCGATTTTTTTGTAATTATTTATTCAAAAACAACTTCGCGTTTGGTGGTTTTCTTAGAAAAGTAGCAATAGCAATAAGACTTAAAGAAATCAGATGCAGTAGTAAAGTAAAAAGTTCATAAGTAAAGTGACACAAGTAGATTTATCCTAGTTCACAATCAACTTGAAAGCTACATTCAGCCCCCTCACTTAGAAGGATATAACCACTAATTCAAATCATTGAATTACACATCACCTGACCCTACAAGTCAGTCTTCTCAAAACAACCTGACACCAACAGACTTTTTGAGGCAAACAAACACCTTGACCCTACAAGTCAAGTCTTCTCAGTACAAACTGAAAATCACAGATTGCTTGAGGAACACTAAAGCCACTATCAGACTGAGTTTGACAAGTTTAGAACCTTTTTTTTCTTTTACTAAGCATATTTTTACACTTAGAAAATATTTCTTTGAGCAAGTGTTTCTCTAGAACTTAAACCTTTGAACTTTAAATACTTATGAAATTTGACCTCTCAAGTTTTTTTGTTTTGTTTTTGAATTGTATGGATTTCTGAGTTTTTCTTCATTCTTGAGTATCTATTTATAGAATAGATTAGGGTTTCACTTTTGTTCTTGTAAAATATTGATCATATATTTCTTGTGAACAAATTCTTAGTGTATCTTCTTGTGAGCATATTATGAGTGTTTCTTCTTGTAAATAAATTATAAGTGTATCTTCTTGTGAACAATATTTTGACCATATCTTCTTGTGAATAATATTTTGACCATATCTTCTTGTGAACAATATTTTGGCCATATTTTCTTGTAAACAACATTTTGGCCATATCTTCTGGTGAACAACATTTTGACCATATCTTCTTGTGAACAATATTTTGAGCATATCTTCTTGTGAACAGTATTTTGGCCATATCTTCTTGGGAACACTGTTTTGACCGTATGTTCTTGAGAATAATATTTTTACCATATCTTCTTTTCACTTTGGTAAAAAATTTCCTTCAATTATAATTCTAAGTCATATATAATTTCATATTGTATTGAAAAACTTATTCATGTGAATCTTCCTTCATACTCTTGATTGATTGGAGCATGAATGGATTTGGGCTTGTTCTTGGATCTTCAGAAATTTTGATTAAGCTAAGTCTTTTCTTAAGAGTTAATTCTTTCAATTATAGCCTTTGACTTTCCATCAAAGCCATTAACTTTCTTATTGGAGTCAGACGCTATATTTCTTGGATCATAATAGCTAGAGGCAAAATTGTGCTACTAAGAATTAGTGGTTTTGGATATATCACATTGTTGAATCATCAGAGTAAGTGCAACATTAGAGGCTGCATATCTCATCTGATAACATATCACTCCAACAACCAGCAATACACATGTCTTGATATTGATGATCCTTTCATATATGATCTATGTTAGCTAACTTAGATAAGTTGGAACCAAAGACTTTAAAATTGCATTTTTTTTGGACTCTATGCACTACAAGAAATGCAAGGATTTGTTTCGGCCAAAAGCTCCCATAAAAGGGTAAAAGTAGCCACAAAAACATATTTGAGGTGGCCTGAAACGAAAACATTTAAGCTAATCACAAATATTTGTGGCGACCGAAACGAACATAAATATATACTTTTTTAATTATAGTTGACCATTTGTGACGGCAAAAGCTGCCATAAACATGTGGAGTGAAATGCTACCACACCTTTCGAACAGTTTAGACCGCCACAAATAGTCTAGCATAATTTAAAAAATGAACGATTTTGTAGCTTTTTTGGTCGTGACAAATGGCAAAGTCAAATGAAAAATCCAACTTGTGGCCATTAAGCTGCCACAAATAAGTAACTATTAAATAATTTGGTATTTGTTAAATTAATCTACGTGGATACAATAATCTTATATACTACTATTTGGTAAACCCGTACACTTGTAGAATTTTGTGCAACAAGTTTGTGACGCCGTTGTTGGGGACTAATTTAACAATATTAAGCGAAAAAGTTTTTTATTACTTTCGATATTATTTTTTATTTAGTTTTATTTTAATTATTTTATTCAATAACAAAAAAAAAGTATATATATAATCAGTATGAACTTTAGTCAACTCCAACAACTTAGCTTCCAAAACGTCAAATTCTTATCAAGATGAATAACACTTTGACTATCAACAACTAATACATATTTGTCCTAAATAAACTCAAACTCCTACAAGAATTTCTTCAACCAAATAAACTATTTACATGCTTCAGTAATGGCAATGAACTCTGCCACAGTTGTAGACAATGCTAACAATTATGTAATCTCGATTACCAAGCCACAACTCCCTCTGCAAATCTAATCATATAGCCTGAAGTGAACTTCCTTGAGTCAATATATCCAACCATATCTAAGTTGGAGTACCCCACCAAAATAGGTTTGTAACCTCCAAAACAAAGCCTCATACATGTAGTACTACGAAGATACCTCAAAATTCATTTTACAGTGTTCCAATGCTCTATATTTGGATTTGACAAAAATCTACTAACTGTACCAACAACATGCACAATATATGGTCTTGTACATACCATTGCATACATCAAACTACCCATAACAGAAGAATAAGGAACTCGTTCCATATTTCTTTTCTCATCTTCACTAGAACGACAATTATAAACTTAAAATGAGTAGCAAGAGGAGTACTTACAGCCTTAGAGTTTTCCATTTTAAACATTTGCAACACTATTTTAATATAGTGTTCTTGTGACATCCAAAGTTTTTTCTCCTATCTGTCACACATTATTCTTATGCCAAGAATCTGTTTAGCTACTCCGATGTCTTTCATGGAAAATGACTCGCCTAATTGCCTCTTTAAACTGTCAATCTTGGAAATATTTTTCTCAATAATAACTATGTCATCAACATATAATAACAGGATAACGAAACCATCGTTAGAAAGCTTGCTAACAAATACACAATGGTCATAAGTAGTCTTCAAGTATCCTTGGTCACACAAAACAGACCCAAATTTTTTGTACCATTGCCTTGGAGCTTGCTTCAAACCGTATATACTCTTTCTTAGTCTACACACATAGTCTTCCTTGCCTTCAACAAGAAAACAATCAGATTGCTTCATGTAAATCTCTTCCTCCAAATCACCATGAAGGAAAGTCGTTCTTACATCCATTTGCTCTACTTTTATGTCAAGAGTAGTTATCAAACTCAACACGTTTCTAATTGAGGACAATTTTACCACTGGTGAGAAAATCTCATTAAAATCAACACCCTCTGTTTGACGGAAACTTTTCACCACTAATATGGCTTTATATCTGGAAGACTTTGAGTTATTCTCAAGTTTCTCTCTATAGATCCACCTGTTTTCCAAAGTATTTTTGCCTTTTGGCAATTTTACCAAATCATAAGTGTGAATATCATGCAAGGATTTAATCTCATAATGCATTGCATCCAACCAATTTTGACTTTCTTCACTCTCATGGTCTCTCAAAAACAGTCAGGTTCCCATTCATCAGTCAAATTCACATACTCATAAAAAACATACCTTGTATATGGTTATCTCTACCTCTTAGACCTCATGATTTGGGTTTGAGATGACTCATAAGCATCACTAAGATTTTCATCATGTGACAACTATATTGGAACCAAGTTGGTTTTATATTTAGAGTTTTCAGGTTAACAAAAGTATTTAATGAGAACAATATATTTGACTTCAAAGAGTATGAAAAAAGATTCATGTTTTTGAATAAAATCTAAAACAAGATTTGATTCAAATTTATAATTGATGAAAATCTAAAATAAGATTTGATTCAAATTTACAATAGAATAAAATCTTTGACACAGTCGAAAATAAGATACAATTTGATCAAGATTCAAAGAATATTTAATTAACATTTGAAGAAGATTTGATCATGATTAGAATAAGATTTGATCAAGATTTGTAAAAGATTTGATCAAGATTTTAAGAAGATTTGATCAACATTTGAAGAATATTTAATTAAGATTTGATGAATATTTGATCAAGATTTATCTACAACAAAATAGGAACATAATCAATCTGAAGAATTTAAAAACTCAATTTGAACAAGATACAATTAAAATTAAACAATGACTAAATTGAAGCCCAAATTTTAACTATAAATGATACTCAAGGATGAAGAAGAAAAACATCGAAAAGCAGAAAAGAGTAGAAGAACTCAAGCTCAAAAGTTCTATATTCATCTTAGAGTTCACAGAGAGAAAAACTTGTTAAGGTTAGAAATATTTGTTGTGTTCTTTTCTTAGAGTGTGAGAGTTATTATTGTTATTATCTTTATTAGAAGCAACTACTCAAATTCCAATCTTTTGTATCCAACCAGATAATAGCTTAGTTCATTCTTCAATCTAGGGTTGTTAAGAGAAGACTTGACTGGTAGGGTTAAGGTGGTTAGTTCCTGAAAGGTCTGGAATTTTCAGGCTATTTGGGAAGACTGGTTTGCAGGGTTAGGTGCTGCATAATTCAAGGTAATTGAATTAGTGGATTAAAGCCTTCTGAATGAGGGGACAATATGTAGCCTAGTTAGTGGTGAATCAGGATAAATCTATGTGTCACATTATTTATACTTTCATTGTTTGTTACCTTTGAATATGATTGCTTCTTATCCCAGTAATTCATAAAAACCATCCAACCGTAATTAATTTAGCAAAAAAGTTATCAACTTTGTCAAACAAAATTCAACCCCTTCTCGTGTTTGCACCTTCAATTGATATGATAGCTTGGTCTCAAGGTTGAGTACTTTACAATATTTGAGAAAATATCCAAGAGTTCAATATGTCTAGATTCACTGAAGAATCTGTTGGAGGAAACATGAACAGACCACATATGTTTGATTGATAACATTTTGAGTATTGGAAGGGCATGCTGTGAAGTTTCTATATTTCACAAGATCCTGAACTTTGGGACTTGGTGGAAGATGGTTATATTGCTCTGAAGAATATTGATGGTATTGAAATTCCAAGAAAAGAGATGAATGTTGATCAGAAGAAGATGTACAAGATGCATCATGAGTCTAGAACATTCATGATAAATGCAATCACCTTCAAGGAGTTTGACAAGTGCACCAACAAGGAGACAACAAAAAGTATTTATGATAGTCTGATTCTGACCCATGAAGCATGCAAGCAAGTTCACCAAACAAAGGCCAATCTCTTAGTAAAAAAGTATGAGTTGTTAAAAATTGAAGCAGATGAAGACATTAAAACATTGTTTTCTAGATTCTGGTCTCAAGATTAAAGGTACTTGAAAAAAGTTATATTACTACTTATCACGTGATCGCTACCATTCAAGAAGCCTAAACCCAAAGAGAGACCTAAGATCTTACCATTCAAGAAGCAAAGGAGTCTGAAAAGAAGTGTTTCTCACCTGATACTAAGGAGTCTGAAAAGCAAATAGAGACCTAAGATCACTACCATTCAAGAAGCAAAAGATCTGAGTAATCTTAAGTTGGAAGAATTATTTAGCTCTCTCAAATCACATGAAATTGAGCTTGGAGAGGATGAGCCCATGAAGAAGCAATCAACCTTGGCTTTGAAATCCAAGCAGAAGAAAGTACTGAAGGTCACAACAGAGTCGAAAGATGATGATTCTGATTATCAGAACGAAAACTTAGAGGAAGAGGAATTGGCGTTTATATGTAGAAAATACAACTCTAACTAGAAAAAAACTAATGTTTTAAAGAATCAAAGTGTTGAATTTAAAACAGAAAATACAACTTTGAAAACTAATATTACTAAACTTAAAAGAGAAAATGCAACTATGAAAACTGATATTATTGAACTTAAAAAAATTGCAAATATGAAAACTGGTATTGATGAACTTAAGGCTAAAAATATAACTCTGAAAAATAATTATAGTTCAACATGAATTGAAAATACCACATGTAACTCTGATAAGCATAAAAAAGTATTTCAAGATTTTCTTGATAATGGTATGGAAAGAAGTAAGTATGCATCTATGATTTATGGTGTTAGTAGGAATAGTAAAAGAGGAATATGATTTCAAGAAAAAGTAACTGAATATAAGTTTGTCCCCTCTGATGATTCATATATTATTTGCTTTAAGAAAGGTCACATTAAAATATATTTATATGCTAACCACATCGAAAGACAAGAAATCTTTAAGATCTAACAAACCAGGATCCAACCAGATTTTTGTACCAAAGGATAAAATTGTTTATGTTGTAGATGTTTTAAGCAATTATATTGAAACACCAGTCATGGTGTCTTGTAAATGGATGGTTGCATTATATGAAGGAAAAAGGTATATGTTCCAAGACTTAAAACAGAAGTGTCATATTAACAATCATAATCAAAAGACTTCTTTGAACTTTCCAATAAATTTCATCAAGACTATAAACCTGTATGGGAATTCAAATCCCTTTATCCAGACCCTCTAATTAGAGAATATCAAATTATGAATCTGAAAACCAGAAAAGAAGAAATAAAAGGGTTTTTATAGTGAAATTGAAGTTGTCGACATATAGGTTATATCTTTCTTTAAATTTAATTATTGTTTGATATTATGTTTATTGTGATAACAAGAAGCTTGATCTTAAAAATCAAAGCAAGATAAGTACTTTGTAGGTTCACAAATTTTTTAGAGGAACAAGGAGATACACATAATTTGAACACCTCAGCAGAAGTAGCATACCAGTTTGGTTTCAAGAAACAAGCAGAAATCACCAGAAACATATTCAGGTTTATTATTTATATGAAAAATAGCTTGACCTTAAAAAGTCAAAGCAAGTTGAGGAAACTGTAGGTTTACCAAAACCAGAGGAAGCAGATGCAGACAAACCAGAAGATGACAAACCAGAAAATGACAAACCTTTAGAGGATGAATTTGATCAAGTTAGAATTCGTCAAGCAAAGTCGGAAGGAATATTTGGATGGAAGTACAAGACATCTCATCTCATTGAAATTTCAAGTGATCTTTTGAGGATCAAATCATCATTAAAAGGTACCACTTTGTTTGGCTCACTCTTATCAATTAAACCTACCACTGTTGATGAAGCATTAGCAGATGATAGACGGATTCTTGCAATGCAATAAGAGTTAAATAAATTTAAGAAGAATTATGTTTGGGATCTAGTACCTAGACCAAGGAAGTACATTATTGGAACCAAGTGGGTTTTCAGAAACCAGCTAAATGAAAAAGGTGAAATGGTGAACAATCAGCAAGAGGGCATTGATTACACTGAGACATTTGCTCCATTGATTAGGTTAGAAGTTATTCTTATCCTACTTTGTTTTGCTGCAAATAATAACATTATATTATTTCAAACGAATGCTAAAGGTGCTTTTTATAAATTGTTATAAGTGAAAAAGTCTATGCTAAACAACCTTCGGGTTTTGAAAGTACGAAATTTCCAAATCATGTTTTTAAACATAGGAAATCTATGTATGATCTAAAATAAGCACCTAGGGCATGGTATGATAGACTTAGTAACTTCTTGCTTAAAAAATAACTTTGGAAGAGGACAGGTTGATAATACACTCTTTATAAAATCAATAGGAGATGACATTCTTATTATTCAAATTTATGTTGATGACATTAACTTTGAATCTACTGATGACACTCTTTGCCAAGAGTTTTCTAAATTGATGCAACTTGAATTTCAAATGAGTGTGATGGGAGAACTTAAGTTCTTCTTAAGGATAAAAATTCAGCAAAGTCAAAAAGGTATATACATTGATTAAACTAAATATACAAAAGAGGTTCTTAGGAAACTAAGATGAGTTATTGCAAACCTATGTCTACATCAATGCACCCTACTTGGTCACTTGAAAAAGATGATTCAGGCGAAAAATTTGACAAAAAAAAAACCTATTGAGGTATGATAGGATCCCTAGTTTATCTTACCGCTTCCAAACCTGACATCATGTTTAGCGTTTGTGTATGTGTATGTGCAAGATTTCAAGATGGTCCTATGGAATCACATACAACTTCTGTTAAGTGAATCCTTAGATACCTAAAAGGAACTACAAACCTTACCTTGTTCTACAAGAAATCTCTTAAGTACAAACTTAGTGGATACTATGATTCTGATTATGTTGGAGATAAATTTGAGAGAAGGAGCACTAGCTGAAACTACACCTTTTTATATGACAACTTAATATCTTTGTCAAATAAGGGACAAAACACCATTGCAATGTCAACAATAGAGGCTCGGTACATTTCAATAGCTAGTTGCAATTCTCAACTTCTTTGGATAAAGCATCAACTTGAAGACTACAAAATCCTAGAATCCCAAATTCTCATCTATTGCTATAACACTTCTACCATTTGTGTATCCAAAACTCATATCTTACATTCTAGAGCTAAACACATAGAGATCAAACACAAATTCATTATGGACTTTGTTCAAAAAGGGGTACTAAACATCCAGTTTGTAGATAGTGAACACCAATGGGATGACATATTCACCAAACCACAACCTCAAGATAGGTTTGACTTCATCAAGAAAAACTAAACCCTACCTTCATACCTAAAGTAGTTTAGTTTTACATTAGTTTTTATACTTTCTTGTAATATTTAAATTCATGTTATTAAAAAAAAACAAAAAAAAAAGTTTTGATGTTAACAAAAGGATTTTATGTGAACAATATATTTGACTTCAAAGAGTATTAAAGAAGATTCATGTTTTTGAATAAAAACTAAAATAAGATTTGATTCAAATTTACAATTGAAGAAAACCTTTGGTCAAGTTGAAAATGAGATATGGTCAAGATTTGTAGAAGATTTGATCAAAAGTCAAAGAATATTTAATTAAAATTTGAAGAAGATTTTGTAACATCCTGATTTTTAACAGCGCGAATGCATTTTTTACTTCAAAAAATAACATCTTAATACCAATTTAACAAAATACCATGTCGTAACACAAACAACAAAAGTCATGAATAACTTCATCATATATACATACTAGCTAAAATAGTTTTTGGGAAGATAATCCAAAGTATACAAATCAAAATACATTGGAGCTATCAGACCTATCAGACATCGCTCACACCCCTTGAGTATTTTCGGCAGACACCTTCACAAAAGTACTGCTCCAAGAATGTTATTCCCCCCATGGTCACGTCAAAAAAAATGGAACATGGACCCACAAAACAAAAAGTCAACTGACAATATATGTTATAGATATAGTCATCCCAAAATAAAATAAGTACGACCACCAAAAAGACACTAAGTCCTTATACAACAAAACTAATCTGATCATCCACTAGCAACTACAATAACATGGGTGGCCACCACACACTGCACAAGTCCCATCTGATGTAGTATCTCTCTTCGAAGTAACCTCCTCCTCATCAATATCCATTGAAGGATCGGTCTCCTCAGAAGTCAGATCCACCCATGAGATAGGTGGCTTCGATGACGCTGGGATCTCAAAACAGTCCGCTACTTTAGCAATAGGCGGTAAGGGATCATTCACCGGAAGCAGATGCTATGGCTCAGCCCGCATAGATGGTCCTGCAATGTCTCTTCCTACTAGCATTAACCCCTTATCCTTTTCGCCAATCCCCGACCCAACCATTATATCTCCAGCTTTTACAGTGGCCTCCACCTCAACTCTAACTGAGGAATCTTCTACATCTTCCCATGCACCACTCGTCTTGAGCACCAATCCTAAAGGTACCGGATAGTCTCGCGAGTGAGCTCCACGAGGTATATTGCTCTAGCTCTCCTGCTTGTCCTCACTACCCTCCTCGTATAAGTAGCCCTGCTTGAGATGGGGTGGTATACCCGAGCAATCGGCGAGTCTCGGTCAGGGACGTCTAACGAAGTTTATGTCGTCAAAGTAACAATCGGTGGAACGAAGTCGAGTATCATCTGAGGGAAAATCTCAATTTCCAAAATAATGTAAAGGGTCACTAACAGAAATTAAAAAATCACATTTAACATTTACGTCATAAAGACAAGCAATAACACTTAGTAATTACGACATGATAACAAACAATAATAGAGTCTCTATACACAATTATCATATTATAACAAACATGACTCACGTGCCAAACACTGTAATGCAATGTTTATATCCCAATGCACATGATTCCAGAATTTCCAAAACAAAACCCTCCTTGAGGGGAGTAAATAATAAATGTATCGCATATCATAGGCCAGTGCTAATTCTTGAGGTGCCACCCATCACAGATCAACACGATTTACTAGAGTGTAGTCTATAACTGACCTATACGACAATTAAATCTTCGTAAGGATAAGATGGACCAATCAACTCATGGAACCATCATGTGGCCCATCACGGTCACCACTTAACATCGTGGTCCATCACGGTCACCACTAACATTATGGCCCATCACAGTCACCACTGACATTGTGACCTATCACGGTGACCACTAGATATGAAATGCATGAGTATACTCTGACTCTTTTCACAACAATCTTTATGTAAATGCAGCTATTAAAAGACTCCCCTTTTAATACTCATTTAACACTAATAATTTTTCATACTTACCACAGAGCATACTCAAGACAAATTTTCTTCAGTAAAATTCATAAACATATAACAACATGTACTTTCACTCCAGAATATATAATTATGTCAATATTAATCATCAATTCATAACATGTAACAACACATATTTTCACTCCAGAATATATATTCACGTCAAAATTAATTATCAATTCATAACATGTAACAACACGTATTCTCACTCAAAACTAATTATCACCCATTCACATATCAAGCATACATCAATAACACATATGAGGTCCCATATACAAACTAAAAATTTAGAAGGAGCCTTTACATTAGTTATAGCTTTTCCAACGGTTATCACTACCACAATCAAATAGCGAAAAATCTCGTTCGTGCCAACACCTTTAATCAAATAGTGGTTGACTTAGTCAAATTAATCCCTTAAACTTTAACTACCTTACAAATCCTTTCTTACTCCTAACCCCCTTAGAATATATTTTACTAAAAGAGTTTAAAATGAGTAAGGACTAATAGAACTATTAAGCACAACACACTTTCAACATATAAAACATATTTTTAGAAATTAACTTCCTTTAATTTTTCAGTAAATTCACTAACAATTTTTCGAAACATTTTAAATTATTTTTAACAAAATTTTTCCCACAACCACAAATTTTTTCTCAAATTTGTCGTAACTCATTTTTTTTGTTCCAAATAACTACATAACCATACAAAAGATATCAATAAATATTTTATCTAGTTTCAAGGTTATAACTCTTTGAAATGGTTTCATTCCTTTCAAAATATATTAAATATTTTTTTTTTTCTTTAATCACCACAACAACACTAATATATCAGAGTTCTCTCCGCCGCTAACTCGGTGCCAACGGTCTCGATTTCTTTTCGAGACTCAAAGAGCAAACTATATAAACATAAATATTTATAACAATTTATTGTGAACTAAAATTTATCAAACCACAACAAAATTCTCAAAATTATATATTTTTCACACACGAAACTTTTAAAACCAAATAATCTACATTATTTAGTTAAAACTAAATAAAACGAATATTTTCCAAATCGAACATACACACACTTGATTACTAAAGCACCAAAATTTTGAGTTAATAAAATACTCTAAACTTTTTTTTAGACTCAGTCCAAGAGTAATTAAAAGAGTAACACTTTTAACTCTAAATATTTTAATTTCAATCTAACTTTTTTGCTCAAACTCTTTAACTTAGTTAAAATTTTAACTTTTTTCACAACTCTAACAACTCTAATTTTTATTTTTTTGTAAAATTTCAACTTTAGATCAAACTTATTTATTTGAAAACAACTCATTACGTAACTCAAACACATCAAAAATTAATTTTTTATTTTTTTAACCAATACAAACAAAATCAACAACAACAACAACACAACAACAAGGATTTGTTAAGAACTCAAAAATTTCACTAATACCCCTACCGTATAAAGTTTTCGAATTTAGACAAAAGGAGGAGGAAGTAAGTGTTTCACCTTAAATAAATTAGCTCACTAGCACTACCTTGTAGAGAGGAGCAACTTTTCTTCCTAACACTTCTTGAATGGAGGCTTTGATGTAGTAGAAAATAGAAGTTTTTCTTTTTGTTTTTTTTAAAACCAAAGCTACTTCTTATTTTGAAACAGAACAAAGGCAAAGGATTGAAAATGAAGAAGCTGAAGGGGAAAAAGTGAAATGAGGTTCGGCTGGCTTCATATATATATATATATATATATATATTTAAATAAATTAAATAATTAGATATATAATAATATTTAATCACTTTTTCGCACATCACATCACTCACTTTTCAATCTAATTTAATAAAAATATGAATTTTTCAGCAATAAGTGGCATTTTTTTAAAAATCTGCCCGTTATTAAATTCTTCGTAACATAATTAAATTATTATTCGAAAAATAATTTTAATCGGACTCAAAATATATATATATATATATATATATATATATATATATATATTAACTCTAATAAAATATATTTTTGGTACTTAATTTACAAAGTAAAATAAAATTAGGCTAAATGCCTCAATAATTCAACACAAAATAGACTAAAATGACATAATTTAGAATTTAAAAATTAAGGGTCTTCCAGATTTGATCAAGATTTGTAGAAGATTTGATCAAAAAAATTGAAAAAGATTTGTACAACATTTAAAGAATATTTAATTAAGATTTGATCAAGATTTATCTACAACAAAATAGGAACAACATCAATCTTAATAATTTACAAACTCAATCTGAACAAGATACAATTCAGAATTAAACAAGGACTAAATTGAATTCTAAATTTTAACGTAGAAAACTCAAGCTCAAAATTCTAAATTCATCTTAGAGTTCAAAGAGAGAAATACTTGTTAAGGCAAGAAATATTTACTGAGTGTTCTTTTCTTAGAGTGTGAAAGTTATTATTATTATTATCAGCTTTATTAGAAGCAGCTACGCAAATTCCAATATTTTGTACCCAACTCGATAATGGGTTAGTTCATTCTTCAATCTGGGGTTGTCAGGTTGTTAGAGGAAGACTTAACTTGTAGGGTCAAGGTGGTTAGTTCCTCAAAAGTCTGGGGTTGTCAGATTGTTGTGTAATTCATGGTAATTGAATTAGTGGAATAAAGCCTTTTGAATGAGGGGACTAGATGTAGCCAAGTTAGTAGTGAACCGGGATAAATCTAGGTGTCTATGAGGGGACTGATTGTTTCTTATCCAAGTAATTCATAAAAACCTTCAAGCCGTCACCAAATTGGCAAAAAGTTATCAACTTTGTCAAACACAATTCATCGTCCCCTTCTCGTGTTAGCACCTTCAAACTCATGACCTTCACTTGTTGGAATATTTACCTCATCTTCAAACTGATGATTATCAACACAATCATGTGGCTAATCATTCTGAACATTGCCATCAGTAGTATCCAAATCAGGAATAGGTGACCGAACTGGATCACCATAAGCCAAGGTGTTATCTCTCTCAAGTGTAGTCTTCTCCATCTTATCAATGTCTTTAATAGTTTAGTCTTTCATGAACACCACATCATGACTTTTGATAACCTTTTTGTCTATAGGATCATACAACTTGTAGCAAAATTCATCTTCCCCAAAACCAATGAAGATACACTACTTGGACTTTGCATCCAACTTGCATCTTTCATCCTTGGGAACATGCACAAAAGCCTTGCAACCAGAAACTCTCAAATTTGCATTCTTGACATTCTTGACAAACCATACCTTGTCTGGAACCTCACTATTCAAAGCAATAATAGGATCAAATTAATAACATGCACCTTCGTGTACAATGCCTCACCCCAATAATGTTTAAGCAACTTAGCTTCAAAGAGCATACATCTCACTCTCTCAACAAGTGTTAGATTTATCATCTCTGTTAAACCATTTAGCTGAGAAGTTTTAGGATGAGTCTTTTCGTGTGCTATACCACGTTGTTTGCAATAGACATCAAAGAGTCCGTAATACTCACCACCGTTGTTAGTATGAACACGTTTCAACTTCTTGATTGTTTGTCTCTCAACCAAAGCATGAAATTGTTTAAAATTCTCCAACACTTGGTCTTTTGTCTTCAAAACATAAACCCATAGTTTTCTAGAATAGTCATCAATAAAAGTAACAAATTAAAGTGCAACACTAAAAGATTTTACCTTTAAAGGGCCACAAACGCCAGAATGCACCAACTGAAGCAACTCTGACTTTCTAGGGGGAGGATGCCTTTTGAAGGACACTCGAATTTGTTTACCAATAATGTAGTGAGAACATTTCTCCAAATCTACATTCTTCAATCCTGGAAGCACGTCAATTTTTTCTAAACAATTTAACCATTTTTCACTTATATGGCTAAGCCTTTGGTGCCACAAAGATGATTCCATATCCACAACATTCACACTGTATTTAGCAACCAAAGCTTTTGTTCAATACAATTTACCAATTTTCTCTCCTCTAGCCACAACCAAGTTACCTTTACCGAGCTTCTACTTTCCAGAAGCAAAATGATAATCAAAACCACTTTCATCAAGCATATGCACGAAGATCAAATTGAAGCAAATATCTGGAGCATGTTTGACTCCTTTAAGCAACAATTACATTCCCATGGTGGTTTACAAGCATACATCACCAACACCAATTACCTTAGATACACCATCATTACATATCTTTAAAACTCCAAAGTCACCTGAAGTATAAAATGTGAATAACTCATTCCTCGGTGTAACATGTAATGTAGCACCACTATCAATTATTCACATGCTCTTATCAGATACAATATTAATTAACTCATAGTCACAGAGAATAACAAGATCATCACTAGTAGTAGTAGTAGTAGTAGTAGTAACACAGTCATCATCATTATCATCATCACTATCCCATTCTTCTGTAGATTTATCATCAGACTTTTTAGAACTAAAAATAGGAAGATGTATTTTCTTCACAAATAACAAATCTTTCATCTTGCCCTTCCACAAATAGTAATTAGTACCATTCAAGCATACCATCTTTATATTCACCTTTGCCTCTATCCTTCAAGCAAGTCAAATTGCCCTTTAACCGAGAGCTTTAATACCACTCTGATGGGAACAAACACATAAATACGATAACAAGTAATACACAGCAAATATAAAATTCCCCCAACTTGCAAGAACTCGTGAGGAGCAATAACAAATATATATGGCAGCAAATTAATTAAAATAAAAGAGCATAAAGAACACATATATTTTAACACGGAAAATCCCTCAATGCAATGGTAAAAACCACGGGTTGTGCAGACCTAAGAAATAGCCCCACTATAGTCAATATATGGGTACAAGAGAGACTAAAAATGATGCTCATAGTGTGCCTACAACCAACCAAAATAACAAAACACTAAACCTTACAAATGAAAAGCAAGAAGAATAAAAACACTCAAACATCTGTTGCTATTAGAGCACGATTCTTCCCTCTCTAGAAGTCGCTTTGCCGATCTAACCGTTGAAAACGAAGATCTGAATGTTGCAAACATGCGGTCCAAAAATGTGTTCGATCCAACATTTAACAAATGCACAATCGATGTTTTTTTGGAGACTGATTTGACAAACTCGTTAATAGAGTTTACTCTTTTTTTTTCTTTTTTGGTGGCTGCCTTTTCTTTCAAAATAATTTATCTCTTACAACCCTAGTCAGACCACTCTCCACTTAAATAAGTGAGACAAATGAGCTACAATATTTAGGTCTTTCTCCACATAGGAAAGGAGCCCAATACCCAACAGTAACCACTACAAGAAAAACAAGGATTTGTGAGGGCAAATGCCCTTACAAAGGGAGAAAAGCAGCCATAACAAGAAAATTTGTGGCTGTCTTTGACAACCACAAATAAGCCAGTCACAAAGGTTTGTGGCGGCCAAAACAGCCACAAAATTCAGTTTTTTTTTTTGTTACCATTTGTGAGGGCTTAAGCCCTCACAAAATTGTGACGAAAAAGTCCACCACAAATTTGTGAGGGCTTAGGCCGCCACAAAATACTAAGAAGTTTAAAACAGTCAACGTTTGTGAAGCCGCCACAAAAGTTGTCCTTTGTGAGGGCTTAGGCCGCCACAAAGGATGAAATGACATAAAATAATCAGTTTGTGAGGGCTTAGGCCGCCAAAAATGTATGACTTTATTAGAAAATTTATAAAATTCAAAATGAATATTAAAAAATGATATATATAAAAAACTAATATTAATATAATTTAAAAATTTAAAATTAAAATAAATATTATATATTAATAAATTATATATAGCAAACAAAATAAGTTATTTTCGAAATTATATTCAATTTAAAATAAATATTATATATTAATAAATTATATAAAATTGTAAATGTAAATTATATATGAAGTATTAATGTCGATTTACAAGGAGAATGTTCTTGGTTTTTACCAGAAAAACAGAGAATATTCTTGGTTAGCTTAAAAACAGAAAAACAGTTTGTCTTTTAACTCAGTTATTTAATCAAGCTTAATAAATAGAGAGAAAGATTACCACACAATGATGTATCGTGGTTCACCCAACTTGGGTTACGTCCAGTCCTCACAATTGTGACATTTTCCACTAAGTGTTTAAAACAAAGAACTTTATTGGTTTTACAACACCTAGCTTCGATCAACCTTGATCTATTTTAAGCTCTATTTCTTTCCACCCAGAAAGCAATTTAATCACCTATCAATTTTGATAGGATTTCTTACAATTTATTCAAACTATACTAAACTCTTATAGTTTGAGTTTTACAATAATGATGAGATTGTTTCGATATAATCTGAGATGTCTCAACTCTTGTTTGAGATTTGATTCTTTACAAAGAATTCAGTAAAATAGAAACAAAGTATGATATATAATCAAAATTGAATCTTTCTTGCGAAAATGAGAATTTCAAGTATGTGAATGTGAATGATTTGAGAGACTTGATAGCACTTGAACTTCTGCCATTTTCTTGGGCATTGGCCTTTCTTTTATAGACGATTTGGAGCATTTAATAATGGTCAAAAAGAGTTGTTGGTAGTGCTTTGTCAGTTTTGACCAAAACCAATATACATGAATAAAAATATTCTAGCCTTTGAACATTTTATAAACCTGTTTAACTAGGTTGTGTTATTCGTTCTTGATCAGATTGCCTTTGTGTTTAATGATCCTTTATGTTTCATATCTATTTGTTGATGATATATCTTTGATCTGGAGACTTGATTATGTTCAAAATAGTTTGGAGAATGATGATAAACTTCTGCAGAATTAAGGAGATTGATACTGCACTTTCTGCATAAAAGGAGATTGATTATCAATCTGGACTTATCAGTTTATTGAAATTTCTAGAGATTGAAGATCAATCTGGAGGTTCAGTTTTGATCATTCTGGATGACTTCCTGATGTCTTGTACATATCAAGATTGGTTATCTTTCTTGATAGTTTGGCTGAAAAAGGTTCAGACTCAATTTGACTAGCTTGATTCATGACCTATTATTTTAGTGATATGAATGCCTTCTTTGAATGGATCCTACTCGTTCCTTGCCAAGTACTGATAATCTTAGTATAAAATTCAGAGGCATAATCTTTTTTGAACTAATGGAGATTGATTGATCTTAAGGTTGTGATGATTAGTCATGATCCTAGAGAACATCCTCCGTTTTATCCAGAATGTTCTTGTTTCTTTATCTGTTCAGTTTTTATCTGATTTCTTTGCTTTGCTTAATTCCTATCTTTGAATTAATTCACTCAAAAGCACAGGTTAAACTAACATAACATTTTAGAATCATAATTAACATTCTTAATTAACCTTTTTTTATTTTCATCAAAACTTTAATTTGAGAGTTTGTTTTAACAATCTCCCGCTTTTTGATGATGATAAATATGTTAATTTAGATTTTATTTCTGATTCTAATATCAATTTTGAGAGCTTAATAGTCCCCCATCAATTAATGTAGTAAGTGATGTTGACAGAAATTTAAAACAACATATAATTTCAACATAAGCTTTCTTTTCATTAATTCATTTGAAGATACAAAATATCAATTTGCATTAGCATATTTCAGAGAATCCTAGATACAAAAAGGATTTCTATAAACAGAATAAAAACTATCTTAATTATCCTCATTTGTCATACAAAAAGGAAGGAGTATAGAGACCCTAGTTGGCAAGCGATGGAGAAGATCCTTCAAAAGAAGAGGATTTTGCAGGGTTAGGTACATGCGGAGGTGTGGGAGCAGGATGAAGTGGAGGAGGAGTGATTCCCAGTTTGGGAGCTAGTTGTTCTGTGAGCCATGTTCTCAACAAGGTGGTTTCTTGATCCTGTTGGATTTGGCATGCCATGATGGTCTGAAGAACAGCCATGATGTCAGAGTTGGAGGGTTCATCCACGCGAGGAGGAGTATGGAGATGAGTGGAAGGTTGAAAGGTGGCAGCAACAAATAGGAGAACGTTCTTGATTTGGGGCTGGGGAACATTTTGGAATAGGAGAATGATCTGGAGAGGCGGGTGAAGTGGATTTTAAATTTTGTTTGGGTGCATGTGTTTTCATTATTTCTGAGATTATTTCTGGCTAGGAATTGGGCAATGTTCATGGTGTTTTTAGTTTTTATGGAACATGGTGTTGGTTGAGATGGTTTTTGGTTAGAAGAGAAAATTTCATTTATCAATCTCCTTTTTTGATTTGGAGGAGTTGATTGAGATGGTTCAAAGAAGAATGAAGATTTTGATGGTGTGATAGGTTTAGCTGATGTTGTTGGAGTAGTTGATTTCTCTGCATTAGTTGTGTGAGGAGGAGTATCAGTTGATTCATTTGTCTCTGAATCAGAGATGACGAAGTATGATGGTTTGAGGTTTGAGGTTTTTGAAGTTCCAATGCCAGATTGGACATGCATAGAATGCCGTTTTGCTATTGTGGGGTTTCTTAAGTGTGGAGGAACTTGAGCAAGGTTTGGAGGAGGACATGTATAGAGTGGCGAATGAATGGTAGACAAGGGATTTTGGTTAATAAGATTAGGGTTTTTCTCTGGGGAAGATGAGAGATAGTCTGAAAATGTTGTATCTACAAGAGCATTTGAGTATCTACAAGAGCATTTGAAACTATCCTCGACAAGAGCATTTGTAAAAATGTCAGCAAGTTGATTTTGAGTATCTACAAAGATTACTTCGATATCTTTCTTGTTGAAATGATCAAGATTACTACAAGAATTCATTGATTTTGTGAGGGCCAAAAGCCCTCACAAAGGAGAGGAAGCAGCCACAAAGGAGATATTTGTGGCGGCCTTAGGCAGCCACAAATAAGGTAGTCACAAACCTTTGTGGCGGCCAAAACGGCCACAAAATTTAAAATTTTCATTTCCATTTGTGAGGGCAAAGGCCGCCACAAATGTCAAAGCTGATATTTAAAATTAAGCTTTTATGGAGGCCTAGGCTGCCACAAATGTCTTCTTTTGTGAGGGCTTAGGCCACCACAAAGGATGAAACGGATTAAAAAATAAATATTTTGTGAGGGCTTAGGCCGCCACAAAATTTTGATGTTATTAAAAAATAATTTTATTAAATTCAAAATTAAAATTAAAAAATGATATTATATATAATAAATTAATATCAATATAAATTTAAAATTTAAATTTAAAATACAGTATTACAATTTAATTAAAATTAAAATTAAATTTAAAATATAATATTTAAATTTAAATTTAATTAAATTTAAAAATTAAAATAACTATTATATATAAAAATATAATATTAATATTAATTAAAGTAATTACTACCAAACAAAATAAAATATTCCAAAATTAATAAATTGTGTCTTACAAACCAAAAATTAAACACACCATAATTAAATAGGACAAGATATAATGTGTTCATACAAACCAAAAATAAAATTATCATATTAATCAAGTACGTCAATCATCGTAATAATTCCTTTGATCAATCGCTCCACTCCATCCATCATTATTTGCTGGAATGTTACCCGACGACAGAAGTCCCTCAAAAGTATTATTAATTTGTGTTTGAGGAGACATCATGGTTTGAAATTGGATTTCATCTTCAATTACATCACCACTAGTCAAAGGAGAAGTCATAGCTGGTTGAGGTTGATTTAAATATGGTATGATCAAGCCAGCTGTTGGAATGGTTGGTTGGTATGGAGTTTGATCTGGTTGAGGTTGAGGAAGTTGATGTGAAGATGACGGAACATACTGATAATTATTAAAATATATTTGTTGCTGAAACATTGGCTGTTGTTTTTGCTGGAAGGCAGAGTTCAAAGGATCCTGGTGTTGCTCTTGGAAATTTGGAGGCGGTCGCTGCTGTTGGGAGTATTGAGAGTAATTTTGTTGCTGCTGGAATAGTGGTTGTTGATGCAAGTATTGAGGCCGAGGCGGGAACTGTTGATGAAACACAAGAGGAAATGAAAATTGTTGCTGTTGAAACTGTTGTTGCTGCTGAAACTGCTGTTGCTGCTGCTCTTGAAACTTTTGTTTCCATTCCTCATTTAGTTTATCAATTGCTGCTTGTATCAGTTGTTGTGTCTTTTCTTCTTGCTCATTGCCCATTGTTCCTTTAACTGGTCAAGATTATCTATCGACGAATGATAAGATCGATACGTACTAGCATAAGAAGAAGACGTCTCAGTCTGAATATAGCCTGTTGGACCTTTCACAAATGTTGACGATAAGCTACCGACACCCAATACACACCCTTTGTACTTGCCACCACTAATGTTCATAAAACGTGTGGTCTCATATTGTTTCCACTGCGCTGGACCAGCTCGCTGAGCAGGAGGAAGAGTAGCTTGATAATCATCCCATTCTTTCATGACTTGTTGAAGTTGTTCCTATATAAAAAATAAAAAATAAAAATAGTTTATTAATATATAATAATTTAGAGGGCTAATTCATTATAATAAGAATGTATATATATATATATATATATATATATATATATATATGAATTTAAATACTAATTAAATATATATTTACCTGAATCATTTGTGATAATCCATTAGTATACTCGTTTATTTCAGGATTAACATGAAGATAGCGATGTATCTCTGCTTGAGTGACCTCCCTTCCAAGTTGCTTTTCCTAAAATATTAATAGTAATTAATAGTAATTAATAGTAATTGCGATATAATATTTAATTTCTCCAGCAAACATCGAACCTCCCTTACGAGTACTGGTACCCCTCTCAAATGCTCTATTAATCTTTGCTTTTCTCTTTTTTGTTTGTAAGCATATGTGTTCCATTTCCTCCACAAAGCACTCCAAACATTTTCACCAATCCAATTCGGCTGTTTTTCCTCACCCTTATTACGAGCATACGCCAACATAGATGACAAATGCTTGGAGAAACGATGGTCAAAAGAAGCCAAAACTGCATCATTATGATCTCTTTTCCAAGTACATTTTGTCTGTTGTTTGTTTAAATTTAAAAAATATTAAAATATAATTCAATTAAGAAATCAAATGTATAATTAGTAATTAAATAAATTAATCTAATCACTTACTTTGAAACAATGTAAAAATTGATCAACTTCACTAAATTGAGGAGTCTTATCCTCTTTTATCTCACCCCAAGACAACCATGGTATTTTATATTTCTCTTGTATGACTTCAGCAATTGCATTTGCAGATGATTTAAAAGGAAGATATCTTCAAAGTTTTCATGCAAATTAAATATAAAAATTAATCAATAAAATAATGTAAAATGCAATAATTGACAATAATGAAATATTTAACGGT
The DNA here is from genome assembly GCF_000331145.2 of Cicer arietinum. NCBI lineage: Eukaryota > Viridiplantae > Streptophyta > Magnoliopsida > Fabales > Fabaceae > Cicer > Cicer arietinum. Next base: position 32,212,755 of record NC_021160.2, on the reverse strand, counting down.
CATAATTTAAAATAGTTTACATACTCATCTCCTTCTTGAATAATGACAATGCAGTTGTAGCAATCAACACATCTGGGTTCCATTATTTCGTCTATGGTATAAGGCTCTATAGGAACCTCAGGATATAGAGGAATAGCTCCACCACTAATACCAATCGTCGGCATCGGCATGGGAGATGGGTCATTAACAACACGTGGTTTTACAACTTTTTTCTTACAGACTGATATTTTGGTTATTCCTTGTATTGCCATTCCCGTTCCTCCCAATCCTTCTAATTCTCCTACTCCCGACATTGAAGCCATGTCTATATATCTATCTATCTATATATATATTTCTTTATTAATTTATGTAAATTGTACATAGATATATATGTATGTATATGGATATGGATTATATATAAATTTATATATATTTCTTGATTAATTTGTGTTAATAGTACACATACATATATATGTATGGATATGGATTATATATATATATATACACACACACACACACACATTTCACGTAATTAATTATTTGCTTTCGTCATCGTCGTTATCGTCGTCGTCATTCTATGAGTGAATTAAGTCACTACCTTCATCATTCTCTAATTCTTCTATTTCTTGTTCATCAACTTCTTCTCCAATGTTTGACTCATGAAAAAGTTGACTAATAGTCTCATATCCAATCACATGATCCAAATTTGACATTTCATCCATTTGATATGCAACTTCTTCATTTTGACCTGCTTCAACTTCTTCGATTCCACTCGTTGGTCTTGTTTTGATTGCAGCACACCAACCTTGTTTGCTTCTAACCATTGATGGATAAGGAACATAATACACTTGTCTTACATTATGGGCCAGGGCAAATGGATCAAAAAATGGATATTTTTTGCTCATACGAATATCTACAGTATTGGATATCAAATTGATCTTAGTTTCTCTACTAGATGGATCAAACAACTTACAGTAAAACAACACCACTTTTTTCACATAATCTAGGAACGGTATAGTCAATTTCGTAAATATGTTCAATTATACCGTAGAAATCTTCTACTACACCACTATCAGACACACTTTTCATAAAAACTCCACTATTAAGTGTGAAATTTGTATCCATTGACGTAATAGGTGTGCGATTCTTTGAAACTTCTATTCAGGGTCATAGATAAGTGCCTCAAGTGGATGTTGATAGGAGTTTGTTCTTCGAGATGTACTTGATGTTGAAACTATAATAAAAGATGAAGAGGAATTTGAAACGTATTCAATGTATGATTTAACTTCAGTGCAGTTAATCAAAACGTGAACATGTGCCGCATTAAATACTTTGTCACTTGGCCAAAAAATCAGAAAATCCCTACCACCATGATAATCGGACAAGCAAAAAAAACTGATAAAGCATGTGGGTGACGTATAACACTATCAGTATCACTTCTTCCGTTCACTGGTGACAACGTTTCGTTATTGAAATAATGAGATCAAAAGTCTGTTGTTTCACGGTGTAGGTAAGATGAACAAATTGAACCCTCAACTCTAGATTTATTTTTCACCAACCATTTTGAATAACCCATGAACCTATAATATAAATGAGATGTACAATAAGCCCCATGTATATATATATATAATATGAAAATCAAGTGTATGTATGTATATATATATATATATATATATCACATTTCAAATGGATATATCCATCTATACTGAACTGGGCCACCAAGCCTAGCTTCACTTGCAAGATGCACTGAGAGATGCTCCATGGAATCAAAAAACCCAGGAGGGTCCAACTTACATAGAATCATCGGAATGTCATTTTCCATCTTGATGAGATCTTTATCAATGAGTGTTGAAGAACATAAATTCTTGAAATATTGACTCACTTCAATAAGTGGGTTCAATACATGTTTCAGTAAAGCACTAAAGGCAATAGGAAGTAAACACTAAAAATATATGACAATCGTGACTTTTCATCCCATGCATCCTCGCATTTTCTACATCAGCACATCTAGCCAAATTAGAATAATAACCGTCTGGCGTTTTCAATTATTTGATCCAACGATAAACAGATTTGGCTTCATCAGTAGATAAAGTGTAATTCTCATAAGGTTTTAGAGTCTTTCTATTGTGCTCCACCAACAACAAATCTGGTCGTCTACAATATATACCTATGTCTTTTCTAGCTTTGTCGTTATCTTTTGTTTTCCCTTTCACATTGATCACAATATTAAATATGTTGTCAAAGAAATTTTTCTCGATATGCATAACATCGAGATTATGTCTCAAAATATTATCTTTCTAATACGATAGATCCCAAAAAATACATCTTTTTGTCCAATTATGCAATTGTCCGTAACCTTGTGGTTTACAAGCCACATCATTAACAACGTGTACCTTTGGCATATCTTTTACTTTATTCCAAACTTGTTCTGATGTCAATTTAACCGGGGTCCTAGAATTTCTGCATGGCCCTTCATAAATGAAGCTTTGTTCCTTCTAAATGCATGATTGTAACACCCCGATTTTTAACAGCGCGAGTGTATTTTTATTTTCAAAACAAATTCATAAAAACAAAGAAATAAAGAAGAAAATACTTTTGGATAACTATTTAAGTCGTAACACAATGACAAAAGTCAACAATATTTACAAGCAGCGGAAATAGTCTGAAATAAAAATCCAAAGTATTTAAAACAGCAAAATGCATCGGGGCTATGAGACCTATCAGACATAGCTCATACCCCTGGTGTATTCTTGGCAGACACCTGTACAATGGCCCTGCCCAAGAATCTTAACTTCCCCACGTCACATCAAAAAGTGTGGAACCCATCAAAATAAAATGTCAAGCTGACAATATTGGTATAGGTACAGTCTTCCAAATTAAAATAAATACAACCCAAAAAGAAAGACATCTAGTCCCTATACGTCAACCTAATTTGATCATTCTACAAAAAACTATACATCCCAGATGATCTTCACGCGCCCCGCAAGATCCTCCTAACACAGCTCCAGTCAGGTGTGTCCAACTACCTTCCCATCTACAGGGTATTAACCGGTAGGATGGTCCTGGTTCTCATATGAGGGCAAAGCCCATATTTCCACAATAGTTGTAAAGGGTCACCAACCAGAATTAACAATTAACACATAACATTTAAGTTTTTAAATGCACAAAATAACCTTTCAACTTAGCATGCACCTTAAAAGGGTTTCCATATGCCAAACAAGCATAAACAAGGTCATAAAATGAAGTTTTTAACAAAACAACACTGTTGTATTCGAATACAACATCTCTATATTCGAATAGAAGGCTGTTTCAGCATTCAGCAGCAAAAGCAACATGTTTGTATTCAAATACAACAGTCTGTATTCGACTACACAGTAAGTCAGTAGCAAAACAACATGTTTGTATTCGAATACAACAGTTGGTATTCAAATACACATCAGACAGCAGCAGAAAAACAGCAAAATTCAGCTTTTAAAAAGGTTTTGAAATCAATCAACACTTACACACAAATCCAACCAATCACACTTAGCAATTATAGCCCAATCACCATGACGACTTGAGTTCGAAAAGGTTTTGCAATCAATCACAGTTACACACAATTTCAAAACATTCACACTTAACAATTATAGCACAATCACCACGACAACTTGAGTTTCGAAAAGGTTTTACAATCAATCACACTTACCCAAAATTCCACAACATCCACACTTGGCAATTATAACACAATCACCATGACAACTTGAGTTCAAACACTCAATCATAATCTTGAATCAAACACGACTCGCGTGCCAAGCACCCTAATGCAATGCGTATATGCCAAAATGCATGGACTCGGAATTCCAATCAAAACCCTCCTCGAAGGGCCGTAAATCATAATTGTACCGCCTATCACAGGCCGAAGTACTAAATTACCGAGGTGCTACCTATTACGGGTCAGCACGATTTACTAAAAACATAAATCGTAAATGTACCGCATATCACAGACCGAAGTACTATTTACTGAGATGCCACCTATCATGGGTCAGCACGATATACCCAAAATGTGCAGTCTATCGCAGACCTTACACGAC
>NC_021160.2:32208265-32208696 GCF_000331145.2 Cicer arietinum | reverse complement strand
CAAGGATAAGATGAACCAACAAATCACATGGAATCATCTCGTGGCCCATCCGGTCACCACTATCACCATGGCCCATCCGGTCGCCATGTACTATGAAATGCATGAGCATACTCTAACTCTATCCACGACAATCGTTAAGTAAATGCAGATATTAAAATATTCCCCATTTTTAATACTCGTTTAAATCTAACAATTTTGACGACAAACATTAAGTAAACAGAGATATTAAAAGATTCCCTATTTTTAATACTCGTTTAACTCTAATGGTTTTCCAATTCCACACAGAACATACTCAGACATATTCTCAAATTCAATCCACAATTCACACCAAATCACATCAATTTATTTTTCCACAAAATCCACACAAACACATCTCAAAATTTATAAATATTAATTATGAACATGTCAAACACGACAACCACAAAATTATC
>NC_021160.2:32206131-32207889 GCF_000331145.2 Cicer arietinum | reverse complement strand
ACCCATAAAAGCATTAAATTCACTTTCCCCAAATCAACACTTCAACCCTAACAAATTTCTTTTCCACACAACCACAGATAAGTCCCTAAATGCAAACTAAAAGTTTGGAAGGAGCCTTTACCTTAACGTTAGCTTTAATGAGCGATTACGGTACCGCGAGTAATTCCGAAAAAATCTCCGCTCGCGACGTTGCTTCCAAAGTTAGTTCACTAGCATCGTAGGGTGGAGGTGAGCAACTTACCCTTCTATCTCTTCTCGAAACGAAGCTTAGATCTAGAAGAAAAGTGGAGGTTTGTGTTTGACGGTTTGAAAATCCCTAACACCGTTTTTCTTCGTTTTCGAATCAAAGAGGAAGAATGAAGCCGAGAGGAAACTACTGAGCAAATGGCTTTGCTAGATTTACTTAGCAAGCTTTAAAATAGAGGAAAAAGTTGAAGGTTGGAGAAAGAAGAAGTTTCGCACGCGAGGCAACAGGGTGAGGAACGTTTTCTTTCCTCTGTTTTCTTTTTCTTTTCTTTTTTTTCTTTTCCTTCCAAACATATATATGTATTTATATATATTAATTATAACTTAACAAATATCCAAATATCTAGATATTTATCAAAATTACCATTTCACCCATAACCTCTCAAACCATTTGATAAAAATATCTACTCTCGTCGCAACTCAATTGACAGATACAACTTTCAGCAACCTGAGATATTTTTAACAAAACTGCCCAGAATTAAATTCTTCGTAACCTAAATAAATTATTCTTCGACAAAAGATTCACCGTATTTAATCTAGTTTCCAAAAATATATTTTTGGCATTTAACTCACTAAATACTAAAACTACGCTAAAAGTCTAAGAAATTCCCGCCAAAATACCCTAAAATTGTATAATGTAGGATTTAAAATTAAGGGTCTTACATTACTACCCTCCAAAAAGAAGTTTCGTCCTCGAAACTTAACGTAAGAGTAATAACCGCACCAGGTTTGCACTCAACTCAACATACATGATAGAACTTGTTTCGTCATGCTTCAGTGAAGAAAGTGTCGTCTCTACCACTTCATAGATACTTAATAACTCTACACACTACCATAGCCGGTAAGACTCGTCTGTTCCATTCAACATGATTTTATCTACTATCAACAAGAGATTAAGAGGGTCTTACATTACTACCCTCCAAAAAGAAGTTTCGTCCTCGAAACTTAAAGTACGAGTAACAATCCACACTAGGTTTATACTAAAATTCAACATACAAGTCACAACTTGTTTCACCCGGCCTACTCGAAGAAAGTGTTGCCTACCACTTTTCATAGGGTGCTTAATAACTCTACACACTATCATAGCCGGTAAGACTCGTCCGTTCCATTCAACATGATTTTGTCTACTATCAACAAGAGATTAAGGGTGATCAGTCCCTCAATTTGTCAATAAATAGCCAACAACCATGATGGTGGTTTGGACTATCTTAATCGAATTGTAATAGCACTCCCTGCGACTTGCACTTAAGGTTATCCTAATGCACAAGCGATCAACAAACTTCTCAAGGTCCACTGAGTTTCCCGTATTTTCCTATAACTTTGCTCTTATCGACGGATTGCAATCGCCCAAAACTATGTCACATAGCCTCACATACGTCCACTTGGTACAAATCATCCATTTGGTACCAAACTAAAACACTTCGTATGACCTCAACACATTGGGCACAAAACAATCATTACCGCCAAGAACTCCTAAATGTCTCCATGGTCCACAAATCTTCGATTTTTCTT
>NC_021160.2:32199852-32205631 GCF_000331145.2 Cicer arietinum | reverse complement strand
TTTTCATTACAACATGTCAAACACATTGTATTCACTCCATCATTTTTCCATTTATACAAACCTAATATTTCTACCTTGAACCTTGATACATCTTCATTATAATGATTTCAATAAATCAAGTATCACTAATTTCCACCAAACGTTTCCATTTCATGTTCAATTGTTTCCTATCAAACAAACATTTAACTTCTTTGATTGACGAACACAATAACAACCCCCACGACATGCACTCAAGTAATGCCTTTATATCATTGGCATACCTTTATAATAATAATGTCTGAATTATAGGTGAGATAATTCCTTTCCTGAATCTTTAATTGTCATAAGCTACATCTCTATGTGCTGCTCCAACAAATTTCTTGGCACATTTTCAAATATATGGTTCACTCGCTGGATTCTTATTCCTTCTCAACCTTCACCGCGATACAAACTGAAAGAATCCTAACAATCGAACGTCCTAAAGAATTATTTCTCAAACGTTCCTCATAAGCATTTTCTAAGAAATAATTATCTATAATTTCATTCTCATAAATTTTGCAGTAAAATATCTCAAAGACCCACATACCTTTCATTGTTCATCTAGTCACTAAAACACTCATTTTAAATCTCAACGCTTGATTTCCCAAGACCAACAACTAAATCATAAATCATTTGTTACATCTCTTCTTTTTCACTTTTTATCATTGAATAATATTCTAATATTTGATCCTCATAATCTCCAAATACTCATCACACCATCTAATTTCATTCATTTCATCTTAAGATACAATACCATGTCGTTTTCATCATTGACTCTAATCGTCTTAGTAATCTCACTAATTAAAACTCTTCTAATCATAACATTTTTAGTAGATCTTCAAACACTCATCCATAACTTGAACTATTTATCCCTTGCCTACCTCAACTACCTCAGTTATGAAAGTTTTAGGCATTACTTGGTCCTCCATCCAACCTTGTGGATTTTAAATCGTCAACTTAAAAATCAATCATCTTAGGGTCCCAAATCAAATCTCGAATAATCCCTCCGACCTATCAAAATATTAACATTCTCCTAGTAATTTCCATCCTTTAATAGACTCTCAAAGCTTACATTGTTACAATCTCTAAGTATTCTCGTACTAGATACTTCAAATGCCATTTAATGGTAACATAGGGTTCAATACATCAAGGCTTAACTCCTTATGTTTTTTCGATCACTCAAAATTCACACTTACGCATCTATAGTTTCATCCCAAAATCACTATCCATACTTACTATCTCCTAAACCACAAAGAGATTTGTCACTTATCAACAAAATATATAGTCTCACTCTTATACTCGTCATGAGATTCATACTTAATAATCCAAGTTGCGAATCTAGTTTAAATCGAAAGCTCGACTTTATCCCTCAAGGTATCGACTATTCCTCAAAGCGTATTTTATCTAACCAAATGAGTATTTACTTCTAATGTGCAGCGCCCCTTAACTTCAATTCAAGTCTCTTTCATTAACACCTAAGCACCAAATGCTATTTCAAATGGAATCCCTGTCTTCTCAATAATTCCATGGTGTTCACACCTCTTTGGCAATTATCAAACTTTATCCAGTCTCATCCTGAAACCTACTAGGCGAACATCTAATACTCTTTTTAAAAAGTTCTCCACTTAGATCTTTACATGAAATCGCCTATTTATCTAACTTTAATCTATCCATACCCATCATCTTCGAGTTACCATCAACAACATAGCCTCTGTGTCCTTGGAGCCACTTCATAAATCCCATGACATCATGATTTGCTTCAACCCTGCTTGACAATTCGTCTTTTCTAAAATCTTTTCCACTTCTTGAATCCACTGATCAACATTTTCTGAGTTATCATCACCCTTGAACTTTGGAGGATGGTAACGACGAAAATCTTTCAATCCTCTTGACTTAATAGCACATATCTCTCTTTTCCTCTTCTCCAGATCCCGTAGAGTCTTTACAGCTGTCTGTGCAACAAAGGAAACATCCATGTTATTCGTAGCTTCAACCATTTGATCATCCCCATTGATGTTCATTCTTGCAACGTCATTCCTTCTTGGAGGTAGTGTTTCCCCAAAACCAACATCAAGAAGAAGTGTTAACACCACTTCGAATAATTCCAAAACTAACTTATGACTATACCAACAGATAATAACTACCCCTGATCAGAAAACTCAGACCAATTACCCCGACGCATGATCAGATAACGACTCCCAACCTACAGGTTGGCATACAATCTATAACCAAAGGCTCCACAGCCCCAAAGAAATCCAAACCAAAGCTCTGATACCACAATTGTAACACCCCGATTTTTAACAACGCGAGTGTATTTTTTTTTTAATACAAATTCATAAAAACGAAGACAAAAGTCAACAACATTTACAAGCAGCGGAAATAGCCCTGCCCAAGAATCTTAACTTCCCACGTCACATAAAAAAGTGTGGAACCCATCAAAATTAAATGTCAAGCTGACAATATTGGTATAGGTACAGTCTTCCAAATTAAAATAAACACAACCCAAAAAGAAAGACATCTAGTCCCTATACGTCAACCTAATCTGATCATTCAACAAAAAACTATACATCCCAGATGATCTTCACGCGCCCCGCAAGATCCTCCTAACACAACTCCAGTCAGGTATGTCCAACTACCTTCCCATCCACAGGGTACTAACCGGTAAGATGGACCTGGTTCTCATCTGAGGGCAAAGTCTAGATTTCCACAATAGTTGTAAAGGGCCACCAACCGAAATTAACAATTAACACATAACATTTAAGTTTTTAAATGCACAAAATAACCTTTCAACTTAGCATGCACCTTAAAAGGGTTTCCATATGCCAAACATGCATAAACAAGGTCGAAAAATGAAGTTTTTAACAAAACAGCACTGTTGTATTTGAATACAGCATCTCTGTATTCGAATACAAGGTTGTTTCAGTATTCAACAGCAAAAACAGCATGTCTGTATTCGAATATAACAGTGTGTATTCGACTACACAGTAAGTCAATAGCTAAAAAATATGTCTATATTCGAATACAAAAGTCTCTATTCGAATACACAACAGACAACAGCAGAAAAACAGCAAAATTCAGCTTTTAAAAAGGTTTTGAAATCAATCAACAGTTACACACAAATCCAACCAATCACACTTAGCAATTATAGCCCAATCACCATGACGACTTGAGTTTCGAAAAGGTTTTGCAATCAATCACAGTTACACACAATTTCAAAACATTCACACGTAGCAATTATAGCACAATCACCACGACAACTTGAGTTTCGAAACGATATTGCAATCAATCACACTTACACACAATTCCACGACATCCACACTTGGCAATTATAACACAATCACCATGACAACTTGAGTTCAAACACTCAATCATAATCTTGAATCAAATATGACTCGCGTGCCAAACACCCTAATGCAATGCGTGTATGGCAAAATGCACGGACTCGGAGTTCCAATCAAAACCCTCCTCGAGGGCCGTAAATCATAATTCTACCGCCTATCACAGGCCGAAGTACTAAATTACCGAGGTGCTACCTATCACGGGTCAGCATGATTTACTAAAAACGTAAATCGTAAATGTACGGCCTATCACAGGCCGAAGTACTAAATTACCAGCATGATTTACCAAAAATGTGTAGTCTATCACAGACCTTACACGACCCGACAATCCCCGCAAGGATAAGATGAACCAACAAATCACATGGAATCATCTCGTGGCCCATCCGGTCACCACAATCACCATGGCCCATTCGGTCGCCATGTACTATGAAATGCATGAGCATACTCTAACTTTATCCACGACAATCGTTAAGTAAATGCAGATATTAAAAGATTCCCCATTTTTAATACTCATTTAACTCTAACAATTTTCACGACACTCATTAAGTAATTGTAGATATTAAGAGATTCCCCATTCTTAATACTCATTTAACTTTAACAATTTTGACGACAATCATTAAGTAAATGCAGATATTAAGAGATTCCCCATTCTTAATACTCATTTAACTCTAACGATTTTCACTACAAACATTAGGTAAACAGAGATTTTAAAAGATTCCCCGTTTTTAATACTCGTTTAACTCTAACAATTTTGACGACAAACATTAAGTAAACAGAGATATTAAAAGATTCCCCATTTTTAATACTCGTTTAACTCTAATGGTTTTCAATCCACAATTCACACCAAATCACATCAATTCATTTTTCCACAAAATCCACACAAACACATCTCAAAATTTATAAATATTAATTATGAACATGTCAAACACGACAACCACAAAATTATCACAACCCACCACTCAAACACATCAAATTTCATTTCCTCAAAACCACACATAAATGAGTTAAATTTATTTTCCATGAAACACTCATCAATATCACCAAAACCCAACTCTAAAATTTTACCCATAAAAGCATTAAATTCATTTTCCCCAAATCAACACTTCAACCCTAACAAATTTCTTTTCCACACAACCACAGATAAGTCCCTAAATGCAAACTAAAAGTTTGGAAGGAGCCTTTACCTTAATGTTAGCTTTAATGAGCGATTACGGTACCGCGAGTAATTCCGATAAAATCTCTGCTCGGGACGTCACTTCCAAAGTTTGTTCACTAGCATCGTAGCGTGGAGGTGAGCAACTTTCCCTTCTATCTCTTCTCGAAACGAAGCATAGATCTAGAAGAAAAGTGGAGGTTTGTGTTTGATAGTTTGAAAATCCCTAACACCGTTTTTCGTCGTTTTCGAATCAAAGAGGAATAATGAAGCCAGGAGGAAACTACCGAGCAAATGGCTTTGCTAGATTTACTTAGCATGCTTTAAAATAGAGGAAAAAGTTGAAGGTTGGAGAAAGAAAAAGTTTCGTGTAAGACCCGTACTTTTAAATTATACTTTATGTATTTTAGTGGATTGTGATATTGAACTCAGGGGCTTTTTAGACAAGTTATTAATATTTTGGAGTTTATATGATCAAAAAGATATTTTGATCCTCGATTAGAATTACTCGTCGATAAATAAATTAAATTAACTGCGGTGAATCTTTTACGAAGAATTAATGCGTTATGGGTGAACTGGTAATTTAACAAATATCTAGATATTTTGAGATATTTGTTAAAGGTAATTAATATATATATATATATATATATATATATATATATATTTGTTTGGAGAGAAAATAAAAGGAAAAAGGAAGGAAGAGAAAGGAAAGAAGGAAAAAGAAAGAAAAGATAAGCAACCGAAAGAAAGACAAGGTAGAGAAACACAAAATTTTCCTTCTTTGTTCCTCTACGCGTGCGAGAACCTTTCTTCCTCCTTCCTCCATTGTTGTTCACTTTTGCTTTCTTTGCTTTCCTTTGAATTCGAAAATAGAAACCCAAGGATTAGTGGATAAGAGAGCAAGGTTTTCTCAGCTTCATACTTCCTCTTTGATTCGAAAACGAAGAAAAACGGTATTAGGGATTCAAACACAAACCTTCCCGTTTCACCTAGATCTAAACACCGTTTCAAGAAGTGATAGAAGGGAAGGTTGCTCCCCTCCGTGCTACGGTGCTAGTGGACCAATTTTGGAAGCGGCGTTGCGAGTGGAAAATTTACCGAATTTACTCACGGTGCCGTAATCGCACGTTAGAGCTAACGCGAAGGTAAGGGCTCCTTCCAAACTTTTAGTTTGCATTTAGAGACTTATCTGTGGTTGTGGGGGAAAGAATTTGTTAGGGTTAAATGTATCGATTTGGGGAAAAACGAAACTAGTGCGTTATGGGTAAAA
>NC_021160.2:32185846-32197291 GCF_000331145.2 Cicer arietinum | reverse complement strand
AATCATGACGGCATGGAATTTAGGAAATGGTTCCAAGGACACAGAAGCTATGTGTTGGTGTTAACTCGAAGATGATGAGTATGGATGGATTTACATTAGACTAATAAGGGATTTCATGTAAGGATCTAAGTGGAGAGCTTTTTAAGAAGAGCATTAGATGTTCGCCTGGTAGATTTCAGGATAAGACTGGATGAAGTTTAATAACTGTCAAAGAGGTGTGAACACCCTGAAATTATTGAGGAGATAGGGATTCCATTTGGAATAGCATTTGGTGCTTAGGTATCAACGAAATAGGCTTGTATCGAAGTTAAAGGAACGCTATTACAGTTCGGTTAAGATAGTCTAAGCCACAATCATGGTTGTTGGCTACTTATTGACAAATTGAGGAACTGATCATCCTTAATCTCTTGTTGATAGTAAACAAAATCATGTTGAATGGAACAGACGAGTCTTACCGACTATGAAAGTGCGTAATGTTATTAAATATCTATGAAAAGGGATAGACGACACTTTCTTCACAAAAACATGACAAAGCAAGTTCTATCATGTAGGTTGAGTTGAGTGCAAACCTGGTGCAGTTATTACTCTTACTTTCAGTTTCGTAGGACTGTCAGGGTACGACAGGAGGTTTATTGAAGGTTGTGCTAAGATAGTGGCTCCATTGACACAACTCACTAGAAAGGATCAATCGTTCGCATGGACAGAGAAGTGTGAGGAAAATTTTCAGTTCCTAAAGAGAAAGTTGACAACCTCACTAGCATTGGTATTACTGCAATCAGAAGAACCATATGGAGTTTAATGTGATGCGTCTCACCAACGTTTGGGATGTGTTCTAATGCAACACAAGAAAGCGGTAGCTTATGCCTCAAGGCAATTGAAGATTCATGAGAGAAACTATCCTACTCATGATTTGGAGCTTGCTGCGGTTGTTTTTGCATTGAAGATCTGGAGGCACTATTTATATGGGTGCACGTTCACCGTGTTCAGTGACCATAAAAGTTTGAAATATTTGTTTGATCAGAAGGAATTGAACATGCGCCAGAGACGATGGGTGGAGACTCTCAAAGATTTTGATTTCACATTGCAGTACCACCCTGGGAAGGCCAATGTAGTGGCTGATGCGTTGAGCAGAAGAAGTGTATCGGTGTCTTCACTAATTATGGCTAGACAACAAGAGTTGTGGGAAGCTTTTAGAGACCTACACTTGAACGTAGAGTTTGCACCGGGAATTTTGAAATTCGGAATGATTAAGATCTCGAGTGGACTACTTGAGGACATTGCAAATTCTCAAGATGACGCCTTAATTCAGGAGAAGAGGAATCTATTAGTGCAAGGGAAGACGACTGAGTTCAAGATTGGGGCAGATAATATTTTGCGGTGTAATGGTAGGATTTGTGTACCAGAAATTACAGATATGCGGAAAACGATTTTAGAAGAGGCGCATAAGAGTAAGCTGAGTATTCATCCTGGAGCAACAAAGATGTATCAGGATCTGAGGCAGAATTATTGGTGGCCAGGAATGAAGAAACATGTGGCGGAATATGTATCCACTTGTCTAACTTGTCAGAAAGCGAAGGTGGAACATCAGCGACCCGCTGGAATGTTGCAACCTTTAGATATACCTGAATGGAAGTGGGACAGCATTTCCATGGATTTTATAACCGGATTACCAAAGACAAGGAGAAAGAATGATTCCATATGGGTGATAGTGGATCGACTAACTAAATCTGCTCACTTTTTGCCGGTAAGGACCACCTATAAGGTAGATCAGCTAACGGAGATCTACATTGCTGAAATTGTGAGGTTACACGGGGTACCATCGAGCATTGTATCAGACCGTGATCCGAAGTTCACATCGCATTTTTGGGGAGCATTGCACGAAGCGTTGGGAACGAAGCTACGATTGAGTTCAGCTTACCATCCACAAACGGACGGACAGACTGAAAGGACGAATCAGTCCTTGGAAGATCTGTTGAGAGCATGTGTATTAGATGATAGAGGAAGTTGGGACGATGTGCTTCCGTTGATTGAGTTCACCTACAACAATAGCTTCCACGCAAGTATTGGAATGGCTCCATATGAGGCCTTATATGGGCGCAAGTGTCAAACGCCCTTGTGTTGGTATAAAGACGGTGAGAATATGATTGTCGGACCAGAGATGGTGCAACAGACCACAGCTAAAGTAAGGAAGATCAAGGAGAAAATGAAGACTTCACAAGATCGCCAGAAGAGTTACGCGGACAAGCGTCGCAGACTTTTGGAATTCGAACAGGGTGACCATGTATTTCTGAGAGTCACACCTACTACTGGAGTAGGTAGAGCCTTGAAATCGAAGAAGTTGACTCCGAAATTCATTGGACCATATCAGATTTCTGCACGAATTGGGCCGGTTGCTTATCGGATTGCATTACCTCCGATACTGTCCAATATTCATGACGTGTTTCATGTGTCACAGTTGAGGAAATATCTCGCAGATCCATCTCACGTGATCGAACCAGACACAATCCAGCTAAAGGATAACCTGTCGTTCGAAGTACCACCCGTGAGAATTGATGACAGGAAGATTAAGCGGTTGAGGACCAAGGATGTTTCGTTGGTCAAGGTGATCTGGAACCCAATTACTGGAGATGCGACTTGGGAACTGGAGAGCAAGATGAGGGAACAACACCCAGAGTTATTTATCGATGCATAGTTTCGAGGACGAAACTAATTTTAGGGGGGGAGTAATGTAAGACCCATAATTTTAAAGTACCATTTATGCATTTTTGGTGTACTTTGGATTTTGGCTCGGAGGCTTTTAAGCCAAAGTTAATAATATTTTGGAGTTTTATAATCAAAAAGATATTTCGATGCCAATTAGAATTTCTCGTCGATAAATAAATTGAATTTAACTGCGGAAAATACTTTACGGTTAATTTAAGGCGTTTCGGGTGAAAAGGTAATTTAATAAATATCTAGATTTTGAGATATTTGTTAAGTTATATTTATTTTATATATATATGTTTGCTTGGAGGGAAAAAGAAAGGAAAACTAGAAGGAAGGAAAAGGAAAAGAAAATAGTATATAAAGGAAGGAAGGAAAAAGGAAGAAAGGAAAAACAAAGGAAAGAAAAAGAAAGGAAGGAAAATTGGAATTTCCATCTCCTTCCTCTGATTGACTGCGGCCAAAATTACCTCCTTTCTCCCATTCTCATTTTCGTCACTTTCTTTTCTTCAAAACTAGTAACCCAAGGTTGGGTGAGAGTTAGATCAAGGTTTTCGCAACTCCACTCTTCCTCTTTGATTCGAAAACGAAGAAAAACGGTTTTTGAGATCCAAACACAAACCCCTCCGTTTCTTCTAGATCCAAACCTCATTTCTCGAAGAGATAGAAGGGAAAGTTGCTCACCACCACGCTACGGTGCTAGTGAAATAATTTGGAAGCGGCGTTGCGAGCGGAGATTTTACCGGAATTACTCGCGGTACCGGAAACGCGCGTTAAAGCTAACGTTGAGGTAAGGGCTCCTTCCAAACTTCTAGCTTGCATTAGGGACTTATCTGTAGTTGTGTGGGAAGGAATTTGTTAGGGTTAAATGTATCGATTTGGGGAAAAACGAAACTAGTGCGTTATGGGTAAAAACCTTAGAGTTAGGTTTTGTTTATAGTGATGAATGTTTCGTGGTAAATGAAATTTGATGTATCTGGGTGTTATGTTGCGTGATTTGTGTTCGTTGTATTTGGTGTGTTCGTACTTGATGTTTGTTAATTGGTGTGGTTGTTGTGAATTATGGTTTGAATGTGAAAGTATGTTTGAATTTGTTTCTGTGGAATTTGAAAACCATTAGAGTTAAACGAGTATTAAAAATGGGGAATCTTTTAATACCTCGGTTTACTTAATGTGTATTTGAGGAAAATGTTTAAGTTAACTGGGCGTTGAGAATGGGGAATCTCTTAATGTCTCGGTTACTTAACTATCGTTTTTGAAAATCGTTTCGGTAAATGAGTATTAAGAATGGGGAATCTCTTAATGACTCGTTTACTGAATGTTTTGCGAGAAAATCGTTTAAGTCAAAAGTATATTAAGAATGGGGAATCTCTTAATATGACTGTTTGCTTAACGTTTTGTTTTGAAAATCATTAAGTTAAATCGGTATTAAGAACGGGGAATCTCTTAATGACTTATTTAATTAATGTTGTTTGAAAGTCGTTTAAGTTAAATGGGTATTAAAAATGGGGAATCTTTTAATATCTGCATTTGCTTAACGATTGTTGTGAATGGAGTCTGTGTATGCTCATGCATTTCATTTGGTAAATTGTGTCGACCCGTGATAGGTGACACCTTGGTAAACTGTACTGACCCGTGATAGGTTGTACGTTTACGATTTACTATTTAGTAATTCGTGTTGACCCGTGATAGGTGACACCATGGTAACTGTACTGACCCGTGATAGGTGGTACATTTACGATTTACATTTTTGGTGAATTGTGCTGACCCGTGATAGGTGGCACCTAGGTAAACAGTACTGGTCTGTGATAGGCGGTACGTTTACGATTCCCGCTTTTTCTTTTAGTAAATCGTGTTGACCCGTGATAGGTGACACCATGGTAACTGTACTGACCCGTGATAGGTGGTACATTTACGATTCCCGCTTTTTCTTTTAGTAAATCGTGTTGACCCGTGATAGGTGACACCTCGGTAAACTGTACTGACCCGTGATAGGTGGTACGTTTATGATTTACGCATTTTAGTAAATCGTGCTGACCCGTGATAGGTGGCACCTCGGTAATTGGTACTTTGGCCTGCGATAGGCGGTACAATTATGATTTACGGCCCTTCGAGGAGGGTTTTGGTTTGGAATTCCGAGTCCATGCATTTTGGCATATACGCATTGCATTAGGGTGCCTGGCACGCGAGTCATGTTTGATTTGAGTTTATGATTGAGTGATTCGAATTTTGATTTATCGTGATAACTGAGATGAAGGTGTTAAGTGCTATGTGTTGTGTATTGTGTGTGAGTATGATGGTTATCGAACCTTTGTGTGTCGTAGTAATCGCGTAGAAATTGCTAAGTGTTAAGTGGTGAACTTGATTAGGAATGACTTAGGTTAATTCATGAATTTTTGGAAAACTGATCAGGGAAATCGATTTCCCAATCGATTGGATGGGTAAACAGGGACTTGGCCAATTCACAAAATCGATTAGCCAATCGATTTCGAAAACAATTTTCAAAGGAATCAGTTAAGAAATCGATTGCCCAATCGATTAGGCCTTAAGTCAGGGGCTCAGGAACCAATCAATCGATTTACCAATCGATTGAATTCAGCCCAGGATTCTGTTTTCATTAAGAATCCCTCACCAAATCGATTAGGAAATCGATTGGCTCGAAACCAGGGGCTCAGGAACCAATCAATCGATTTACCAATCGATTGAATTCAGCCCAGGATTCTGTTTTCATTAAAAATCTTCACCCCAATCGATTGCCCAATCGATTGGCTCAGTGAAAATCCTCATTTTTAGTTGTATGATTAATTGCTCATGAATCTATCCATGCCCTGTTTTATCATGTGTTAATTAGGAGATCGAGAACTGCATTTTACCTTCATTTTCATTGGCAATGTAATGTATGAACTTTTCGCACATTGAAAATCCTGTTAAGGTGCATGCTTAGTTAAAAAGTTGTTTTGAGCATTCAAAAACTTAATTGCTATGTGTTATCTGTTATTTTCTGGTTGGTGACCCTTTACACTATTGTGGAAATCTGGGCTTTGCCCTCAGATGAGAGTCAGGACGGCCCTACTGGTTCGTACCCTACGGACAGGGATGGAGATGGGAATGCTTGACTGCGGTTGTGTTAGGAGGATCTCACGGGGCGCGTGGAGATTACTCAGGGTGTATAGTTTTTGGTAGGATGATCAGATTAGGATGATGTATAGGGACTAGGGGTCCTTCTTTTTGGTTTGGAGTATTTTAGTTTTGGAAAACTGTACTTATACAAATATTATCAGTTTGATATCATCTTTGAATGGGTTCCATGTACCATTTGATGTTTATGTAGAAATGTTTTGGATTTGTAATTGGAGAAACTTTTCCGCTGCTTGTAAATTATAATGACTCAATTATTTATCCAAAAGCATTTCCTGATTTATTCTTTGTTCGTTTTAATTACTTTTAGAAAAAAAAAAATATACCCTCGCTTTGAAAAAACTGGGTGTTACATTGTGGTATCAGAGCATAGGTTTAGTTTTCTTTGGGAGCTGTGGAACCTTGGTTATAGATTGTAGGTCGACCTATAAGTTAGGAGTTGTTATCTGATCATGTGTCGGTTTAGGTGACTTGAGTTGTCAAGTCCAATTTAATTGTGTGTTGTTAGTCGGACGTTAGTTTAGAATTATTTGAAGTAGTGTTAAAACTCTACTTGATGATGGTTCTTATAGGAAACCATGCCGCCCAGAAGGAATGACGCTCCGAGAGCCAACGCTAGGAATGACCAAATGGCGGAGGCTATGAACAACATGGCTGCTTCTGTCGCTGCACAGACCGCTGCCAAGACTCAACGGGATCTTGAAAAGAGGGGAAGAGAGATCCGTGCTGCAGAATCAAGAGGGTTGGAAGACTTCCGTCGTTACAATCCTCCTAAGTTCAAGGGGGATGAGGGTTCAGAGAAGGCGGATCAATGGATCCAAGAAGTGGAGAAAATCTTTGATATGATTAACTGCCAGGCTGGAGTGAAGGTCAGCTATGCCACGTATATGTTGCTAGGGGATGCTGAATACTGGTGGAGGAGTGCAAGGTTGTTGATGGGAGCAGCCCACGAGGAGGTGAACTGGGAATCGTTCAAAAGAAAGTTTTTAGACAAATACTTTCCGATGAGTACCAGGACTAAGTTGGGTGACGACTTTCTGAAACTTCACCAGGGGAGCCTGACTGTGGGCGAGTATGCTGCTAAATTTGAATCACTATCGAGGCATTTCAGGTTCTTCCGTGAAGAAATTGATGAACCGTTCATGTGTCATCGTTTCCAAGACGGATTGAAGTATGAGATTCAAGATTCCGTCTTACCTTTGGGAATTCAACGTTTCCAAGCGCTGGTAGAGAAATGTAGAGAAGTGGAAGATATGAAGAACAAGAGGGCTAGCCGAGTTGGGAATTTTAATTCGGGAGGCCCTAGTCGGGCGACTTATCAGAATAGGGGAAAACAAGTGGCTAAACCTTATAATCGCCCCCAGAATAACAACGGTGGACCGAGTCGCCCAGGGAACCAGAATTTCGGAAGGCAAATGGGGCAAGTGCTTCGATGTTTCCGATGTGGGAAAGAAGGACACTATGCTAGTGCTTGTACCACTAACATCCCCATCTGTCACAATTGTCAGAAGTCGGGGCACATGGCAAGGGAGTGCACGGCTCCAAAGGTGGAACCAGTGGTGAATGTAGCTAGGGCTACCCGTCCTACTGCTAGAGGACGCATTTATTGTGTGAATGCTGAAGAGGGAAATCCATCTGGTAATCTGATTCAGCGTGATTGTGAGATTGCAGGTAACACTCTAACTGCACTCTTTGATTCGGGGGCAACCCATTCCTTCATTGCTATGGACTGTGTGAATCGCTTGAAGTTATCTGTGTCTGCTTTACCTTTTGATTTGGTTGTTTCCACGCCTGCTAAGACCTTAACCGTAAATTCAGCATGTTTACATTGTCGAATGACTATTCAGAATAGGGATTTCTTGGTTAATCTAATTTGTTTACCGCTACAATCACTCGAGGTCATCCTCGGTATGGATTGGATGTCTTATCACTATGTGATCTTGGATTGTGCTCGGAAATTGGTTCTTTTCCCCGAACCAGGAGTTGTTAAGTATTTAGCTGCTAACAAACTCCGAGTGTCGCTAAGTGAAGGGACTCATGAGTTTTTGTCTCTAGCAAATGTAGAGGCAAAGATAAATGTGGAAATAGAAGATGTGATACTTGTCAACGAGTATCGGGATGTATTTCCAACGGAAATTCCAGGATTGCCACCGGTAAGAGAAGTGGAATTCTTCATTGATTTGCACCCAGGAACGGGACCCATTTCAATGGCACCTTATCGAATGTCGCCATTGGAATTAAATGAGCTCAAAGGCCAAATTGAAGACTTGTTGGAGAAGAAATTCATCAGACCAAGTGTATCACCATGGGGTGCTCCAGTTTTGCTAGTTAAGAAGAAGGACGGAAGCTCGCGCCTATGTGTGGATTATAGACAGCTCAACAAGGCAACTATCAAGAATCGTTATCCTTTGCCACGAATCGATGATTTGATGGATCAATTGAGAGGGGCCGCGATATTTTCGAAGATTGACTTGAAGTCGGGTTACCATCAGATCCGAGTAAGGGAAGGAGACATTCAGAAAACAGCTTTCAGAACCCGCTACGGACATTATGAATACCTGGTTATGCCGTTCGGAGTTACCAATGCACCGGCAATTTTCATGGACTACATGAACAGGATCTTTAATTCGTTCCTTGATAAATTCGTGGTGGTATTCATTGATGATATATTGATTTATTCAAGGACCGAAGAAGAGCATGGAGAACATTTGCGACAAGTTCTTGAGATTTTACGCGAGAAGCGATTGTATGCCAATCTGTCGAAGTGTGAATTTTGGCTAGAGAAAGTGAATTTCTTGGGACATGTGATAACCAAGGAAGGAATCGCTGTAGATCCGGCTAAGATTGAGGCGGTTCTTGCTTGGAAACAGCCTCAGACTGTCACTGACATACGAAGTTTTGTGGGACTGGCAGGGTACTACAGGAGGTTTATCGAAGGTTTTGCTAAGATTGTGGCTCCACTGACACAACTTACCAGAAAAGATCAACCGTTCGCATGGACGGAGAAGTGTGAAGAAAACTTCCAGTTACTGAAGAGGAAATTGACGACCTCACCTGTATTGGTGTTACCGCAATCAGAAGAACCCTATGAAGTTTATTGTGATGCATCCCACCAGGGGTTAGGATGTGTTCTGATGCAACACAAGAAAGCTGTGGCTTATGCCTCGAGACAATTGAAGATTCACGAAAGGAACTATCCTACTCATGATTTGGAGCTTGCCGCGGTTGTTTTTGCATTAAAGATCTGGAGGCATTATTTATATGGGTGCACGTTCACCGTGTTCAGCGACCATAAGAGCTTGAAATATTTGTTTGATCAGAAGGAGTTGAACATGCGCCAGAGACGATGGATGGAGACTCTCAAGGATTTTGATTTCACACTGCAGTACCACCCTGGGAAGGCCAATGTAGTGGCGGATGCGTTGAGCAGAAGAAGTGTATCGGTGTCTTCACTAATTATGGCTAGACAACAAGAGTTGTGGGAAGCTTTTAGAGACTTGCACTTGAACGTAGAGTTTGCACCGGGAATTTTGAAATTCGGAATGATTAAGATCTCGAGTGGATTACTTGAAGACATTGCGAATTCTCAGGATGACGTCTTAATTCAAGAGAAGAGGAATCTAATAGTACAAGGGAAGACGACTGAGTTCAAGATTGGGGCTGATAATGTTTTGCGGTGTAATGGTAGGATTTGTGTACCAGAAATTACAGATATGCGGAAAACGATTTTAGAAGAGGCGCATAAGAGTAAGCTGAGTATTCATCCTGGGGCAACAAAGATGTATCAGGATTTGAGGCAGAATTATTGGTGG
This sequence comes from Cicer arietinum, assembly GCF_000331145.2. Classification (NCBI taxonomy): domain Eukaryota; kingdom Viridiplantae; phylum Streptophyta; class Magnoliopsida; order Fabales; family Fabaceae; genus Cicer; species Cicer arietinum. The sequence goes on along the minus strand of NC_021160.2, from coordinate 32,187,638 downwards.
CCAGGAATGAAGAAACATGTGGCGGAATATGTATCCACTTGTCTAACTTGTCAGAAAGCGAAGGTGGAACATCAGCGACCTGCTGGAATGTTGCAACCTTTAGATATACCTGAATGGAAGTGGGACAGCATTTCCATGGATTTTATAACCGGATTACCAAAGACAAGGAGGAAGAATGATTCTATATGGGTGATAGTGGACCGACTGACTAAATCTGCTCACTTTTTACCGGTAAGGACCACCTATAAGGTAGATCAGCTAACGGAGATCTACATTGCTGAAATTGTGAGGTTACACGGGGTACCATCGAGCATTGTATCAGACCGTGATCCGAAGTTCACATCGCATTTTTGGGGAGCATTGCACGAAGCGTTGGGAACGAAGCTACGATTGAGTTCAGCTTACCATCCACAAACGGACGGACAGACTGAAAGGACAAATCAGTCCTTGGAAGATCTGTTGAGAGCATGTGTTTTAGATGATAGAGGAAGTTGGGATGATGTACTTCCGTTGATTGAGTTCACTTACAACAATAGTTTCCACGCAAGTATTGGAATGGCACCATATGAGGCTTTATATGGGCGCAAGTGTCAAACGCCCTTGTGTTGGTATAAAGACGGTGAGAATATGATTGTCGGACCAGAGATGGTGCAACAGACCACAGCTAAAGTAAGGAAGATCAAGGAGAAAATGAAGACTTCACAAGATCGCCAGAAGAGTTACGCGGACAAGCGTCGCAGACTTTTGGAATTCGAACAGGGTGACCATGTATTTCTGAGAGTCACACCTACTACTGGAGTAGGTAGAGCCTTGAAATCGAAGAAGTTGACTCCGAAATTCATTGGACCATATCAGATTTCTGCACGAATTGGGCCGGTTGCTTATCGGATTGCATTACCTCCGATACTGTCCAATATCCATGACGTGTTTCATGTGTCGCAGTTGAGGAAATATCTCGCAGATCCATCTCACGTGATCGAACCAGACACAATCCAGCTAAAGGATAACCTGTCGTTCGAAGTACCACCCGTGAGAATTGATGACAGGAAGATTAAGCGGTTGAGGACCAAGGATGTTTCGTTGGTCAAGGTGATCTGGAACCCAATTACTGGAGATGCGACTTGGGAACTGGAGAGCAAGATGAGGGAACAACACCCAGAGTTATTTATCGATGCATAGTTTCGAGGACGAAACTAATTTTAGGGGGGGAGTAATGTAAGACCCATAATTTTAAAGTACCCTTTTATGTATTTTTGGTATATTTTGGATTTTGGCTCGGAGGCTTTTAAGCCAAAGTTAATAATATTTTGGAGTTTTATAATCAAAAAGATATTTCGATGCCAATTAGAATTTCTCGTCGATAAATAAATTGAATTTAACTGCGGAAAATACTTTACGGTTAATTTAAGGCGTTTCGGGTGAAAAGGTAATTTAATAAATATCTAGATTTTGAGATATTTGTTAAGTTATATTTATTTTATATATATATGTTTGCTTGGAGGGAAAAAGAAAGGAAAACTAGAAGGAAGGAAAAGGAAAAGAAAATAGTATATAAAGGAAGGAAGGAAAAAGGAAGAAAGGAAAAACAAAGGAAAGAAAAAGAAAGGAAGGAAAATTTCAAAACTTCATCTTCTTCCTCTAACCGTGACCCATTTTTCTCCTTTCTCCCATTTTCGTTTTCGTCGCTTTCTTTTCTTCAAAACTAGTAACCCAAGGTTGGGGGAGAGTTAGATCAAGGTTTTTGCAACTCCACTCTTCCTCTTTGATTCGAAAACGAAGAAATACGGTTTTT
>NC_021160.2:32154138-32176093 GCF_000331145.2 Cicer arietinum | reverse complement strand
AAGATTGTGACTCCATTGACACAACTTACCAGAAAAGATCAACCGTTCGCATGGACGGAGAAGTGTGAGGAAAATTTTCAGTTACTAAAGAGAAAATTGACGACCTCACCAGTGTTGGTATTACCGCAATCAGATGAACCCTATGAAGTTTATTGTGATGCATCTCACCAAGGTTTGGGATGTGTTCTGATGCAACACAAGAAAGCTGTAGCTTATGCCTCAAGGCAATTGAAGATTCATGAGAGAAACTATCCTACTCATGATTTGGAGCTTGCTGCAGTTGTTTTTGCATTGAAGATCTGGAGGCACTATTTATATGGGTGCACGTTCACCGTGTTCAGTGACCATAAAAGTTTGAAATATTTGTTTGATCAGAAGGAATTGAACATGCGCCAGAGACGATGGATGGAGACTCTCAAAGATTTTGATTTCACATTGCAATACCATTGTGGGGAGCTTTTAGAGATCTACACTTGAACGTAGAGTTTGCACCAGGAATTTTGAAATTCGGAATGATTAAGATTTCGAGTGGACTACTTGAAGACATTGCAAATTCTCAAGATGATGTCTTAATTCAAGAGAAGAGGAACCTAATAGTTCAAGGGAAGACCACTGAGTTTAAGATTGGATCAAGGGAAGACGACTGAGTTCAAGATTGGATCAGATAATATTTTGTGATGTAATGGTAGGATTTGTGTATCGGGAATTACAGATATGAGGAAGACGATCTTAGAAGAGGCTCATAAGAGCAAGTTGAGTATTCATCCTGGAGCAACAAAGATGTATCAGGATTTGAGACAACATTATTGGTGGTCGGGAATGAAGAAACGTGTAGCGGAATATGTATCAACTTGTCTAACTTGTCAGAAGGCGAAGGTGGAACATCAGCGACCTGCTGGGATGTTGCAACCTTTAGATATACCTGAGTGGAAGTGGGACAGCATTTCCATGGATTTTATAACTAGATTGCCAAAAACAAGGAGAAAGAATGATTCTATATGGGTGATAGTGGACCGACTGACTAAATCCGCTCACTTTTTGCCGGTAAAGACCACCTATAAGGTAGATCAGCTGACGGAGATCTACATTGCTGAAATTGTGAGGTTACACGGGGTACCATCGAGTATTGTATCAGACCGTGATCCAAAGTTCACATCACATTTTTGGGGAGCGTTGCACGAAGTGTTGGGAACGAAACTACGATTGAGTTCAGCTTACCATCCACAAACGGACAGACATACTGAAAGGACGAATCAGTCCCTGGAAGATCTGTTGAGAGCATGTGTTTTAGATGATAGAGGAAGTTGGGATGATGTACTTCCGTTGATTGAGTTCACCTACAACAATAGTTTCCACGCAAGTATTGGAATGGCACCATATGAGGCTTTATATGGGCGCAAATGTCAAACGCCCTTGTGTTGGTATAACGACGGTGAAAGTATGATTGTCGGACTGGAGATGGTGCAACAGACTACGGCTAAGGTAAGGAAGATCAAGGAGAAAATGAAGACTTCACAAGATTGTCAGAAGAGTTACGCGGACAACCGTCGCAGACTTTTAGAATTCGAACAGGGTGACTATGTATTTCTGAGAGTCACACCTACTACCGGAGTAGGTAGAGCCTTGAAATCGAAGAAGTTGACTCCGAAATTCATTGGACCATATCAGATTTCTGCACGAATTGGACCAGTTGCTTATCGGATTGCATTGCCTCTGATACTGTCCAATATTCATGACGGGTTTCATGTGTCACAGTTGAGGAAATATCTTGCAGATCCGTCTCATGTGATCGAACCAGACACAATCCAACTGAAGGATAACTTGTCATTCGAAGTACCACCTGTGTGAATTGATGACAGGAAGATTAAGCGATTGAGAACCAAGGATGTTTCATTGGTCAGGGTGATTTGGAACCCAATTACTGGAGATGCAACTTGAGAACTGGAGAGCAAGATGAGAGAATAACACCCAGAATTATTTATCGACGCATAGTTTCGAGGACGAAACTAATTTTAGGGGGGTAGTAATGTAAGACCCATAATTTTAAATTATACTTTATGTATTTTAGTGGATTGTGATATTGAACTTAGGGGCTTTTTAGACAACTTATTAATATTTTGGAGTTTATATGATCAAAAAGATATTTTGATGCCCGATTAGAATTACTCGTCGATAAATAAATTAAATTAACTGCGACGAATCTTTTACGAAGAATTAATGCGTTATGGGTGAAATGGTAATTTAACAAATATCTAGATATTTTGAGATATTTGTTAAAAGTAATTAATATATATATATATATTTGTTTGGAGAGAAAATAAAAGGAAAAAGGAAGGAAGAGAAAGGAAAGAAGGAAAAAGAAAGAAAAGAAAAGCAAGGGAAAGAAAGACAAGGAAGAGAAACACAAAATTTTCCTTCTTGTTCCTCTGCGCGTGCGAGAACGTTTCTTCCTCCTTCCTCCATTGTTGTTCATTTTTGCTTTCTTTGCTTTCCTTTGAATTCGAAAATAGAAACCCAAGGATTAGTGGATAAGAGAGCAAGGTTTTCTCAGCTCCATACTTCCTCTTTGATTCGAAAACGAAAAAAAACGGTATTAGGGATTCAAACACCAACCTCCCCGTTTCACCTAGATCTAAACATCGTTTCAAGAAGTGATAGAAGGGAAGGTTGCTCACCTCCGTGCTACGGTGCTAGTGGACCAATTTTGGGAGCGGCGTTGCGAGCGGAAAATTTACCGGATTTACTCACGGTGCCGTAATCGCACGTTAGAGCTAACACGAAGGTAAGGGCTCCTTCCAAACTTTTAGTTTGCATTTAGGGACTTATCTGTAGTTGTGTGGAAAGGAATTTGTTAGGGTTGAATGTATTGATTTAAGGAAAATGAATCTAAGGTTCTGTGGGTAAAATCTTAGAGTTAGGTTTTGACGATATTGATGGATATTTCGTGGAAAATGAATTTAACTCATTTGTGTATGATTATGAGTAAATGAAATTTGATGTGTTTGAGTGTTATGTTATGTTGATTTGTGTTCGTCGTATTTGACGTGTTCTAAGTTAATACCGATGAAATTTGATGTGTTTTGGTGTGGATTGTGAATTGAATTTGATAATATGTTTGAGTTGGCTTTGTTGTGGAATTTGAAAACCATTAGAGTTAAACGAGTATTAAAAATGGGGAATCTTTTAATACCTCGGTTTACTTAATGCGTGTTTGAGAAAATCGTTTAAGTTAAACGAGTATTAAGAATGGGGAATCTCTTAATGTCTACGTTTACTTAATGTTGGCGTGAAAACCATTAGAGTTAAACGAAACTCATGATGTTGTAGTAATTGTGTTATAAGTGTTAAGTGTTATGTTTTGGAATTTGGTGATAACATGTTTGATTGCAATACCATTTCGAAACCCATGATGTTGTAGTAATTGTGTTATAAGTGTTAAGTGTTATGTTTTGGAATTTGGTGATAACATGTTTGATTGCAATACCATTTCGAAACCCATGATGTTGTAGTAATTGTGTTATAAGTGTTAAGTGTTATGTTTTGGAATTTGGTGATAACATGTTTGATTGCAATACCATTTCGAAACCCATGATGTTGTAGTATTGTGTTATAAGTGTTAAGTGTATGTTTTGGAATTTGGTGATAACATGTTTGATTGCAATACCATTTCGAAACCCATGATGTTGTAGTATTGTGTTATAAGTGTTAAGTGTATGTTTTGGAATTTGGTGATAACATGTTTGATTGCAATACCATTTCGAAACCCATGATGTTGTAGTAATTGTGTTATAAGTGTTAAGTGTTATGTTTTGGAATTTGGTGATAGCATGTTTGATTGCAATACTATTTCGAAACTCAAGATGTCGTGGTGATTGCTCTATAATTGCTAAGTGTGATTGTTTGGATTTGTGTGTAAGTGTTGATTGGTTTCGAAACCCTTTAAAAAGCTGAATTTTGCTGGTTTTTGCTGTTTTCCTGTTGCTGTCTGATGTGTATTCGAATACAGAAAGCTGTATTCGAATACATACATGCTGTTTTTGCCACTGACTTACTGTGTAGTCGAATACAGACTGTTGTATTCGAATACAGACATGCTGTTTTGCTACTGACTTACAATGTAGTCGAATACAGACTGTTGTATTCGAATACAGACATGCTGTTTTTGCTGCTGAATACAATGTAGTCGAATACAGACTGTTGTATTCGAATACAGACATGCTGTTTACAGGAACTCAACAAAACTGACAAAATCGATTTAGAAGTCGATTTGGTCATGCAGGAACTCAGCTGAACTGACCAAATCGATTTGGCAATCGATTGGCTCAGCAAAAGTCCTTATTTTGAGTTAGATAATCGATTGCTCAATTGATTTATCAATGCTTTGGTCAGTTATGTATTACTTGATGGTTTGAGAACTTCATTTTGATTTCATTTTTAATTGGCAAGCATTACATGAACTTTTAGCATATGAGAAATCCTTTTAAGGTGCATGGCTTGACTGGAGATTATTTTGTGCATTCAAAAACTTAAATGTTATGTGTTAACTGTTAATTTCGGTTGGTGACCCTTTACAACTATTGTGGAAATCTGGGCTTTGCCCTCAGATGAGAGTCAGGACGATCCTACTGGTTCGTACCCTACAGATGGGAATGCTTGACTGGAGCTCACTCAGGGTGTATAGTTTTTTGGTAGGATGATCAGATTAGGTTGATGAATAGGGACTAGACGTCCTTCTTTTTGAGTTGGAGTATTTTAATCTGGAAAACTGTATTGATACTAATATTGTCAGTTTGACATCTTATTTGAATGGGTTTCATGTACCATTTGTTGTTGTGTAAATGATTTGGATTTATATTTGGAGAAACTTTTCCGCTGCTTGTAAATTATAATGACTCAATTATTTATCCAAAGGCATTTCCTTATTTATTTCTCTGTTTTAGTTTAATTTCTTTTGAAAAAAAAATACACCCTCGCTTTGGAAATCGGGGTGTTACATTTCGCATGCGAGGCAGCAAGGAGAGGAACGTTTTCTTTCCTCAGTTTTCTTTTTCCTTCCTTCTATTTTCTTTCCTTTCTATTTCCTTTTCTCCCTTTTCTCTTTCCTTTCTTTCGATTTTCCTTTTCCTTTCTTTTTTTCTTTTCGTTCCAAACATATATATGTATTTATATCTATTAATTATAACTTAACAAATATCCAAATAACTAGATATTTATCAAAATGACCATTTCACCCATAACCTCTCAAACCATTTGATAAAAATATCTACTATCGTCGCAACTCAATTGACAGATACAACTTTCAGCAACCCGAGATATTTTTAACAAAACTGCTCAGAATTAAATTCTTCGTAACCTAAATAAATTATTCTTCGACAAAAGATTCACCGTACTTAATCTAATTTCCAAAAATATATTTTTGGCATTTAACTTACTAAATACTAAAAGTGAGCTAAAAGTCTAAGAAATTTCCCACAAAATACCCTAAAATTGTATAACTTAGAATTTAAAATTAAGGGTCTTACAATGATCAACAAGTAATAACCTACAGTGCAAGTCAAACCACGATGCCTTCCCGCCAAATTTTAAAGTAAATGCTTTTGTATCTTCCATACAATTAGGACAAGCTAATTTACCATGGGTGCCCCATCCTGACAACATCCCATAAGCTGGGAAATCATTAATGGTCCACATCAAAGCAGCTCTCATCATAAAATTTCATCTCCGAGCAATATCATATGTCAATACACCACTCCACAACCTCTTCAAATCGTCAATGAAAGGTTGTAAAAAAAATATCAATACCAGTTGTAGGATTAGATGGGCCTGGTATCACAGCAGCTAAGAACATATAAGGTTTAGACATACACATATCAGGAGGAAGATTGTAAGGAGTAAAAATAACCGGCCAACAAGAATAAGGACTAGACGAAGCTTGTATGTAACGCGTAAATCCATTTGAGGATAATCCAAGTCTTACATTGCGTGGATCTGACGCAAAATCAGGATGCATTTGATCAAAGTGTTTCCATGCCTGACCATCCGACGGATGTCGCAAGTCACCTGAAATTCTTCTATTCTCATAATGCCACGTCATCTTTCCTACAGTTTGTAATGATGCAAACATTCTCTATAATCTTGATACAATAGGTAGGTAAAACATTGCTTTCTTTGAAATCGATTTTCCTTTACTTACCCTAGAGTTATTCCTTTGGTGATACCTTGGTGGTTGACAAAACTTACATTCAACTAAGTATGCATCATTTATACCACATTCATTGTCATAATACAACATGCAACCTTTAACACAACAATCAATCCTCTTGACACCTAATCCTAACTTTGACACTAATCGTTTAGCATCATAATAACTTTTGCGGCAAACCATTTGTGTAAGACCCGTAATTTTAAAGTGTGTTGTATCTATTTTTGTTTATTTTGGATTTTGACTCGGAGGCTTTTTAGCCAAAGTTAATAATTATTTGGAGTTTTTATATTCAAAAAGATATTTTGTTGCCGATTAGAACTTCTCGTCGATAAATAAATTGAATTAACTGCGGTGAATCCTTTACGGAGAATTTAATGCGTTACGGGTGAAATGGTAATTTAACAAATATCTAGTTATTTTGAGATATTTGTTAAGTTATATTATATATATATATATATATATATATGTGTGTGTGTGTGTGTTTGTTTGGAGGGAAAAAGAAAGGAAAACTAGAAGGAAGGAAAAGGAAAAGAAAAGAGTATATAAAGGAAAGAAGGAAAAACGAAGAAAGGAAAAACAAAGGAAAGAAAAAGAAAGGAAGGAAAACCCGAACATTTCCATCCTCTTCTTCCTCTGACCCGCGGCCAATTTCCCTCTTTTCTCCCGTTTTTATTTTCGTCGCTTTCTTTTCTTCAAAACTAGTAACCCAAGGTTGGGTGAGAATTAGAACTAGGATTTCGCAACTCCACTCTTCCTCTTTGATTCGAAAACGAAGAAAAATGGTATTTGAGATCCAAACACAAACCCCTCCGTTTCTTCTAGATCCAAGCTTCATTTCGCGAAGAGTTAGAAGGGAAAGTTGCTCACTACCACGCCACGGTGCTAGGGGACCAATTTGGAGGCGACGTTGCGAGCAAAGATTTTACCGGCTTTACTCGCGGTACCGGAAAACCACGTTGAAGCTAACGTTAAGGTAAGGGCTCCTTCCAAACTTTTAGTTGCATTAGGGACTTATCTGTGGTTGTGTGGGAAGGAATTTGTCAGGGTTCGATGTATTGATTTGGGGAAAAACGAATCTAATGCGTTATGGGTAAAACCTTAGAGTTAGGTTTTGGTTATATGGATGAATGTTCTGTGTTAAATGAACCTAAAATCACTTGTGTATGATTATGAGTAAATGAAATTGATGTGTTTGAGTGTTATGTTGTGTTAATTGTGTTCGTCGTGTTTGACGTGTTCTAAGTTAATACCGATGAATTTGATGTGTTTTGGTGGGCGTTGTAAATTGAATTTGATAAAATGTTTTGAGTTGGGTGTGTAGTCGAATACAGACTGTTGTATTCGAATACAGACATGCTGTTTTTGCCACTGACTTACTGTGTAGTCGAATACAGACTGCTGTATTCGAATACATTTTGCTACTGACTTGCTGTGTAGTCGAATACAGACTGTTGTATTCGAATACAGACATGCTGTTTTTGCCACTGACTTACTGTGTAGTCGAATACAGACTGCTGTATTCGAATACATTTTGCTACTGACTTGCTGTGTAGTCGAATACAGACTGTTGTATTCGAATACAGACATGCTGTTTTTGCCACTGACTTACTGTGTAGTCGAATACAGACTGCTGTATTCGAATACATTTTGCTACTGACTTGCTGTGTAGTCGAATACAGACTGTTGTATTCGAATACAGACATGCTGTTTTTGCCACTGACTTACTGTGTAGTCGAATACAGACTGCTGTATTCGAATACATTTTGCTACTGACTTGCTGTGTAGTCGAATACAGACTGTTGTATTCGAATACAGACATGCTGTTTTTGCCACTGACTTACTGTGTAGTCGAATACAGACTGCTGTATTCGAATACATTTTGCTACTGACTTGCTGTGTAGTCGAATACAGACTGTTGTATTCGAATACAGACATGCTGTTTTTGCCACTGACTTACTGTGTAGTCGAATACAGACTGCTGTATTCGAATACATTTTGCTACTGACTTGCTGTGTAGTCGAATACAGACTGTTGTATTCGAATACAGACATGCTGTTTTTGCCACTGACTTACTGTGTAGTCGAATACAGACTGCTGTATTCGAATACATTTTGCTACTGACTTGCTGTGTAGTCGAATACAGACTGTTGTATTCGAATACAGACATGCTGTTTTTGCCACTGACTTACTGTGTAGTCGAATACAGACTGCTGTATTCGAATACATTTTGCTACTGACTTGCTGTGTAGTCGAATACAGACTGTTGTATTCGAATACAGACATGCTGTTTTTGCCACTGACTTACTGTGTAGTCGAATACAGACTGCTGTATTCGAATACATTTTGCTACTGACTTGCTGTGTAGTCGAATACAGACTGTTGTATTCGAATACAGACATGCTGTTTTTGCCACTGACTTACTGTGTAGTCGAATACAGACTGCTGTATTCGAATACATTTTGCTACTGACTTGCTGTGTAGTCGAATACAGACTGTTGTATTCGAATACAGACATGCTGTTTTTGCCACTGACTTACTGTGTAGTCGAATACAGACTGCTGTATTCGAATACATTTTGCTACTGACTTGCTGTGTAGTCGAATACAGACTGTTGTATTCGAATACAGACATGCTGTTTTTGCCACTGACTTACTGTGTAGTCGAATACAGACTGCTGTATTCGAATACATTTTGCTACTGACTTGCTGTGTAGTCGAATACAGACTGTTGTATTCGAATACAGACATGCTGTTTTTGCCACTGACTTACTGTGTAGTCGAATACAGACTGCTGTATTCGAATACATTTTGCTACTGACTTGCTGTGTAGTCGAATACAGACTGTTGTATTCGAATACAGACATGCTGTTTTTGCCACTGACTTACTGTGTAGTCGAATACAGACTGCTGTATTCGAATACATTTTGCTACTGACTTGCTGTGTAGTCGAATACAGACTGTTGTATTCGAATACAGACATGCTGTTTTTGCCACTGACTTACTGTGTAGTCGAATACAGACTGCTGTATTCGAATACATTTTGCTACTGACTTGCTGTGTAGTCGAATACAGACTGTTGTATTCGAATACAGACATGCTGTTTTTGCCACTGACTTACTGTGTAGTCGAATACAGACTGCTGTATTCGAATACATTTTGCTACTGACTTGCTGTGTAGTCGAATACAGACTGTTGTATTCGAATACAGACATGCTGTTTTTGCCACTGACTTACTGTGTAGTCGAATACAGACTGCTGTATTCGAATACATTTTGCTACTGACTTGCTGTGTAGTCGAATACAGACTGTTGTATTCGAATACAGACATGCTGTTTTTGCCACTGACTTACTGTGTAGTCGAATACAGACTGCTGTATTCGAATACATTTTGCTACTGACTTGCTGTGTAGTCGAATACAGACTGTTGTATTCGAATACAGACATGCTGTTTTTGCCACTGACTTACTGTGTAGTCGAATACAGACTGCTGTATTCGAATACATTTTGCTACTGACTTGCTGTGTAGTCGAATACAGACTGTTGTATTCGAATACAGACATGCTGTTTTTGCCACTGACTTACTGTGTAGTCGAATACAGACTGCTGTATTCGAATACATTTTGCTACTGACTTGCTGTGTAGTCGAATACAGACTGTTGTATTCGAATACAGACATGCTGTTTTTGCCACTGACTTACTGTGTAGTCGAATACAGACTGCTGTATTCGAATACATTTTGCTACTGACTTGCTGTGTAGTCGAATACAGACTGTTGTATTCGAATACAGACATGCTGTTTTTGCCACTGACTTACTGTGTAGTCGAATACAGACTGCTGTATTCGAATACATTTTGCTACTGACTTGCTGTGTAGTCGAATACAGACTGTTGTATTCGAATACAGACATGCTGTTTTTGCCACTGACTTACTGTGTAGTCGAATACAGACTGCTGTATTCGAATACATTTTGCTACTGACTTGCTGTGTAGTCGAATACAGACTGTTGTATTCGAATACAGACATGCTGTTTTTGCCACTGACTTACTGTGTAGTCGAATACAGACTGCTGTATTCGAATACATTTTGCTACTGACTTGCTGTGTAGTCGAATACAGACTGTTGTATTCGAATACAGACATGCTGTTTTTGCCACTGACTTACTGTGTAGTCGAATACAGACTGCTGTATTCGAATACATTTTGCTACTGACTTGCTGTGTAGTCGAATACAGACTGTTGTATTCGAATACAGACATGCTGTTTTTGCCACTGACTTACTGTGTAGTCGAATACAGACTGCTGTATTCGAATACATTTTGCTACTGACTTGCTGTGTAGTCGAATACAGACTGTTGTATTCGAATACAGACATGCTGTTTTTGCCACTGACTTACTGTGTAGTCGAATACAGACTGCTGTATTCGAATACATTTTGCTACTGACTTGCTGTGTAGTCGAATACAGACTGTTGTATTCGAATACAGACATGCTGTTTTTGCCACTGACTTACTGTGTAGTCGAATACAGACTGCTGTATTCGAATACATTTTGCTACTGACTTGCTGTGTAGTCGAATACAGACTGTTGTATTCGAATACAGACATGCTGTTTTTGCCACTGACTTACTGTGTAGTCGAATACAGACTGCTGTATTCGAATACATTTTGCTACTGACTTGCTGTGTAGTCGAATACAGACTGTTGTATTCGAATACAGACATGCTGTTTTTGCCACTGACTTACTGTGTAGTCGAATACAGACTGCTGTATTCGAATACATTTTGCTACTGACTTGCTGTGTAGTCGAATACAGACTGTTGTATTCGAATACAGACATGCTGTTTTTGCCACTGACTTACTGTGTAGTCGAATACAGACTGCTGTATTCGAATACATTTTGCTACTGACTTGCTGTGTAGTCGAATACAGACTGTTGTATTCGAATACAGACATGCTGTTTTTGCCACTGACTTACTGTGTAGTCGAATACAGACTGCTGTATTCGAATACATTTTGCTACTGACTTGCTGTGTAGTCGAATACAGACTGTTGTATTCGAATACAGACATGCTGTTTTTGCCACTGACTTACTGTGTAGTCGAATACAGACTGCTGTATTCGAATACATTTTGCTACTGACTTGCTGTGTAGTCGAATACAGACTGTTGTATTCGAATACAGACATGCTGTTTTTGCCACTGACTTACTGTGTAGTCGAATACAGACTGCTGTATTCGAATACATTTTGCTACTGACTTGCTGTGTAGTCGAATACAGACTGTTGTATTCGAATACAGACATGCTGTTTTTGCCACTGACTTACTGTGTAGTCGAATACAGACTGCTGTATTCGAATACATTTTGCTACTGACTTGCTGTGTAGTCGAATACAGACTGTTGTATTCGAATACAGACATGCTGTTTTTGCCACTGACTTACTGTGTAGTCGAATACAGACTGCTGTATTCGAATACATTTTGCTACTGACTTGCTGTGTAGTCGAATACAGACTGTTGTATTCGAATACAGACATGCTGTTTTTGCCACTGACTTACTGTGTAGTCGAATACAGACTGCTGTATTCGAATACATTTTGCTACTGACTTGCTGTGTAGTCGAATACAGACTGTTGTATTCGAATACAGACATGCTGTTTTTGCCACTGACTTACTGTGTAGTCGAATACAGACTGCTGTATTCGAATACATTTTGCTACTGACTTGCTGTGTAGTCGAATACAGACTGTTGTATTCGAATACAGACATGCTGTTTTTGCCACTGACTTACTGTGTAGTCGAATACAGACTGCTGTATTCGAATACATTTTGCTACTGACTTGCTGTGTAGTCGAATACAGACTGTTGTATTCGAATACAGACATGCTGTTTTTGCCACTGACTTACTGTGTAGTCGAATACAGACTGCTGTATTCGAATACATTTTGCTACTGACTTGCTGTGTAGTCGAATACAGACTGTTGTATTCGAATACAGACATGCTGTTTTTGCCACTGACTTACTGTGTAGTCGAATACAGACTGCTGTATTCGAATACATTTTGCTACTGACTTGCTGTGTAGTCGAATACAGACTGTTGTATTCGAATACAGACATGCTGTTTTTGCCACTGACTTACTGTGTAGTCGAATACAGACTGCTGTATTCGAATACATTTTGCTACTGACTTGCTGTGTAGTCGAATACAGACTGTTGTATTCGAATACAGACATGCTGTTTTTGCCACTGACTTACTGTGTAGTCGAATACAGACTGCTGTATTCGAATACATTTTGCTACTGACTTGCTGTGTAGTCGAATACAGACTGTTGTATTCGAATACAGACATGCTGTTTTTGCCACTGACTTACTGTGTAGTCGAATACAGACTGCTGTATTCGAATACATTTTGCTACTGACTTGCTGTGTAGTCGAATACAGACTGTTGTATTCGAATACAGACATGCTGTTTTTGCCACTGACTTACTGTGTAGTCGAATACAGACTGCTGTATTCGAATACATTTTGCTACTGACTTGCTGTGTAGTCGAATACAGACTGTTGTATTCGAATACAGACATGCTGTTTTTGCCACTGACTTACTGTGTAGTCGAATACAGACTGCTGTATTCGAATACATTTTGCTACTGACTTGCTGTGTAGTCGAATACAGACTGTTGTATTCGAATACAGACATGCTGTTTTTGCCACTGACTTACTGTGTAGTCGAATACAGACTGCTGTATTCGAATACATTTTGCTACTGACTTGCTGTGTAGTCGAATACAGACTGTTGTATTCGAATACAGACATGCTGTTTTTGCCACTGACTTACTGTGTAGTCGAATACAGACTGCTGTATTCGAATACATTTTGCTACTGACTTGCTGTGTAGTCGAATACAGACTGTTGTATTCGAATACAGACATGCTGTTTTTGCCACTGACTTACTGTGTAGTCGAATACAGACTGCTGTATTCGAATACATTTTGCTACTGACTTGCTGTGTAGTCGAATACAGACTGTTGTATTCGAATACAGACATGCTGTTTTTGCCACTGACTTACTGTGTAGTCGAATACAGACTGCTGTATTCGAATACATTTTGCTACTGACTTGCTGTGTAGTCGAATACAGACTGTTGTATTCGAATACAGACATGCTGTTTTTGCCACTGACTTACTGTGTAGTCGAATACAGACTGCTGTATTCGAATACATTTTGCTACTGACTTGCTGTGTAGTCGAATACAGACTGTTGTATTCGAATACAGACATGCTGTTTTTGCCACTGACTTACTGTGTAGTCGAATACAGACTGCTGTATTCGAATACATTTTGCTACTGACTTGCTGTGTAGTCGAATACAGACTGTTGTATTCGAATACAGACATGCTGTTTTTGCCACTGACTTACTGTGTAGTCGAATACAGACTGCTGTATTCGAATACATTTTGCTACTGACTTGCTGTGTAGTCGAATACAGACTGTTGTATTCGAATACAGACATGCTGTTTTTGCCACTGACTTACTGTGTAGTCGAATACAGACTGCTGTATTCGAATACATTTTGCTACTGACTTGCTGTGTAGTCGAATACAGACTGTTGTATTCGAATACAGACATGCTGTTTTTGCCACTGACTTACTGTGTAGTCGAATACAGACTGCTGTATTCGAATACATTTTGCTACTGACTTGCTGTGTAGTCGAATACAGACTGTTGTATTCGAATACAGACATGCTGTTTTTGCCACTGACTTACTGTGTAGTCGAATACAGACTGCTGTATTCGAATACATTTTGCTACTGACTTGCTGTGTAGTCGAATACAGACTGTTGTATTCGAATACAGACATGCTGTTTTTGCCACTGACTTACTGTGTAGTCGAATACAGACTGCTGTATTCGAATACATTTTGCTACTGACTTGCTGTGTAGTCGAATACAGACTGTTGTATTCGAATACAGACATGCTGTTTTTGCCACTGACTTACTGTGTAGTCGAATACAGACTGCTGTATTCGAATACATTTTGCTACTGACTTGCTGTGTAGTCGAATACAGACTGTTGTATTCGAATACAGACATGCTGTTTTTGCCACTGACTTACTGTGTAGTCGAATACAGACTGCTGTATTCGAATACATTTTGCTACTGACTTGCTGTGTAGTCGAATACAGACTGTTGTATTCGAATACAGACATGCTGTTTTTGCCACTGACTTACTGTGTAGTCGAATACAGACTGCTGTATTCGAATACATTTTGCTACTGACTTGCTGTGTAGTCGAATACAGACTGTTGTATTCGAATACAGACATGCTGTTTTTGCCACTGACTTACTGTGTAGTCGAATACAGACTGCTGTATTCGAATACATTTTGCTACTGACTTGCTGTGTAGTCGAATACAGACTGTTGTATTCGAATACAGACATGCTGTTTTTGCCACTGACTTACTGTGTAGTCGAATACAGACTGCTGTATTCGAATACATTTTGCTACTGACTTGCTGTGTAGTCGAATACAGACTGTTGTATTCGAATACAGACATGCTGTTTTTGCCACTGACTTACTGTGTAGTCGAATACAGACTGCTGTATTCGAATACATTTTGCTACTGACTTGCTGTGTAGTCGAATACAGACTGTTGTATTCGAATACAGACATGCTGTTTTTGCCACTGACTTACTGTGTAGTCGAATACAGACTGCTGTATTCGAATACATTTTGCTACTGACTTGCTGTGTAGTCGAATACAGACTGTTGTATTCGAATACAGACATGCTGTTTTTGCCACTGACTTACTGTGTAGTCGAATACAGACTGCTGTATTCGAATACATTTTGCTACTGACTTGCTGTGTAGTCGAATACAGACTGTTGTATTCGAATACAGACATGCTGTTTTTGCCACTGACTTACTGTGTAGTCGAATACAGACTGCTGTATTCGAATACATTTTGCTACTGACTTGCTGTGTAGTCGAATACAGACTGTTGTATTCGAATACAGACATGCTGTTTTTGCCACTGACTTACTGTGTAGTCGAATACAGACTGCTGTATTCGAATACATTTTGCTACTGACTTGCTGTGTAGTCGAATACAGACTGTTGTATTCGAATACAGACATGCTGTTTTTGCCACTGACTTACTGTGTAGTCGAATACAGACTGCTGTATTCGAATACATTTTGCTACTGACTTGCTGTGTAGTCGAATACAGACTGTTGTATTCGAATACAGACATGCTGTTTTTGCCACTGACTTACTGTGTAGTCGAATACAGACTGCTGTATTCGAATACATTTTGCTACTGACTTGCTGTGTAGTCGAATACAGACTGTTGTATTCGAATACAGACATGCTGTTTTTGCCACTGACTTACTGTGTAGTCGAATACAGACTGCTGTATTCGAATACATTTTGCTACTGACTTGCTGTGTAGTCGAATACAGACT
This sequence comes from Cicer arietinum, assembly GCF_000331145.2. Lineage (NCBI taxonomy): Eukaryota > Viridiplantae > Streptophyta > Magnoliopsida > Fabales > Fabaceae > Cicer > Cicer arietinum. The sequence goes on along the minus strand of NC_021160.2, from coordinate 32,160,434 downwards.
GTTGTATTCGAATACAGACATGCTGTTTTTGCCACTGACTTACTGTGTAGTCGAATACAGACTGCTGTATTCGAATACATTTTGCTACTGACTTGCTGTGTAGTCGAATACAGACTGTTGTATTCGAATACAGACATGCTGTTTTTGCCACTGACTTACTGTGTAGTCGAATACAGACTGCTGTATTCGAATACATTTTGCTACTGACTTGCTGTGTAGTCGAATACAGACTGTTGTATTCGAATACAGACATGCTGTTTTTGCCACTGACTTACTGTGTAGTCGAATACAGACTGCTGTATTCGAATACATTTTGCTACTGACTTGCTGTGTAGTCGAATACAGACTGTTGTATTCGAATACAGACATGCTGTTTTTGCCACTGACTTACTGTGTAGTCGAATACAGACTGCTGTATTCGAATACATTTTGCTACTGACTTGCTGTGTAGTCGAATACAGACTGTTGTATTCGAATACAGACATGCTGTTTTTGCCACTGACTTACTGTGTAGTCGAATACAGACTGCTGTATTCGAATACATTTTGCTACTGACTTGCTGTGTAGTCGAATACAGACTGTTGTATTCGAATACAGACATGCTGTTTTTGCCACTGACTTACTGTGTAGTCGAATACAGACTGCTGTATTCGAATACATTTTGCTACTGACTTGCTGTGTAGTCGAATACAGACTGTTGTATTCGAATACAGACATGCTGTTTTTGCCACTGACTTACTGTGTAGTCGAATACAGACTGCTGTATTCGAATACATTTTGCTACTGACTTGCTGTGTAGTCGAATACAGACTGTTGTATTCGAATACAGACATGCTGTTTTTGCCACTGACTTACTGTGTAGTCGAATACAGACTGCTGTATTCGAATACATTTTGCTACTGACTTGCTGTGTAGTCGAATACAGACTGTTGTATTCGAATACAGACATGCTGTTTTTGCCACTGACTTACTGTGTAGTCGAATACAGACTGCTGTATTCGAATACATTTTGCTACTGACTTGCTGTGTAGTCGAATACAGACTGTTGTATTCGAATACAGACATGCTGTTTTTGCCACTGACTTACTGTGTAGTCGAATACAGACTGCTGTATTCGAATACATTTTGCTACTGACTTGCTGTGTAGTCGAATACAGACTGTTGTATTCGAATACAGACATGCTGTTTTTTTTGCTGAATGCTGAAACAGCCTTGTATTCGAATACAGAGATGCTGTATTCGAATACAACAATGTTGTTTTGTTAAAAACTTCATTTCTCAACCTTGTTTATGCATGTTTGGCATATGGAAACCCTTTTAAGGTGCATGCTTAGTTGAAAGGTTATTTTGAGCATTTAAAATCTTAATTGCTATGTGTTAACTGTTATTTTTTTTGGTTGGTGACCCTTTACAATTATTGTGGAAATCTGGGCTTTGCCCTCAGATGAGAGTCAGGACGGTCCTACCGGTTCGTACCCTACGGACGGGAATGGAGATGGGAACGCTTGACTGCAGTTACGTTAGGAGGATCTCACGGGGCGCGTGGTGATACTCAGGGTGGATAGTTTTTTGGTAGGATGATCAGATTAGGATGATGTATAGGGACTAGGTGTCCTTCTTTTTGGATTGGAGTATTCTTAGTTTGGAAAACTGTACTTATACTAATATTGTGAGTTTGACTTCTTATTTGAATGGGTCCCAGGTACCATTTGTTGTTGTGTAAATGTCTTGGAATTTATAATTGGAGAAACTTTTCCGCTGCTTGTAAATTTTAATGACTCAATTATTTATCCAAAGGCATTTCATGATTTAATTCCTTGTTTGTTTTTAATTACTTTAAAAAAAAATATATATATACCCTCGCTTTGAAAAACGGGGTGTTACAATTTGTAACAGGTGTTGCGTCTAGTGTAACATCCCGTTTTTTTTTTCAAAACAAAACTAAAATCGAATTTCAGAAATTATGAAGAAATACTTTTGGATGAATATTTAAGTTATAACACAACAACAACAGTCAACAATATTTAAAAGCAACCGAATAGTTTTTGTAATAAAAATCCAAAGTATTTAAACATCAAAATACACCAGGGATATGAGGCATATAAGACATAGCTCATACCCCTGAAGTATTCTCGGCAGACACCTATACAACAGCACTGCCCCAAGAATTTTAACTTCCCCACGTCACATCAAAAGTTGTACATGGACCCATCAAAATAAAAGTCTAGCTGACAATATTGGTATAGGTACAGTCTTCCAACATACAATAAATACATCCACAAAAGAAAGACCTCTAGTCCCTATAACACCGTCTCATCTGATCATACTACAAAAAACTATACAACCCGGGTGATCTCCACGCGCCCTGCAAGATCCTCTTGACACAGCTACAGTCAGGTGTGTCCAACCTACCTTCCCATCTACAGGTACTAACTAGTGGGAAGATGCTGGTTCTCATCTGAGGGCAAATCCCAGATTTCCACAATAATTATAAAGGGTCACAAACCGAAATTAACAATTAACATATAACATTTAAATTTTTAATGCACAAAATAACCTTTCAACTTAGCATGCACCTTGAAAGGGTTTTCATATGCTAGACATGCATAATCAAAGTTGAAAAATGGAGTTTTTAACAAAACTACACTGTTGTATTCGACTACAGCCTCATGGTATTCGACTACACATCTGTTTCATAAGTCAGTAGCAAAATCAGCAAAGGTGTATTCGACTACAGCCTCATTGTATTCGACTACACAGCTGTTTCATAAGTCAGTAGCCAAATCAAGACATCTGTATTCGAATACAACCTTCTTGTATTCGATTACACATCAGAAAAAGTGCATAAATCAGTTTTGAAACGTTTCGAAAATGTTTCCCAATCAATCAACACTTGCACACAAATCCAAACAAATACAGTTAGCAATTATGGCACAATTACAACAACTTGAGTTTACACACGCAATCATAACATTAAATCAAACATGACCCGCGTGCCAAGCACCCTAACCAAACCCTCCTTGAAGAGGCGTAAATCATAATTGTACCGCCTATCACCGGTCAAAGTACTAAATTACCGAGGTACCACCTATCACGGGTCAGCACGATTTACTAAAAACGTAAATCATAAATGTACCGCCTATCACAGGTCATAAGTACTATTTACCGAGGTGCCACCTATCATGGGTCAGCACGATTTACCAAAAATATGCAGTCTATCGCTTCCAAAGTTGGCTCACTAGCTCCGTAGCGGGAAGATGAACAACTTTCCCTTTTATCTCTTCGCGAAATAAAGCTTAGATCTAGAAAAAACGTGAGGGTTTGTATTTGACAATTTTGAAATCACAAACACTGTTTTCGAATCCAAGAAGAAGAATGAAGCTGGGAAATCTTCTCTTACACACTCACCAAGCCTTAGGTTTCTTTTCTTGAAGCAAAAGAAAGTAAAATAAAAAGAATGGAGAAGGAAGAAGGAAGAAAAGAGGCGAATACGTGAGGCAAAGAGGGAGAGGAAATGTTTTATATTTTCTTTCCTTTTTTCCTTTCTCTCTTTTTCCTTCCTTTTCTTTTCTTTCTTTTTCCTTCCTTTCCTTTTCTTTCCTTTTCCTTTTCTTTCCTTTTCCTTTTCTTTCTTTATATATATACAACAAATATCTAAAAATATCTAAATATTTATCAAAATTACCATTTCACCCATAACTTCTCAAACCATTTGATAAAAATACCTACTCTCGTCGCAACTCAATTGACAGATACAATTTTCAGCAACGTGAGATATTTTTAACAAAACTGCCCGGTATTAAATTCTTCGTAACATAAATAAATTATTTTATATATATCTGTGTGTGTGTGTGTGTGTGTGTGTGTGTGTGTGTGTGTGTGTGTGTGTGTGTGTGTGTGTGTGTGTGTGTGTGTGTGTGTATATATATTTGACAAATAATATAAAAATATCTTATAATTATAATATTACATATTTTATTAATCTATATTTAAAATGTATAAAATACTAACTTGATGTCGGGTAGTATCTGACTTGAAGCTTTCACACAGTTGAGAACTCTTTGAAGTAAACACAATATAACCACTGTCAAAATAAAAATTCAATAATATTTATTAAGTAAATAACTTCAAATCAAAAATAAAATCAAAAAACTAAATATATAATATAAACTTACCAAAATCCAAGATAGTAGAGAAAAAGCTTGGAGAACATTGAATTTTGATAGTAGTTTTGTCTGATTGGGGGAAACCGACTCGATCCGCATTCATTAGATTCATTCGATTGAGATTTGAGTTTTGTAACTAGGGCGTTGAGTTTTATCGAATTGTAGACGAACATTGATATATTATGCCATGTTGATTGTTTTTGACATTGTACCTTTGTTTACTCAACTTCCAAGTATTGTTATACTCATATGTGTTTCATTTTAGATAGTTTTACTCATTCATATATTAGTCCTGTTAAACAAATTAGAAAAGCAATTAGCATTAAGAAACAGTGGTTTAGTAATTTAAATTTCCTTAACTACTAAGGCTGCATTAAATTGACCTACTCATATTATATGATCCTTATCAATTGTTTATTCAAACAGTATTGATGATTACTGTACAACAAATTTCTTTGACTAATGAGTTAAATAGGTCCACTCGTTTCTGTCACATTAATTCACAGTCCATAGTCCATACCTCACGTTGCATATATTGACCTGATAGATTATTCAAGCACAAAAAACCACATGGTCACTGTAGTTATTAGATTTCTATCATTGGATGATTCCTTACTTTAAATTTGAATTTTAAATTTGATTTGGTGAGATGAGAATCTAAGTTTTCTGATATTTATTTTGATGGACCTATTGGGCTATTGGCTGCAATTGATGGTCTAAATTTTTATTAAAAAAAAACTGAAGTTGACATCTAAGGGAGAATTATATAAGTGGTAGATTGTTTAGTATTTTGTTTTTGTTGGATTAAATATTTGTCATTTTGTCCTGTACCCATGACGACTTCACCAACCAGCTGCAACCTGAAACTAGGGATTACAATGGGACTAGTGCAGGTAGTGGGTATTACAAATGCAACCATGCAATGCCACTTAATGTGACATACTAACAAGAATTAAGGAAACAAACTTGACTAAATCAACTAACAAATAATGCTAAAAACCAGGACACTTATTTGACTAAGCCTTATCATGTTAATCTTCTTGCTTAATACAATCTGAAACACCGTTTGTTTTGCTTCAACAAAAAGGTTTTTACACCATGGATAACTCCATAAATTCCACCCTCACAGCCTTATTTAGTTCACATTTTGATTGATGGGGATGTCGCTTAGAACAATTTAGATTCTAGCATTAAGTTTTCTACTAAATGTACTTGTACTGCCTGCCCTTTGGCATTTACACAGTTTACACAAACAAAACATGGCTGTAAGTTACACTGTTTATCATAAGTAAACAGTGTGCTAAGGAGCAAGGTTAGAGAAACATAAAAAAGCCTTAGATGTGGTCACAATCACAATTGCAGATAAATTTTTTAAAACTTGGCTACAGAGTGTTGACTAGAATCCCAATTGCAGATATATTGTGTTATAGTATCTTATTGTATCTCGGAGGATCAATCTGTAATCTTAGAGTATATCAGCTTATCTCCTAAGATAAATTTCCGTAATACTTAGGTATTATTATGATTTGTTTCTTGATTTTCTTAGTTAATTGGGATTAGGAATCTTATATCTCTATAAGCAGGGTTTGTGTTAAAGTCTTTTTTGTATACTTTAGCATCGAGTTACTATCAAGCTATTATCAATAATATTCAGCTTCTTAATATTTCACTCCAATTGTGTTAAATGTTAATGTTGTCAGGGACCTTAACCCTTTGCATGTTATCACCAATCAAGATGACTACAAGGAAAAGTACTTTAAAAGCTTAATTCCTCTTGGCCTGAAATATGCCGAGGTAACTGTTTTAATATTTTGTGGAAAATTACAAGAAATAAAATGAGTATTTTTCAGTTTTTCAACAGTTAATGACAACTGCGTAACAATGTTTAAAGTTTTGTTAACGAGTAGCTTCTTAGTGACATCATTAACCACCACAGGAGTGATGAATTGTTCAAAAACTGGACATGCTTTTACAAGGAACTTCCATTGATTCTTTAAAGTCCTCGTGCGAACTTGTGTGTTTTTATATTAAGTTAGAGTAGTTCTTGCTCAAAGGACTTAGTGTATTTACTGTACACAGACTTAATGCAGCATTTTCCATGGGGAGGTAAGCTCACAAGTGAGTCTATAA
>NC_021160.2:32145076-32154072 GCF_000331145.2 Cicer arietinum | reverse complement strand
GACAATCTTGAAGCACAGCATAGATATCTGACATGGAGAGCCGAAAAGGTAGTTTGGATTTATCTCAAACTTTTGTCTAATTGGAAGCAGTGTCGTTTAATAGTGGCTATATCAAATTTAGTATAAAATATTGTCAAAAAGAGGCTTATTGATTTGTGTTTTTAAATATTCCTTGTTCGTGGAAATATTTTGAAAGTAGGATCCGAGACAAGGTGTTTTGAAGAAATTGATAGGTGACACACTTGCCAAGGTGAACTGAATTTAAGTTCAGATCGATTCTTCTAGATTATACAGCTATCGATTCTCACTTTTTGTTTTGCGCCATAGGATTTATTAAGAAGCTTTCTCTTTAATGGAGTCAACGAACTAGGAAGCAAAAAGTTCCATGACTATTTTCTACAACGGAACGGCGAGGAAGGAAGTCTAAATAAGAAAGGTGGTATTATTGGAAAGTCTTTTGAAAATCGACCGTGGGATGCAAGAGGAGAATTCCTTGGTAATTGTTTTTTTAATTGCTTCCCTCTTACTATTATGTTAATTAATTAAGTCTCTCATTTATCTAGTTAAGTATGCTATGATCAATATAGAATGTTTCCTTAGCCTTCATTTCCTTGATGCAAAACAATGTTGTGCATGTTTATCTTAGTGGCATTTTGCATATGCTTGTGTGTTCATTTTGTTACGCGAGACATATTTGGAGACAATACTATTTGTATTTAACTAAAAAGGCAATTAACCTGTTTGGTTCTGAACATTTGATCATCTTGAAATATTTTAGGTCGATGAATATTGTAGCTTTGCTCTCAAACTGTTATACAAGGCATGTAGCTGGTAATATTTCTTCATAAGTGGAGAAATATATCACTTTTGTAAAGATTTTATGATCTAATTAGTGGAGAAATATTTTTTTTATGATCTAATTTCATTTCAATATTGCCACAAGGATATCATACTCATGTTAGTGCTATAATTAAAATGCTAGGAATGCAAGTAACATGCATTTAATAGAATTAGTAAATTAAATTATATTTTATTGTATGTTTCAATGACATCAGTTAATAAAAATAAATTAGAAATTTAAATTTAATTTACTGGTATTAATAATTTAGAATTACAATTAGTAGAGAGATAAAATAAATTTAATTTAATAAATAATAATACGTTTTAGTGACAGACAATACTGTAGGAATATATTAATTATTTATATTTTTCTACGTTTTAGTGACAGATAATATCGTAGGAATAGATTAATTATTTATTTATATTTTTCTAGATTTTAGTGACAGACAATACCGTAGAAATAGACTAATTCTTTATTTATATTTATTTAGTTTTTAGTGACAGTCATTATTGTAGGTAGAAATCAAAAACTTGTTGTGACGCTCCTCATAACATCTAGTGACAGTCCTCAAAGTGTAGCAGGACGCCCCCTTAAAGTTGACACTACATTTGGGTGTCACTCAAAGTATTATTGACCTTTACCTACAGTTTTTAACTTTTAGTGACAAACTTTGTATGTCACGATAAGTCAATTTTTTTGTAGTGATGTACCAATGACTGTTTGATCTAGTGGATCAGGTACCAGAGTCGAGACTTCATTTTTCTCAAACTGCAGTAGTTCTTCCTTCATGGCCTCAATCCAAGATTGATCAACTATGGCTTCTTTAATTGATTTTGGTTCAATTTAAGATATCATTGCCATGTTGTTTTCATAATTCTTGAATGATTTTCTTGTTCGAATCCCATCACCCGTGTCTCCAATGATTTGTGTTTAAGGATGATCTTCAATAGTTCTCAGCTTTTTGGTGGAGAACGATACAAAGATTGTTTATCAATCCCTGTTTCCTACAGACTATTATGCTGTTGTAGACCGATTTGAATTTCTTCTTCCTCATCCTTTTTACTCATATCCAAGTCATCAAACTCATCAAATAATATGTGCATACTAATTTCTACAACTTTAGTTCTTAGATTAGATACTCTATAGCCTTTGGAATCAGTTGAATAACCTAGGAAGATTGCTTTATCTGATTTTGCATCAAATTTTCCAATAACATCTTTGTTGTTTAAAATATAACAATAACAACCAAAAATATGAAAGTAAGAAATGTTTGGTTTTCTATTTTTTTAGATTTCATATGGGGTTTTGTTGAAGATTTTTCTTATCGATACACGGTTTAAAATATAACAAGAAGTGTTAACAGCTTCAGCCTAAAAATACCTTTCAACATTAGATTCTTCCAAGATTGTTCTTGCCATTTCTTGTAATGATCTATTTTTTCGTTCAACAACTCCATTTTGTTGTGGAGTTCTTTCACATGATAGATTATGAGAAATGCCAAATTCATCAAAGAAGGTTTTAAAAGAAGCATTTATGAACTCTCCTCCATGATCACTTCTTATAGAAATGATGTTGGATTCCTTTTCATTTTGTACTTTTTTGCAAAATATTTTAAATGCATCAAATCCATCATTTTTTTATTTTAAAAATAATACCCAAGTGAATCTTGATAAATCGTTAACAATAACAAAACCATATTTCACTCCACCTAAACTTGTATTTATTGGCCCAAAAAGATCCTTGTGAAGTAATTCAAGAGTTCTGTTTGTGGTTACAAAATCTTTCGAATGAAAACTACTCTTGACTTGCTTTCCTTTTGCACAAGCTTCACATACTTTATCTTTATCAAAATTTAGTTTGGGTAATCCTCTAACAAGATCTAACTTTGAGATTTTTGAAATTATTTTCATACTTATATGTCCAGCTCGTTTATGCCATATCCATTTATCTTTATTGATTGACATAAAACAAGATTCATCAAGTAGTTCTTCAAGATATAAGACATATAAATTTTTCTTTCTATTTCCAGAAAAAAGAATTTCTCCTGTTTCAGTTTTTTTGATTTCACATACTTTTGGTTTAAAGATAACTTCACAGCCATTGTCATATATTTGAATTATGCTTAGAAGATTTTGTTTTAAACCTTCAACATATTGAACATCAGTTACCTGAGCAGAGTTTGTCTTACCAATAGTTCTTTTACCTATAATCTGAGCTTGATTGTTGTTTCCAAAGGTAACTGATCCTCCATCTTTCTTGATGAATGTCATGAAACAGTTTTTATCTCTTGTCATGTGTCTTGAAAAACCACTATACAAGAACCAAGGCTTTCTCTTTACATTTGGAAATCCAACATGCATAAGATGTTATCTCAACCTTAGGTACCCATTTTATTTTGGGTCCTTGAGAGTTAGTTTTAGAGATTTCTTTCCTCTTAAGACATCACATTGATTTTTCATGACAATTTTTGAGACAATGGGAACATTTAATTGTTGATCTTGGAAGTGATTTTATAATCTAGGTTTTAAAAGGTTTTAATCTTGATTTTGAAGCAATTCCATATCATTCTCCTTTTTCCAGATTTTCTGGAGAAAGTTCAGCTTTTGTTTCAGAACATTCTCTGTTTTGAAAATAGCTTGGAGAATGTTCTCCTTTTTGCAGCTTGGGATTTTTTGTTATGAGATCCCTTTTTTATTTGATCTCTTCTTCTCACCATTCTCTATATCCTTCTGGTGAGAAAAACAATTTCTTCATCAGCATCTTCTTGTTCAGTTTCTTCTGGTTCCTCCTCTGTTTGTACTGTGATCTTTTCTTGAGATGCTTTTAGTGCTATTGTCATTCCTTTCCTGACTGGTTTGTCTTCTTGCAGCAATACTTCATGTGCTCTTAAGGTTCCAATTAATTCTTCCAGGGGAAGTAATTCAGGGGGGTGAATTAGGAGTTTAGAAGTTTTCTTGTTTTTAGAGATTTAGTGATCCATTTTTTCTGATTTAAGATATTGTATGAACAAGATAAATGGCAGAAAAACAATGAACCCAACGATATTATCTTGGTTCCCCTTATGACCAAGGGTACATCCAATCCTCTTGCACACCACAAGAGATTTTTCTACTATTGTTAGAATATGTACAAATCTCACTCTAGGATCTCTGCTTCAAACTTCTAACACACCTCCTAAGATAGCACACCACTATCTTATATTACAATGCTTAAAGAAAGTGTACTACTTTCAATAATTTCAATGATCTTTTTAACAAATGTTCTTGACTAAGAAACTGAGTATAATAGTTGTACAATGATATCAATCCAATAATATTTCAAGTATATTAGAGAACCTTTCTCAATGATGTGAAAATGTAATGCAAGTACTTGAAATATGAAAAATAACTTCGGGAATATTTCAGAAAATTGTTCAATGTTTTGTGGTAGGATTCGTTTCGATTAAACTGATGTTATGGGGTATTTATACTCCATAGACATCACTTCAGATCAGTGGCCATCGTTCCTAGAGGTTTGATGGAGAAATGCAATGATCCGGAACCATTTTAGAATTGAAAAATTGCATTGTTTTCAGTTGTATTCGATTACAGCTTGTGTGTAGTCGAATGCACATCCTTTTAACGTTCAGTTTTATTTGAATTTTGAAGCTTGTATTCGAATACACATTCTTGTATTCGAATACTGATGTTTGAATTTGGCCACTGACTTGGTTTTGTATTCGGCTACACCAAGTTGTAGTGGAATACAAATGTGCAGTTTTAGCTGCTGACTTAGCACTCGTATTCGAATACACTGTCTCGTATTCGGATACAGATGTTCGGTTTTAGCTACTGTCTTAGCACTCGTATTCGACTACACCATTTCGTAGTTGAATACAGATGTTCAGTTTTAGATACTGACTTGTCTATATTCGGCTACAACATGTTGTATTCGAATACAACATTGTATTTTGCCAAAAATATTGTTTTCAAACATTATTTATAGATTTTGACACTTTGAAAATCCTTTTGATGCATATGCTTAAATGAAAGGTTCTCATGTGCATTTGAAATATAACAATACTAGATTGTATCATGTACCTTTACATTACATATCTTCTAATTTATGTGAACATGGTTGACTTTGATTATTTGACTTCTTTTTTATCTTTGTAACTTTGAACACATTCCTTGGTCTTTGTCTGCATCAAAAACATGTATTTTATATTCTCTCCCTTTTTTCTTATGACAAAACTTGTTGTTTGGAGAGACTTTAACATGTTTGAAAGTTTTAAAATTTCTCCCCCGAAAATCATGCGTACTCCCCCGTTGATCTTGAGTTCATGCCATCATATTGTAAAAATTTTGAAGACCTACAAAAGGTTTTAACAACAACAACATACCAAATTTTCTCCCACTTTTGACATGATCAAAAAGAAGAAAAACAATAGAAAAATATAATTCAAGCATACAAATACTAATGTAGTGAAAGCATCACACAAGATATAACAAAAGAACATCACATAAGTAAAACGGAATCATGTTCAAATAGTACATAGTACTGCACAATAGAAAAACCTAGACAAAGATTTTTAACAATAACAACATAAAACATTACACATACAAACTGCAACAAATACATTCCTAGTATCGATCTACATGTCATCATTTGGTGGGAGGTGAAGGTGATCGATTTTGACGGATAACCCATTGAGTTCATGCAATAAGGTATCATGGTTTTGGGCAATAGTGGTTTCCATGATTTGAAAGCGTGTGTTGATGAAGGTGTCCATGTTATGAAATTGGGTAGTGATGAATGTTTGCAAAGAGGTTAGTTTGTCCATGACCATGCGATTAGAAACATGATCATCATTAGATGTTGTTGCTTCTGCATCTTCTTCCTCTTGGGGAATAGTAGAGGGTTGACCAATATCACCTTTATGAACATATGCCTGAAGCTGTTCATTCCACATGATTTTCATACTTGGAAGCACACTTAAATCAAGTAGATTGTCATTGGATGGTTTATACATGACTTCGTCGAAAAAGTTCACTTTAAAGTGATCCAAAGTTCTAGTGACTTCTTTAGCATAAGGTAAACCAATAGCATCCTTGGAAGCAAATAAGACAGAGCGGACAAAATATGACCAATTGAGTGAATATCCTTTAGACATGTAATACATAATCTGGAGTTCAAATTCAGATATCTGAGAGTAATTTCCAGCCTTAGGAACCAGAATATAACTTAGAAAGTAATGCATGAGTCTATAATCAATGGTGAGATTTCCAACTCCATACCGTTGCCGACCAAATTCTGAACCAGCATGTGATCTCTTTCGTTCCATGGTGTCCTTGTCAAACCGGCACAATGAGACATAAGCATAATATTTGGTGATGTTTTCCCATTCACATAGATTTCCTGGCCTAAATTTCTCACTTTCAAATGGAAGTTGCAATATTTCACCAATAGTTGGAGTGTCTAATTCAATGATTCTGCCTTTAACTTGATAGATTAACTAAGACCCCACTTTCTTGAGATTACAGTAAAATACTCTAACTAGGTCAGGATAAATAGGACCGTTATAACCAATGAATTCCTCTAAATGTTGTGCCATCAGTAACTCAGGAAACTTAAAAGCATAAAATGAATCAAGAGTACCATACTTAAGAATAATGAGCCTTTTGTTTGAGTAGTATGTGCGAAAACGGTTGATTTCTTCCGGGGAGTGAAGCAAACGAGACAAATCGGCCACATTATCGGTTCTAGCCCTCCTTTATGAAGGACCCATTGCCGTATGCTTGGTTCTTGAGCCTCTTTTGTGATCATCCATGATGAAAGTGAGATTTTCGGATTTGGGAAAAACATGGGTTTTTGGGTTTGAGAAATTTGATTTTGAGATGAACGTTGTGAGTTAAGATTGATCTTAAATGTAATGTATGTTGATATAATAGTTGAGTAACTTGTTGCGAGAAGAGGGGGCGGGATTTTTGGAAGAGATGAAGAGAAAGACGGTTGTATTTGAATACGGAAATGCAGAAAATAACCTAAAAACGTGAAATAGCTTTTATATTGGGGAAAAACACGAACCTGTATTCGACTACATACTGGTTGTATTCGAATACAAGTTGTTCTGGGAACGTGTCTTCGACTACATATGAGGTGTATTCGAATACATGTTGTTCTGGGAACGTGTATTCGAATACGTATAGTGTGTATTCGGCTACGATATCATAAATTTGTTTTTAAACCGAATTTTTCACAAAGAAATCAACATGTAAGGTGCATTTTCCTAAATACAAAGACACATAAATATCAAAGAATCAATTTTATCAATCATATCAAGTGAAGTTTTTAGATCTTGAAGCGAAATAACTTACAAAGTATAAGTATCTTGCATTAGAGATCGTTTTCATTTAAAATGCCAAGTTCTCATTGTATCTTGTAGAATGAGTCTTTAGGTAGTGGTTTTGTGAAGATATTTGCTAGTTGATTGTGCATATCCACAAATGTTACTTCGACATTACCTTTGAGTATATGATCTCGTATAAAATTATGACGTATATCAATGTGTTTAGTTCGATAGTGCATGATTGGGTTCTTTGAGATATTGATTGCACTGGTATTGTCACATCTTAGTGGGACACATTCGGGATCAAGTCCATAGTCATATATTTGTTGCTTGAGCCATAGAATTTTTGCGCAGAAACTTCCTGCTACTATGTACTCTGCTTCAACAGTACTTAGGGCCACACAAGCTTGCTTTTTATAGGACCATGATACTAATGCATTACCTAAGATATGACAAGTGCAACTTGTGCTTTTCCGATCCGTTTTACACCCTGTATAGTCAGAATTAGAATATCCAACTAGACTGCATATGGTACCCTTTGGATACCATAAGCCAACATTGGTTGTTCCTTTCAAATATTTCATAATTCTCTTCACTACTACAAGATGCGATTCTTTAGGATCTGCCTGAAATCTTGCACACAAGCAGACACTAAACATAATATCTATCCATTTGGCCGTTAGATATAAAAGAGACCCAATCATACCTCAATATTTTGATATATCTATTGAAATACCAGATTCATCTTTATCTATATAGGTTCCGGAGCCCGTAGGAGTTGCACTTTATTTGCTGTTTTCCATCTCAAACCTTTTTAACAATTCTTTGCAATATTTTGCTTGATTTATGAAGATGCCATTCTTGAGTTGCTTGATGTGGAGTCCAAGAAAATAGTTTAACTTTCCCATCATAGACATTTCAAATTCTCCTTGCATCATTAATGAGAATTCTTCACATATTTCATTGTTGGTTGATCCAAATATGATATCATCAACGTAGATTTGAACCAATAAGGTGTGATCATTAGTTCTTTTAATGAATAATGTCTTATCAACTTTATCCTTTTCAAACCCCTGTTTACATAAGAAGTTACTTAGCCTATCTAGCCCTCCTTTATGAAGGACCCATTGCCGTATGCTTGGTTCTTGAGCCTCTTTTGTGATCATCCATGATGAAAGTGAGATTTTCGGATTTGGGAAAAACATGGGTTTTTGGGTTTGAGAAATTTGATTTTGAGATGAACGTTGTGAGTTAAGATTGATCTTAAATGTAATGTATGTTGATATAATAGTTGAGTAACTTGTTGCGAGAAGAGGGGGCGGGATTTTTGGAAGAGATGAAGAGAAAGACGGTTGTATTTGAATACGGAAATGCAGAAAATAACCTAAAAACGTGAAATAGCTTTTATATTGGGGAAAAACACGAACCTGTATTCGACTACATACTGGTTGTATTCGAATACAAGTTGTTCTGGGAACGTGTCTTCGACTACATATGAGGTGTATTCGAATACATGTTGTTCTGGGAACGTGTATTCGAATACGTATAGTGTGTATTCGGCTACGATATCATAAATTTGTTTTTAAACCGAATTTTTCACAAAGAAATCAACATGTAAGGTGCATTTTCCTAAATACAAAGACACATAAATATCAAAGAATCAATTTTATCAATCATATCAAGTGAAGTTTTTAGATCTTGAAGCGAAATAACTTACAAAGTATAAGTATCTTGCATTAGAGATCGTTTTCATTTAAAATGCCAAGTTCTCATTGTATCTTGTAGAATGAGTCTTTAGGTAATGGTTTTGTGAAGATATTTGCTAGT
>NC_021160.2:32130811-32144975 GCF_000331145.2 Cicer arietinum | reverse complement strand
GAGATATTGATTGCACTGGTATTGTCACATCTTAGTGGGACACATTCGGGATCAAGTCCATAGTCATATATTTGTTGCTTGAGCCATAGAATTTTTGCGCAGAAACTTCCTGCTACTATGTACTCTGCTTCAACAGTACTTAGGGCCACACAAGCTTGCTTTTTATAGGACCATGATACTAATGCATTACCTAAGATATGACAAGTGCCGCTTGTGCTTTTTCGATCCGTTTTACACCCTGCATAGTCAGAATTAGAATATCCAACTAGACTGCATATGGTACCCTTTGGATACCATAAGCCAACATTGGTTGTTCCTTTCAAATATTTCATAATTCTCTTCACTACTACAAGATGCGATTCTTTAGGATCTGCCTGAAATCTTGCACACAAGCAGACACTAAACATAATATCTATCCATTTGGCCGTTAGATATAAAAGAGACCCAATCATACCTCAATATTTTGATATATCTATTGAAATACCAGATTCATCTTTATCTATATAGGTTCCGGAGCCCGTAGGAGTTGCACTTTATTTGCTGTTTTCCATCTCAAACCTTTTTAACAATTCTTTGCAATATTTTGCTTGATTTATGAAGATGCCATTCTTGAGTTGCTTGATGTGGAGTCCAAGAAAATAGTTTAACTTTCCCATCATAGACATTTCAAATTCTCCTTGCATCATTAATGAGAATTCTTCACATATTTCATTGTTGGTTGATCCAAATATGATATCATCAACGTAGATTTGAACCAATAAGGTGTGATCATTAGTTCTTTTAATGAATAATGTCTTATCAACTTTATCCTTTTCAAACCCCTGTTTACATAAGAAGTTACTTAGCCTATCATACCAAGCTCTTGGAGCTTGTTTCAATCCGTAAAGAGCTTTCTTTAATTTGAAAATATGTGAAGGATTCTTGAAGTCTTCAAAGCCAGGTGGTTGTTTGACATAGACTTCTTCATTAATGTAGCCATTGAGAAAGGCACTCTTGACATCCATCTGAAACAATTCAAAATTCATAGAACAAACATAAGCAAGTAATAATCGAATTGCTTCTAACCTTGCTACCGGAGCAAATGTCTCATCAAAGTCAATCCCTTCTTCTTGATTGTATCCTTGAGCAACCAACCTTGCCTTGTTTCGAACAACTATACCATTTTCTTCTAGTTTATTTTTAAACACCCATTTGGTACCAAGGATGTGTTTATTTCCAGGATTAGGGATAAGTTCCTATACTTTGCTTCTTTCAAATTGGTTTAGTTCTTCTTGCATGACAAGTATCCATTGAACATCTTTAAGTGCATCACCAATCTTGGAGGGTTCTATTTGAGAAAAAATTGCCACATTTAAGCAAGCATCTTGGAGTTTGAGCCTTGTTGTCACTCCTTGGTTGATATCACCTATAATATTGTCAATGGGGTGATCTCTATGGGTTCTCCATTCCTTAGGAAGGTTATCATTTTGATCTTGCTACTGGTTGCTGACTTCATTCTCTTGATTTTGTTGATCATCTTGATTGTCTTTGCTTGTATCATTACTTATAAAGTTATCATCATCATAAGAGATAATTTTGTCCTCTTTCAAGGGGTTAGTTTCATCAAATAATACATGCATAGATTCTTCAACTAAAAAAGTTCTCTTATTGAAAATTCTAAAAGTTTTACTAGATAATGAGTAACCAATAAAAATACCTTCATCGGCTTTTTCATCGAATTTTACAAGGTTATCCTTACCATTGTTCAGCACAAAACACTTGCATCCAAAAATGTGAAAGTGAGAGATATTGGTTTTTCTACCTTTGTAGAGTTCATAAGGAGTCTTCTTTAATATTGGACGAATTAGAACTTGGTTGGATACATAACAAGTTGTATTTACAACATCTGCCCAAAAATATTTTGGTAAACTTGAGTCGCTAAACATGGTTCTTGCAAGTTCTACCAATGATCTATTCTTTCTCTCAACAACTCCATTTTATTGAGGTGTTCTTAGTGCATAAAAGTTATGGAAGATTCCATTTTCTTCACAAAATTATACAAAAGAGGCATTTTGAAATTCTCTACCATGATTACTTCTTATTGATACTATTTTGATTGCTTGTTCATTTTGGACTAGTTTGACATAATTTTTAAAAGCTTCGTTTTTATGTGCCAAAAATAAGGTCCAAGTGAACCTTGAGTAATCATCAACAATTACTAGTCCATGCGAATTTCCACCAAGACTTTTAGTTCTTGATGGACCAAATAAATCCATATGTATCAATTGAAGTGGTCTTGAGGTTGATATGATATTTTTTTGGTTTAAATGAAACCTTAGTTTGCTTACCCTTTTGAAAGCATCACATAATTTATCCTTTATAAATTTCATCTTTGGTAAGCCTACAACAAGGTCATGCTTGACTAACTTATTTAAATGATCCATATAGATATGTGCAAATCTTTTATGCCATAGCCATGCATCGTTGTTGTCACTTACCATAAGACATTTTATTTTTAGGGATAAATCATCAAGACTAAGTATAAAAATGTTTTTAAAACGCTTACCAACAAACTGAATTTCATTTGATACTTTGTTTCGGATAATACATTCATCTTTGTTAAAAGCAATTTTGTAACCTTTGTCACAAAGCTGACTGATGCTAACCAGATTGTCTTTTAAACCCTCAACATATAAAACATCTTCAATTGAAGGAAAAGGGGTTGTACCAACTTTTCCATTGCCTAAATATTTTCACTTGTTGTTATCTCCATAGACCACATAACCTTTTGATTCAAGAGTTAGAGCTGAAAATTTTGTTATGTCACCAGTCATGTGTTTTGAGTATCCACTATCCAAGTACCACATATTTTGAGTATCCACACTCAAAGTAAGTGAAGTTTTGGCTTGAAGTGGAAACATCCTTCTTTTTGAAATTTTTCCTTTTAAAGGTTTTATCGTTTTTAAGAAACTTACGAAATTTCTTTACGAGGAAGGTTATGTTTTCATCTTCATCTGAATTCTCATCATTGATTTATTCTTTTGATTCTGCTTTCAATGCAATGTTCTTGGTCTTCTTTTCTTAACTTTCATTCTTTTCTAACCTTCCAAGTTTGATTTCATGTTCTTGATGTTTTCCGAAAAGTGCAGAAAGAGACATCTTTGATAAACTTTTCTTTTCAGAAATTGTTGTTACTTTCGGTTGCCAAGCCCTTGTTAATGATCTTAACACTTTGAGGTTTAATTCATCATTAGTGAAGATTTTTTCAAGTGCTGACAAATGGTTGGTCAGGTGAGAAAATCTTTTCTCTAAGTCCAAAATGGATTCTCCGGGCTGCATTTGAAATAATTCATATTCTTGAGATAATGTGTTGAATTTGGAACGCTTTACCTCAATAGTTCCTTCATGAGTTACTTCAAGTGTATGGATGACTCTTCATCATATGCATATTTTCCCACTGCTTTAGTCTTATTTATCCTCAATCATCAGTTAAATTAAGGATTTATTTGATACATTTTGTTGATTTTTGTTCTTTGAGTTAATAAAATGTTTTTTGTTTTTATTTCGTTGATTAAGTAGGAATTTGTCGTAATTTTACATTGCGTTTTGTTTTAGTGCAGTGCTGAATTTTGGTGAAAAATCAACATGATATATGTGGAGTATTTAAGCCATATCTGGAGTTCTAGATGTCCAATTAGTGTCACTCCAAGTGCTAATGAAAGCTAAGATCCATATCTACAACTTTTATGAAGCCACCGAAACCACATTCAGACGCACAAGATGAGAAAAATGCAAATTACATTAGACAGCAAATGTTGTGCGCCTGGAGCACGCCCTGCGCGCCTGGAGCGCATTTCTCGTGTTTCAGTTCTGTCAACGCACACCATCAACCATAAAAACGCATATTTTTACTGTTTTAGGGATCTTTTTGACTCTTGGGAACTTGGGAGACTTGTGCCCTAGCATAGAAACTCAAAGACGGTCGTTTCTAACGCCATTGAAGCAGTTTTATCAAGAATCATCCATGAATCATTCTTGTAATTCTTCTTTAATCCTTATCTTTTGTATCTCTGTCATGAGTAACTAAACCCTATTTGTTAGGGATGAGTGTAACCAGATGAAACAACCATAAAAACGCATATTTTTACTGTTTTAGGGATCTTTTTGACTCTTGGGAACTTGGGAGACTTGTGCCCTAGCATAGAAACTCAAAGACGGTCGTTTCTAACGCCATTGAAGCAGTTTTATCAAGAATCATCCATGAATCATTCTTGTAATTCTTCTTTAATCCTTATCTTTTGTATCTTTGTCATGTGTAACTAAACCATTTTTGTTAGGGATGAGTGTAACCAAATGAAACCCTTATTTTTCTGATTTGATTTCTAGTTATATGAATGAGTTTATTGAATTGTTTTTCTCATCTTTGTGCTTAATGCTTTTTATTGCTTGATCAACATTAAAATGTTCTACGATTTGTATTTTGAAACGGAAGTGGACTTTACGAATGCTTGAGATGAGAAATTCATGAATTTGTAGTCTAGGGATAGATGCAGGTCGTGAAACCAATTAAATTAGTTGCAAAGCAATAATTTACAAGATAATTTCTATACGGTAATGCTTAATTCTAATCTTAAATCCACTAAGGAATTAGGGGTTACTTTGGAATTAAAGGTTGTGTCACTAAGACATTAGGCAAGAATAATAAAGAGAATTCGGTAATAATTCAATAAAGGAATTCAGTAACTAGGATCAAATTAGACACCAAGGTTGGATTCGAAGTGAAACTCATCCATGACATTTTTCTCATTATAAAAGATCAATTTTTTTTTGTTGAACTTGCTAATGTCATGTCTAGTGGTTTGTATAACTATTCGTTGTAGAGCATGGAAGATTATAATGATGATATTCTACTACAATTATATGAAGAGTGTGATACTTGTCTTCTTTCGAGTATATGTCGCATGATTGAGGGACAAATCTTGAGCTATACATTTTTAAAATATCACCCTCAGATTCCTCCGATGCAGCCTCTTAGGTGTGACTTTTGCAGAGAAGCACATAAGAATGGAAATTGTGCTGATGACCTTGCCGAACTAGTAGAATACGAAGATTTTTTTCTCAAAGTTACAGAAAACGACGAGTGTTATATTAACAAGATCTATTGCAAACAAATTCTACCTCCTAAAATTCTATCCAAAGAATCAGATGACAAAGACTTTCACATTACGGACGTTTTGGTTGAGTTCATGAAGAATAACATGGTTTCAATTGAAAGATTTGAAAGTCAATGTGAGAGGTTATTTGAGCAAGTGGTTAAGTTTGAGAAGATGGAGGAGAAGTTGAAGGTTGAAGATAATTTCATTGTTGTGGTAGAAGAAGATAAGCAAGAGGAAAAGACGAACGAGGAAAAGAGAAAAGAAGAGATTGATAAAGATCGAGATTCAATCTATGCCTTGTTCATCAATGTCCAATTGAGAAGGACATGGAATTAACATCTTTTATTTCTTAAGTTCATGGAATTTCTGCCAAACAAAAAGAAAAAGAAGGATGATGTGTTCTTCCTGTCATATATGCCACCTTGACAGTAGTTGAGACGTCAAGCTCAAGACACTAAACGAGTGCTTATTGGGAGGCAACCCAATTTTATATGTTTTGCACCGTATTTATTTAATGCATTTCAGATTTATTTAGTCCATTTAGTTCCAATTTTAGTCTCTAATTTCTAGTTCTCTTAGTTTTGATGTTTGGTATGAGCAAGGAATCAAAAAGATGCGTTGAAAAGCGATTGTACAGCTCCAAATGATAGAACGCGCGCCCAAGCGTGCCTGAAGCGCTTTTTCCAGGTGTTGCTACTGTCAACGCGCGCCTGAGGCGCTTTTTCCAGGACCTAATGGCAACCCAACAAAAAGCAAAACGAACTAAGGTCGCAAGTACATCCTTACCTCTCCAGTATACTAGCGACCATAGCGGAACATGAGCGGATGATCTAAACGAGAATCCTTGAACTACTAAACTAAGAGAAGTTTTCTTTCCTTTTTTTTTTCTCTTACTGTTGTTTGTCTTGTTTCTTTCTGTTTTCTCGTTTTCTTTGTTTAATGTCAGCGTATTGTGACTTTCTTTTCTTCATGTTTTTTTTCCTTTCACTAAATGTGTACTATGATGAAATAGTTGTACTGACTTGCACTTAATCTTAAAATTTCTGTTTGTGATTTTGCAAGTTAAATTTCATTTCTTAGATTATGTTATTGCTCAAGTCGACAAGCCTTCCTAATGCATCCATTCTTGATTACTAAATGGTTGTAGAAGGCTAATATGCCATCAATTTTTCAAAAATACAATTTTAACTTTTCAGAAGCATGTTGGCTTTATTTTGATTGTTCATACTCTCTCTTATTATCCTAGCTGTGAGCTTTTGAGCCTAAACACTTAAATTCTTTGTTGTGTGATTATCCAGACATGTGTTATCTCTCTAGAACTTGCACTAATTCTGACTTGCATCACTTGTAATTTATGCATACATTGAGGCAATTTTATTGGTCGTTTGAGCCTTTCTAACTACCCTATGAAAATTTTACCCTTTGCTAGCCCCTTTGAGCCTTGCCCTTTTATTTCGGTTACTAGCCACATTACAAGCAAAACACCTGACTTTAATTAAATCACCTTACTTGGAGTTAGGTAGAAAAAAATTCTTGTCTTGATAAAATTCTAAGTTTGGGGTTGCTCATGGGATAACAACTTTCTAAGTTTGGGATGGTGATTCTCAGAAAAAGAAAATAAATAAATAAAAAGAAGAAAAATAAAATGGAGAAAAAAAAATGGTAGAATAAGGTGGAAATGTATGCCTAACTCCAAGTGGTAAAGCCTACTATCCTAAAATGTCCTACCCTTACCTAAGCCCCATTACAACCCGAAAGTCCTCCAAAAATGTATGTGTTTACTGCATTGTGATTGCTAACTAGAATTTTTTCAAGCCTATGGTAGCGTGATGCATGTTCTAGGATTTGAGTGATAAATTCATAAACCTTTCTAAACACTTGAGAGAAATTTTGGTGAGATTGTGTGAAGAGAGAGTTGAATTTGATGAATGAATGCCAAGGTGTACAAATCTTGTTGTCTGTATTTTTGAAAACAACCATAGAGCATGATGAATGTTTTGCAATAGCAAGAACTTTGAAATTTGAGTTTGATGTAATTTGAGAAATTGAATTTAAGTGTGCATTTAACAGGACCAAATATGAAATTAATTGTTGCTTGGGGACAAGCAATAGATTAAGTTTGGGGTTGTGATGACTCTTCATCATATGCATATTTTCCCACTGTTTTAGTCTTATTTATCCTCAATCATCAGTTAAATTAAGGATTTATTTGATACATTTTGTTGATTTTTGTTCTTTGAGTTAATAAAATATTTTTTGTTTTTATTTCGTTGATTAAGTAGGAATTTGTCGTAATTTTACATTGCGTTTTGTTTTAGTGCAGTGCTGAATTTTGGTGAAAAATCAACATGATATATGTGGAGTATTTAAGCCATATCTGGAGTTCTAGATGTCCAATTAGTGTCACTCCAAGTGCTAATGAAAGCTAAGATCCATATCTACAACTTTAATGAAGACACCGGGACCAAATTCAGATGCAAAAGATGAGACAAATGCAAAATACATCAGACAGCAGATGTTGTGCGCCTGGAGCGCGCCCTACGCGCCTGGAGCGCGCCCTGCGCGCCCTACGCGCCTGGAGCGTATTTCTCGTGTTTCAGTTCTGTCAACGCGCGCCTGGAGCGCGCCCTGCGTGCTTGAAGCGCATTTCTCGTGTTTCAGTTCTGTCAACGCGCGCCTGGGGTGCGCGACGCGCACCAACAACCATAAAAATGCAGATTTTTACTGTTTTAGGGATCTTTTTGACTCTTGGGAACTTGGGAGAGTTGTGCCCTAGCATAGAAACTCAAAGACAACCGTTTCTAACGCCATTGAAGCAGTTTTATCAAGAATCATCCATGAATCATGTATCCCAAATTTCCTTAGCCGTTTTGCAAGGTGACACAGGGAAGAGTTCATCCATTCCAAGTGTTGATGGTAACATATTTTTGGCCTTCTTATCAAATAGAACATTCCTCTTGTCATCATTTGTGCATGAAGCGTTAATTTTTTATTATTCTTTATTGTCGATGACTGTTTTTGGAACATAGGGACCATTTTCTACTGCATCCCAAATATAATCTCCTTGTGCATCAAGATAAGCTTGCATGCGTATCTTCCAAAAGTCATAGTGTTCTCCAACGAAGCATGGTGGTTTGTTGCTACTATTACCACCTCTAAAAACTATTTGTGCAAAAGCCATTAATAAGGATCGAGGAGCAAATTACTGGAACTTGCTTTGATGTCAATTGTAAGAATACAGGCGCACCTAAAAAGGGGGTGAATTAGGTGTTTAGAAGTTTTCTTGTTTTTAGAGATTTAGTGATCGATTTTTCTGATTTAAGATAATGTATGAACAAGATAAATGGCAGAAAAATAATGAACACAACGATATTATCCTGGTTGCCCTTATGACCAAGGGTACATCCAGTCCTCTTGAAACCACAAGAGATTTTTCCACTATTGTTAGAATATGTACAAATCCCACCCTAAGATCTCTGCTACAAACTTCTAACACACTTCCTAAGATAGCACACCACTAGATTACAATACTTAAAGAAAGAGTACTACTTTCAATAATTTCAATGATCTTTTTAACAAATGTTCTTGACTAAGAAACTAAGTATAATAGTTGTACAATGATATCAATCCTATAATATTTTAAGTATACTAGAGAACATTTCTCAATGATGTGAAAATGTAATGCAAGTACTTGAAATATGAAAATGCGATTGTAGCAATCAACACATCCGGGTTCCATTATTCCGTCTATGGTATAAGGCTCTATAGGGACCTCAGGATATAGAGGAATAGCTCCACCACTAGTACCAATCATCGGCATCGGCATGAGAGATGGGTCATTAACAACACGTAGTTTAGCAATTTTTTTCTTACCACGTGATGTTTTGGATATTCCTTGTATTTCCACTGTTCTCGTTCCTCCTGATCCTTCCTATCCTCCTGATCCTCCTACTCCCGACACTAAAGCCATGTCTATATATATATATCCCGTTCCTCCTGATCCTTCCGATCCTCTTGATATAGATCTATGTGTGTGTGTGTGTGTGTGTACAATTAACATAAATTAATAAAGAAAAAAACATAAATAAAGAAATATATATAAATTATATATATATATATATATATATATATACATATAATGCGTAATTAATTAATTGTCTTCGTCATCGTCATCATCGTCGGCGTCATTTGATGAGTGAATTAAGTCACTGCCTTCATCATTCTCTAATTCTTCTATTTTTTGTTCATCAACTTCTTCTCCAATGTTTGACTCATGACAAAGTTGACTAATACTCTCATCTTCAATCACATGATCCAAATTTGACATTTCATCCATTTGATATGCAACTTCTTCATTTTGACCTTCTTCAACATCCGTAGAAATCTTCTACTACACGACTATCAGACACACTTTTCATACAAACTCCACTATTAATTGTTTCTTTTCCTTCGGTCCAAGATTCAGTGTGAAATTTGTATCCATTGATGTAATAGGTGTGCCATTTTTTGAAACTTCTACTTGGACCGATAGATAAGTGCCTCAAGTGGATGTTGATAGGAGTTTGTTCTTCGAGATGTACTTGTTGTTGAAACCATAATGGGAAATTTGAATGTATATCAACAGATGATTGTCCAGTAGTTTGATCGATGACCATATATATGGTGAATATCAATTTAATCATATAAATATAATCAAAAAGAAGAGGAATTTAAAACGTACTCAATGTATGGTTTAACTTCAGTGCAGTTAATCAAAATGTGAAGATGTGCCGCATTAAAAACTTTGTCACTTGGCCAGAAAATCGGAAAATTCCTACCAGCATGATGACCAGCCAAGCAAAAAATTGATAAAAGCATGTGGATGACGTATAACACTATCAGTAGCGTTTAATCCGTTAACTGGTGACAACGTTTCGTTGTTGAAATAATGAGAACAAAAGTGTGTTGTTTCACGGTGTAGGTAAGATGAACAAATTGAGCTATCACCTCTAGCTTTTATTTTCCCTTTCACATTCATCACAGTATTAAATATGTTGTCAAATAAATTTTTCTCGATATGCATAACATCGAGATTATGTCTCAAAAGATTATCTTTCCAATACGGTAGATCCCAAAAAATACATTTTTTGTCCAATTATGCCATTGTCCCAAAAAATACATATTTATAATATCACATATATATTTACTAATCTAAATTTAAAATGTATAAAATACTAACTTGATGTCGGGTAGTGTCTGACTTGAAGCTTTCACGTACAGAGCTTAGAACTCTTCGAAGTAATTAACACAATATCACCACTGTTAAAATAAAAATTCAATAATATTAATTACATAAGTAACTTCAAATCAAAAATAAAAATAAAAAACTAAATATATAATATAGTATAAACTTACCAAAATTGAAGCAAGCTTGGAGCAATATTTTTTGTAGAGAGAAGGTGGAGTAATATATATAGAATTTGGTTGATCCTTTGTGGCGGCCAAAGCAGCCACAATGAGCGACGAATATATGGCGTTTGTGGCGGCCAAAACGGTCAGAAATGCAGGGATTTGTGGCAGCCTGGGCGGCCACAACTGGCAACGGTCCTTTGGGTGTTTGTGGCGGCCTTTGCAGCCACAAAAGGTAACAGATATAAAACTTTGTGGCGGCCTGGGCGGACAAAAAAGGCAATGTCACTTTATTCGTTTGTGGCGGCCTTTGCAGCCACAAAAGGTAACAACTCAGGCTTTTGTGGCGGCCTTTGCAGCCACAAAGGGTAACGTCACTTTAGGATTTTGTGGCGGCCTTTACCCTCAGAAAATTTAGATTTTGTGGCTGAGAAAGCCCTCACAAAAATCTTAAAAAATCTTGTTCATATTATTAAACAAGATGTTTTTTAATAATATGTACTTTAGCCCTCACAAAAATCTTCAGTCTAGAAGAACTGCTTGTATTGAATTCATAAATAAAGAATTGACTAAAGTACATATTATTAAAAAACATCTTGTTTATAATTATTTTTGAATAAGATCATGGTTGACCAAGCTAAATAGTTAAAGATAAGGAATAGAACTATTTTAGAAGTAAATAAACAAATTAGTTTATAATGAAGTGTGGTTTGTGTGTGCAAATAGTTAAAGATAAGGAATAGAAAGATCACACACAAAAATTCAGGATAGTCCAGTCCTCAAAACCGTGAGATTTTAACTATGTGCTCCAGAACTAGAATGTTCTCTTTCACACATTTTCTCTCGATCACACCTTGATCAATTACAATCTTCACCTTTCAAACTAGAAATGATTTTTACAATCACCTTTCAAACTAGAAATGATTTTTACAATCACTTTTTAGCCTTGAAAGGATTTTTACAAACATACTCAATCTAACATAAAAGATAAACTTGAGTTACAAATGATGTGTATGATAAAAGTGTTTGAGATCTTTAAAATTCTCAACACTTGTTTGAGATAAATGAAATACAAACTCAGTAAATAATGATCCAAAGATATAGTGAAGAGAGCTAGAGTTTGCTTGAAGGGTTTTTGACTTGTTATTACTTGCACAAGTGTTGGTAGATTTGTAAATTGAACTTTTGCCTTCATCTTCCAATTGATCTTCAATTTATAGATGATAAAAGATTGTGAGTATTCAGTTTAAAATGAATATAGTCGTTGGACGCACTTTCCAAGTGTCGAATCTGTTTTAAAGAAATTGAACATGTGTTTATATTGTTGTCCAAAACACTCTTGACAAACAAAGAACGTTCTTACTTTTGGGTTTGATGGAAAATGTGAATCAGTGAGTGAATGAGCTATGAAATGTCAGTTTGGTACTATTTCCAATCAAAATTATGCGGAGCTTTATGCAGAAAATTATAAGTACAATGTACTTGTGTCCTTGCTCAAACATGTCAATTTGGATTTTAATCTTGAGGATACTTTCCTCTTTTGGGCATTCAGCTCGAGTTCTGGACTTCACATGAGCAGTCTTGACACTCTTTAAATTGTGATTTGGACTATGGAATATTATATGTTTTAATTATGCCATTAAAAGAGAAAAACCATAATGTTCTGTTGCAAAACCATAACATTCTTCGTTTATGTTATATACGAGTGCTAGATTTTGACACTTGTTGCATGTCATGCTTTTATGCTTTGTATGCGTGTTGCTTTTTGTAGAGATGCAATGTTGGTATTTCTATCTTTGGTGTACTTTTTAATCATAAATATGGAGATTGATCTTGTTGTTTGTTCTTGATGTTTTGCTTTGCCTTTGTTGACCCTCTTTGAAAGAATCCACCTGAAACATTCTTATGTATATAATTATGTTGCTTTCATAATGAATGATTCTATTATGTGGTGAAGATTGACAGTTTTTTGCAGCCCAAAATGATCTTGAATTAAAGAAGACTTTGTTCTTTCACAAACCAGAATGTTCTTGGATTTGTGTTGTATGAAAAATGTGGCAGAAGGATTTAGCAGTTGTCTAATGTTAGTCCTTTGTCTCAGAATCATGATGTGCTTTCTGCAAAAAAAAGTTGCAGCTATAGTGTCCTTGCTATCTTAGATGCCCTTGCTTATCTTAGCCTTCAATATTGGAGAATAATCTTGCTATTTACTCTTTATGCATTTCTTTGACTTTGTTGATTCTTTTGACGAATTTGTCCAAAAAAAAAATCACGAGTATACAGTTATGTTCATTTGAAATAAATACTGGTAATTTGCCATGTAGCTTGATGCATTTTCGTATCGTAGAACGATCTTGAAATCAAGAAGGATTTGTTCTTCGTAAACCAAAATGTTATTGGATTAATATTGTGAAAACCAGATTGTTCTTTGTTTTTCTATTTAATAACCAGGACATTCTTACTTTTTTAGATTTATGTTTTCAATAAACCATAATGATCTTTATTTTTTCAAAATGATCTTGTCATCAATTTCCAATTTATTTAAGACTTGATTTTCTTTGATTTATATCATGGTGTGATCATTGATTGAAATAATGTTGTGAAAACCAGATTGTTCTTTGTTTTTTTGTTTAATAACCACGACACTCTTGCTTTTTTAGATTTCTGTTTTTAATAAACCATAATGATCTTTATTTTTTCAAAATGATCTTGTCATCAATTTCCAATTTATTTAAGACATGATTTGCTTTGATTTATATCATGGTGTGATCATTGATTGTTGTATGAATGTATTTGATCATCTTCTTCATGAAGATGCTATCTTGAAGATGTAATAATCGTTCTCTTGAATGATTTATACGTGATATATTCTTTTCGAGATTCTTTCATTATTGATTGAATACTTATGCACTTTGATGAAGTGAATGGCTTCTTGCTTGTTCACTTATTCAATCTGTAACACCTCGTTTTTCTAAGCGAGGGTGTATTTTTTTTTTCAAAAGAATTAAAATAAAACAGAGAATTAAATAAGGTAAAATACATTTGGATAAATATTTAAGTCGTAACACAACGACGATTAAGTCAACAGAATTTACAAGCAGCGAAATAGTTTTTGAAATACGAATCCAAAGTATTTACACGTCAAAAGTTGGTACATGTAACCCATCGAAAATAACATGTCAAGCTGACAATATTAGTATAGGTACAATCTTCCATTTTAAAATAAATACAATACAAAAGAAAGACATCTGATCCCTCTATGTCAACCTAATCTGATCATTTTACAAGACAACTAAACACCCTGAGTGATCTCCACGCGCCCCGTGAGATCGTCCTAACATAGCTGCAGTCAAGCGTTCCCATCTCCATTCCCGTCCGTAGGGTACGAACCGGTAGGATCGTCCTGACTCTCATCTGAGGGCAAAGCCCAGATTTCCACAATAATTGTAAAGGGTCACCAACCGAAATTAACAGATAACACATAACATTTAAGTTTTAAATGCTCAAAATAACTTTTCAACTAAGCATGCACCTTAACAAGATTTTCCATATGCGAAAAGTTCATACAATGCTTGCCAATTAAAAATGAAATCAAAATAAAGTTCTCAATCCCTTAAGTAATACATAACTAATCAAGACAT
>NC_021160.2:32126460-32128903 GCF_000331145.2 Cicer arietinum | reverse complement strand
CTCTAACGTGCGTTTCTGGTACCGCGAGCAAATCCGGTAAAAATCTCCGCTCGCAACGTCGCCTCCAAATTGGTCCCCTAGCACCGTGGCGTGGTAGTGAGCAACTTTCCCTTCTAACTCTTCGCGAAATGAAGCTTGGATCTAGAAGAAACGGAGGGGTTTGTGTTTGAATCTCAAATACCGTTTTTCTTCGTTTTCGAATCAAAGAGGAAGAGTGGAGTTGCGAAATCCTTGTTCTAACACTCACCCAACCTTGGGTTACTAGTCTTGAAGAAAGAAAGCAACGAAAGACGAAAATGGAGGAGAAGGGAAAATGGGGGGTCAGCGTAGGGAGGAAGAAGATGGAAATTCTGAATTTTCTTTCCTTCCTTTTTCCTTTCTTTGTTTTTCCTTCCTTTCTATTTCCTTCTTTCCTTTATATAACCTTTTCTTTTCCTTTTCCTTCCTTCTAATTTCCTTTCTTTCTATTCTCTCCAAGCAAACATATATATATATATATATATATATATATATTAAATATAACTAAACAAATATCTCAAAATATCTAGATATTTGTTAAATTACCATTTCACCCGTAACGCATTAAATTCTCTGTAAAGGATTTACGGCACTTAATTTAAATTTATTTATCGACGAGTAATTCTAAACGGTGTCAAAATAACTTTTTGATCCTATAAACTCCATAATATTATTAACTTTGGCTAAAAAGCCTCCGAGCCAAAATCCAAAACATATAGAAATCATGTGGTTGATTAATGCACTCATATATCAAAATTGTCAAGTTTACATTTAACATCAAGGATCATAGCATGTATGATGATCCTATATTTATCTCCCTTTTTGGCATCTAACAAAAGGTTGAGGAATAAAATGAAGTACAAATGTAGGAAGCATTAACATGAGTATACTGCATATAGAAATCATGTGGTAGATTAATGCATTCATATATCAAAATTGTCAAGTTTGCATTTAACATTAAGGATTATAGCATGTATGATGATCAATAATCATTTTAGTCAATATTGCAATCAAGATATGGATAATGATAACAAAAGCAATATGACATAACTATATGCAAGCATTTTAATAAAAAAAAATTAAATAAAAAAAAAAAAACTAGTCAATGAATATATATTCTTTCATTTTTAGAAAGAAAAAAAAAAACATGAGTTGACTTAATTTTAAGAAAAAGAATATTTTCTAAAAACTCTCCCTGAATATTATGAAATTAATATTCTTTAATATTTCAAAGTTTCATAACACAACCAAGATATCTTTTTGCTCTTTGTCCTCTTTCACAAGTGACAACCTTTCAATTTGAACATGATTATGTTTACTGTTGTAAATAAATTTATCTTTCATTTTTAAAATTAGAGAAAAGGAGCGCATACAGGAAAGAAAAATAAGATTAATGTGATATCATGTCAAATATTATTTCTCTCTTTACACAACATTTTTATGCCAATAATGTTTGTATTTTTCAAAAACTAATTTTTTAAATGGATCAAAAATTTGCCAAGAGATTTGCTCACATTAAAAAATTGTTTTTTCACAATGTTTTTGAAAACATACAAATTAACAATAAGGCACATGTTCACGCTTACTTTCATTAGCAAGTGTGTACAAGGCTTTTTTATTATTGCTATTTCTATTTATCATGCTTAAAATATATATAACACTTGAAATCAGTTTTCACAAAAGAAGTTTCCAACGAATAAGACTCATTTGCAAAGACATATATTAATATGCTTCAAAATGCTCAAATATCAATTTTTGACTTTATGCCATATTCTTTTTGGATTAGTTTTGAATTTTAAAACAAAAAGAAACACAAATTATTTTCATAAAGACCAAACATATATTCTCTTGTTGAAATCATTCAAAAATAAATCCTAAACAAGGATATAAATTTAAAATATGTTAAAGAAGAATCTTTTTCAAAAGTCACATTATAAACTCAAATTTTTTATATAAAAAAAGTTCAAAAAGTTATACTCAAGCATGAAACAATATATATACTACTTAATATATGCAAAACAATCGGAGAACATGATGGAGAATACTTTCAAGGACATAATTAGGTGAATTTGTAGAAAATGATGTTAATTCATTTAACATGATAATTTGAAAGATGTTATTGTGCAAAGTGTGGAAAGATCATTTAATGAATTATACTTAACAAAACAGCTCTTTGTCTAATCATTAAATACACTAATTTATTTTAAATGCATTTATAACGAGGACAATAATTTTAAACATCAAACTATATTTGCACACGTGTTTATACTATCATGAAAGTGTAAGAACAAAGAGTGTAAATATGTTGAATTAAGGATAGAAATTAGACATATGCATGTACAAGTAATGACAAAGAGTGATGTTGTAACACCCCGTTTTTCAAAGCGTGAGTGTATTTTTTTTTTCAAAAGGAATTAAAATAAAA
>NC_021160.2:32044449-32125960 GCF_000331145.2 Cicer arietinum | reverse complement strand
CACCGTGAGTAAATCCGGTAAATTTTCCGCTCGCAACACCGCTTCCAAAATTGGTCCACTAGCGTCGTAGCACGGTAGTGAGCAACTTTCCCTTCTAACTCTTCGCGAAATGAAGCTTGGATCTAGAAGAAACGGAGGGGTTTGTGTTTGAATCTCAAATACCGTTTTTCTTCGTTTTCGGATCAAAGAGGAAGAGTGGAGTTGCGAAACCTTTGTTCTAACTCTCACCCAACCTTGGGTTACTAGTTTTGAAGAAAAGAAAGCGACGAAAATGAAAACGGGAGAAAGAGGGAATTTGGCCGCGGGTAGTAGAGGAAGAAGATGGAAAATCAGATTTTCCTTCCTTCCTTTTTCCTTTCTTTGTTTTTCCTTCCTTTCTATTTCCTTCTTTCCTTTATATAACCTTTTCTTTTCCTTTTCCTTCCTTCTAATTTCCTTTCTTTCTATTCTCTCAAAGCAAACATATAAATATATTAAATATAACTTAACAAATATCTCAAAATATCTAGATATTTGTTAAATTACCATTTCTCCCATAACGCATTAAATTCTCCGTAAAGGATTTACCGCACTTAATTTAAATTTATTTATCGACGAGTAATTCTAAACGGTGTCAAAATAACTTTTTGATCCTATAAACTCCATAATATTATTAACTTTGGCTAAAAAGCCTCTGAGCCAAAATCCAAAACATATAAAATACATAAAGTGTACTTTAAAATTATGGGTGTTACAGATGTAATCAATTTAAACTTTAAAGTCATAGTTGCATAAAAATTAGTGTGCATTCTTAATTTTAAGAGCATCCAATCAATCACATAATATCATTGTAAAAAAGTATTCATACTTATCATGATGCAAATATCATAAGAGTTGGGATTAAGTGTACCTTCTTTAGTGATCTTGTTCAACGAAGAGAAATCTTTAAATATTTTGGAGTATCTCTTTATGCTCATTTATTTATCTTGATTGACGGTTGAAATGAAACAATTTAGCTTTTATTATTGAAAGAGTTCCTCCATTATGACATTAATTCAAGATTGTTCTATTTTGGCTATGTTTGATAAATAGTAACCACATTGTTGTCATATTTTTGGAATATCAATCAAGTTCTTATTCCACCATTGTGTCTTCCAATAATTTGATCTTGAGGAGATGCTTTGGAGGAAAGCTCAATAGTGAGATATGTGTAGAAGTGTCAAAAGCAAATGGTTTAAACTCATTTAGAAGTTGGTGATGTTCTTCAAACAAATCATTGTAATAGGAAACATTAGTTTTGATTGGATTAAACATATTCACTATCAAGAACATTTTGCTCTTGTGAAGAATATTCTGATATGAACCTTTTTACTTAAATTGATCTTTCTCTTAGATTTTTTTTGTTTTGCCACTCCATGATCATACTTTGGAGTTTTGATGAATGATATTTGAACATTATCAACTTTGTGGTTTATCCAAATTTAACATTGTAATTATTTTTCTTCACCATCCTGTCTTTCATCATGAAATCAACATATTCATCTAACATAATATGCATAATTTCATCTATAGTTTGGGTCTTGAGATTTTATATTCTATAATATTTATAGAATGTAGAGAATTCAGAAAATAGATTTTGATGGCATTATAAAACAAATTTGCCCATATTTTCTTTATCATGCTAAGCATAGTGATGACATTAAAAAATATTAAAGTATGATATGTTTGCTTTCTATTTTTCAAAAAATTCATATGAAGGTATGTTAAAGATATTTTCTAATAGAGCCAAGATTAAAAGCATGGCAAACAAATTTTATGACTTCTCCCCAAAACTATTTTTCAACACTTGATTCATTTAAAATTGTTCTAGCCATTTCTTGTAACTAATTTTTTTAAAACAGCTTCATATTGTTGGAAAGTTCTTTGACAAGCAAATTATGTGACATATCATTTCCATCAAAGAATTATTTGACGAATGATATTTCAAATTTTCTTTGATCATTTCTTATAGAAATGACAATTCTTTTTCAAAAGACATAAAAATATGATTTGATTGGAAATTCATCTAAGTATAAAACATAAGGATTTTTATTTAAACTGAAACATGAGGATGTTTGTTTTACTTTAGCCATGTGGGGTTTAAAAAATAACTTTAAAACTACTTTTACAAAGTTATCTTTAACATATCAAACATCCTTAAACTATGGAAAATTATTTAAACTAATGATACATGTACCTTTGATTTGTTAATGTTTCCAAAGGTTATAGATCCTCCAATTATTTGTAATCAGAGGAGAAACCATATTTTTCCATTCAGGTGTATTGAACTTGTCTTGTTAATGTATCAATGTTCTTTCTTGATTGTTGGATGAGTATTGCAAGTTAGTAGTGATTTTGGTATCCACATTAGTTTGGGTCTTTGATGGTTAGTGTATTTTCTTCTAGAAGATTTTTTCTTATG
The DNA here is from genome assembly GCF_000331145.2 of Cicer arietinum. NCBI lineage: Eukaryota > Viridiplantae > Streptophyta > Magnoliopsida > Fabales > Fabaceae > Cicer > Cicer arietinum. The sequence continues at coordinate 32,123,520 of NC_021160.2, read as the reverse complement.
ATAACAGTTTGGTTTAGTATGACCAATCTTTGAACAGTAAGAACACCTCTTTTTTGTTCTTGGAGAATGTTCTGATATGAGATCAAAACGTTCTTTTTTTTAAAAAAAAATCGCTTTGCTTTGAATTTTTTATCCATTTTTATGTAAAAATATATGGAATCAAGATGACCAATTTTATTACACTAAAAGCATCTTTTATTGCCTTTCTCATCCTTATTTTTTGACACAAAAAAGTTTTCGTAAAGCTTTTTGTAAGACCCATAATTTTAAAGTACACTTTATGTATTTTATGTGTTTTGGATTTTGGCTCGGAGGCTTTTTAGCCAAAGTTAATAATATTATGGTGTGTATAGGATCAAAAAGTTATTTTGACCCCGTTTAGAATTACTCGTCGATAAATAAATTTAAATTAAGTGCGGTAAATCCTTTTCGGAGAATTTAAGCGTTACGGGTAAAAAGGTAATTTAACAAATATCTGGATATTTTGAGATATTTGTTAAGTTATATTTAATATATATATATGTTTGCTTGGAGAGAATAGAAAGAAAGGAAATTAGAAGGAAGGAAAAGGAAAAGAAAAGGTTATATAAAGGAAAGAAGGAAATAGGAAGGAAGGAAAAACAAAGAAAGGAAAAAGGAAGGAAGGAAAATCCAAAACTTCATCTTCTTCCTCTCCCTGCGCCGCGGCCACTTCTCCCTCATTCTCCCATTTTCATTTTCGTTGCTTTTCTTTCTTCAAGACTAGTAACCCAAGGTTGGGTGAGTGCTAGAACAAAGATTTCGCAACTCCACTCTTCCTCTTTGATTCGAAAACGAAGAAAAACGGTATTTGAGATCCAAACACAAACCCCTCCGTTTCTTCTAGATCCAAGCTTCATTTCTCGAAGAGATAGAAGAGAAAGTTGCTCACTACCACGCTACGGTGCTAGGGGACCAATTTGGAGGCGACGTTGCGAGCGGAGATTTTTACCGGATTTGCTCGCGGTACCGGAAACGCACGTTAGAGCTAACGCGAAGGTAAGGGCTCCTTCCAAACTTCTAGTTTGCATTTAGGGACTTATCTATGGTTGTGTGGGAAGGTTTTTGGTTAGGGTTAGAGTATTGATTTGGGGGAAAATGGATCTAAGACTTTATGGGTAAAATCTTAGAGTTAGGTTTTGGTTATAATTGATGGATGTTTCGTGGAAAATGAACTTAACTCATTTGTGTATGATTATGGGTAAATGAAATTTGATGTGTTTGAGTGCTATGTTGTGTTGATTTGTGTTCGTCGTATTTGACGGTTTGGTGTGAATTATGGATTGAATGTGAGAATTTGTTTGAGTTTGTTTTGTGTGGAATTTGAAAACCATTAAGTTAAATGAGTATTAAGAATGGGGAATCTCTTAATGTCTCGGTTACTTAATATTTGTTTTTTGAAAATCGTTTAAGTTAACTGGGCGTTAAGAATGGGGAATCTCTTAATGTCTCGGTTACTTAATATTTGTTTTTTGAAAATCGTTTAAGTTAACTGGGCGTTAAGAATGGGGAATCTCTTAATGTCTCGGTTACTTAATATTTGTTTTTTTGAAAATCGTTTAAGTTAACTGGGCGTTGAGAATGGGGAATCTCTTAATGTCTCGGTTACTTAATATTTGTTTTTGAAAATCGTTTAAGTTAACTGGGCGTTAAGAATGGGGAATCTCTTAATGTCTCGGTTACTTAATATTTGTTTTTGAAAATCGTTTAAGTTAACTGGGCGTTAAGAATGGGGAATCTCTTAATGTCTCGGTTACTTAATATTTGTTTTTTTGAAAATCGTTTAAGTTAACTGGGCGTTGAGAATGGGGAATCTCTTAATGTCTCGGTTACTTAATATTTGTTTTTTTGAAAATCGTTTAAGTTAACTGGGCGTTAAGAATGGGGAATCTCTTAATGTCTCGGTTACTTAATATTTGTTTTTTTGAAAATCGTTTAAGTTAACTGGGCGTTAAGAATGGGGAATCTCTTAATGTCTCGGTTACTTAATATTTGTTTTTTGAAAATCGTTTCAGTAAATGAGTATTAAGAATGGGGAATCTCTTAATGACTTATTTACTGAATGTTTTGTTTTTGAGAATCGTTAAGTTAAATGAGAATTAAGAATGGGGAATCTCTTAATGACTTATTTACTGAATGTTTTGTTTTTGAGAATCGTTAAGTTAAATGAGAATTAAGAATGGGGAATCTCTTAATGTCTCGTTTACTTATGTGTGTTTTGGTAAATCGTGCAGACCCGTGATAGGTGGCACCTTGGTAAACGGTACGGGTCCGTGATAGACAGTACGTTTACGATTTACGTTTGGTAAGTTGTGCAGACCCGGGATAGGTGGCACCTCGGTAAACAGTACTGACCCGTGATAGGTGGTACGTTTACGACTTACGTTCCTGAGGGAATTGTGTTTGTCCGTGAGAGACTGCATAGGTGTTTGTCCGTGAGAGACTACACCCTGTTAAATTGTGAATTGTTGGTTCATTTGGTATGTGTAGTAATTGTGTTATAAGTGTTATGTTTTGGAATTTGGTGATAACATGTTGGATTGCTATACCATTTTGAAACCCATGATGTTGTATTGATTGTGTTATAAATGTTAAGTGTTATGTTTTGGAATTTGGTGATAACATGTTGGATTGCAATACCATTTTGAATCCCATGATGTTGTATTAATGGTGTTATAAATGTTAAGTGTTATGTTTTGGAATTTGGTGATAACATGTTTGCTTGCAATACTATTTCGAAACTAATGATGTTGTAGCGATTGCGTTATCAGTGCTAAGTGTTAGGATTTGAGATTATGTATGAATGTGATTGAGTTAGTTATGAATTTTTGAAAGAATACACAGGGAAATCGATTTCCCAATCGATTGGATGGGTAAACAGGGACTTGGCCAAATTGACAAAATCGATTAGCCAATCGATTTCGTAATCAGTTTTCAAAAATCCTTTAAGAAATCGATTGCCCAATCGATTGGGCCTTAAGTCAGGGACTCAGCCATATTCGACCAAATCGATTTGGAAATCGATTGGCTTAAAACCAGGGGGCTCAGTACTCACTCAATCGATTTCCCAATCGATTGATTTCAGCCCAGGATTCTGTTTTCATTAAAATCCTTCACCCCAATCGATTTCCCAATCGATTGGCTCAGTGAAAATCCTCAGTTTGAGTTAGATGTTTGATTACTCATTAACTTATCCATGTCTTGATTTGTTATGTTTTCATTAGGGGATTGAGAACTTCATTTTGTTTTCATTTTTAATTGGCAAAGTATTGTATGAACTTTTCGCATATTGAAAATCCTGCTAAGGTGCATGCTTAGTTGAAAAGTTATTTTTAGCATTTAAAACTTAAATGTTATGTGTTAACTGTTATTTTCGGTTGGTGACCTTTACAATTATTGTGGAAATCTGGGCTTTGCCCTCAGATGAGAGTCAGGACGATCCTACCGGTTCGTACCCTACGGACGGAAATGGAGATGGGAACGCTTGACTGCAGCTACGTTAGGAGGATCTCACGGGGCGCGTGGAGATCAGTCAGGGTGTTTAGTTGTGTTGTAAAATGATCAGATTAGGTTGACATAGAGGGATCAGAGGTCTTTCTTTTGGGGTTGCGTTAATTTAAACCGGAAGACTGTACTTTTACTATTATTGTCAGTACGACACCTTAGTTGAATGGGTTCCTTGTATCTTCTGGTTGTTGTTTAGATACTTTGGATGTATGTATTTGAGAAACTTTTTCCGCTGCTTGTAAATTTTAATGACTCAATTATTTATCCAATGGCTTTTTCCTGATTTAATTCTGTGTTTTATTCTAATTCCTTTTGAAAAAAAAATACACCCTCGCTTTGAAAAACGGGGTGTTACACTTTTCTTTTTGAGAACTTTTGAAACGTAAATCATCTTTGTCAAATATCCCTTCTTCACATATCATGTTCTTTTGAAAAGTTTCAGTGGTATTTACTAAGTTGGTTAAGTCATTTTTCAATTCACGAACTTCTATTTTTAAAGAGGTATTTTCTTCATTAGTTTCAGAACATTCTGGAAGATGATTTTTCATGGGTATCTCATTGAGAATCTTTTGTTGCTCAAACATTTTTAAATGAGATTGATGCAGACTTTGAATGACCTTTCTAAGTTTGTCATTCATAGCTTGGGCTTTCTCTTTATCTTTACGGAGTCGTTCTTTTAATAAATCACATTTTTAGCAAGAAAGTTTGAATCACATAAAAGATTATGAAATTCTCTTTCTATTTGTTCACATAGAGGACAGAGTTTAGATATGGTTACCTCATTATTTTCTAAGTTTTCCATTAAGCACATGTTGGCTTCTGACATTACTTTGTCTTCCAGAATCTTTCCCTCCAACATTTGTTAGGTGCTCAACTTTAGAGTCAATGCTCTGATACCAATTGAAGTAGCAATGTCAATCACAAGAAAAGGGAGTTTGAATTGTGACACTTTTAAATTTTTGATTCATGTGTTTAATTTTAAATTAATTCAAGATCAATCTTGGTTAAAACAAAATGTTCATAATGTTCTGAATATATTAGAAATAAATAAACAAATTTAGTTTATAATGAGAGTAATTTGTGTGTGCAAATTGTTAAAAATAAGGGATAGAAAGATCACACACAAAAAGTATATTGGTTCACCTAACTTGGGCTAGTCCAGTCCTCATAACCGTGAAATTTTGGCTATGTGCTTTTGGGTTTGATGAAAAATGTGAATGAGCTGTAAAATGTCAGTTTGGTATTGTTTCCAATCATAATTATGCAAAGCTTTCTACATAAAATTGTAAGTACAATGTACTTGTGCCCTTGCTCATAACTCATTAATTTGGAGATCAATCTTGAGGTTGTTTTCCTCCTTTGGGCATTCCGTTAGAGTTGGACTTCACCATTGATTTGAGCAGTTTTGATACTCTTTAAATTGAGGTTTGGACTGTGGAAATTTATCTATTTTAATTATGCCTTTAAAGGAGAATAACTAGAATGTTTTTTTGTAAAACCAAAACATTCTTCATTTCTGTTATGTATGAGTACTGAATTTTGACAACTATTGTGTGTCTTATTTTTCTGCTATGTATGTGTATAGCTTTTTGCAGAGATGCAGTGTTGGTATTTTTGTCCTTGATGTACTTTTTAATCATAAACTTGGAGATTGATCTTGTTGTTTGTTCTTGATATTTTGTTTTGCCTTTGTTAATCCTCTTTGAAAGAATTTGTCCAAAATGATCTTGTGTATATAATTCTCTTGCTTTCATAATGAATACTACTAATTTGTGATGAAGATTGACAATTTTTTGCATCCCAAAACAACCTCGATTTAAAGAAGACTTTGTTCTTTCGCAAACCAGAATGTTCTTGGATTTGTGTTGTATGAAAAAACATGCCAAAAGGATTTAGTATTTGTCTAATGTTTGTCATTTGTCTCAGAAGCATGATGTACTTTCTGCAAAAAGGTGCAACAACGGTGTCCGTGTTGTCCTTGCTTATTTTAGCCATCAATTTTGGAGATTAATCTTGTTATTTACTCTTTATGCATTGCTTTGACTTTGTTGATTCTTTTGACGAATCCGTTTAAAAAAATCTTGAGTATAAAGTTATGTTCCTTTGTAATAAATATTGGTGATTTGCCATGTAGCTTGATGCATTTTCATAGCCTAGAACAATCTTGAATTCAAGAAAGCTTTGTTCTTCATGAACCAGAATGTTCTTGGATTAATGCTGTGAAAACCAGAATGTTATTCGTTTTATGTTTAATAACCAGAACAATCTTGTTTTCTTAGATTTTTGTTTTTAACAAACCAAAATGATCTTGCCGTCAATTTCCAATTTAGTTAAGACATAATTTGCTTTGATTTATATCATGGTGTGATATTGATTGTTGTATGAATGTATTTGATCATCTTCTTCATAAAGATTCTATCTTGAAGATGTAATAACCATTCTCTTGAATGATGGATATGTGATATATTCTTTTTTAGATTCTTTCATTATTGGGTGAATATTTATGCACTTTGATGAAGTGAATAGATTCTTGCTTGTTCACTTATGCAATTCATGTTCCTTAAATAAAACTCAAGTGCAATCATTAGTAGATCATCATTCATAAAACTTAATCATTTATTTCATAAGGTTTGTTGTCATTAAAATATAGATCAAAAAAGTTTTTACCTCAACAATTTGCACCTTCAATTGGCATCTCCAATGCTTCATTAACATAGGTAGGCTCAATTAATGAGAGTAAGTCAAACAAAGTGGTATCTTTTAGTGATGATTTGGTCCTCAAAGAATCACTTGCACTTCCAATTATTAGAGTTTCAGGATGAGAGGACTTGTACTTTCATCCACATCTTCCATCTGACTTATCTTGATTGTTTCTAACTTGATCAGATTCATCCTCTAAAGATTTGTCTTCTTCTTCTGATTTACTTGTATTCTCTTATTTTTCATGTTCTCCTGGTGTGTCTGCATATGCCTTTCGGTAAATCTACACTATCATAATTTTGTTTTGACTTTTCAAGGTCAAGTTGTTTGTCTGCATACGCTCTATAAGTCTTAGATCTTTCAAAGTATCCAATGAAGGTACAATTTTGGGATCTAAAATCAAATTTACCAAGGTTATCTTTAGTATTCGACATATAACAAGTACAACCAAATTGTTTATAGTAAAAGATGTTAGACTTTTTACCTTTCCACAATTCATATAGTGTTTTATTCAATATAGACCTAATTAAGATTCTATTTTGAATATAACATGCACTGTTAATTGCTTTTGCCTTTGGCCTAAAAAGAGTACAGATTCATCCTTCTGACTAATTATTTTTTATTAAATATAATATCATAATTATTATCACTTAACTGAATAATATTTAATAAATTATGCTTACGACTTTTAAAAAACAAGATATCTTTAATAGAAGGGGAAATATCATTATCAATTGTACCTTGACCAATGATCTGACCTTTTTATTTTCCTCCAAATACCGATAAGTTTGTGATTAGGGCTGTTACAAAAATGGAGCTCATATTGAATTCAAAAACAAAAAAAAAAATAATTAAAAACATATTATCAAAACACATCTTGTTCATAATTATTTTTGAATAAAATTAATGTTGATCTAGTTAGAAATGAAGATACAATTTAGAATTAAACTATGACTAAATTGAAGTCTTGATTTTATCTATAAATAGATACTCAAGATTGAAAAAGAAGATCATTGAAAAATCATAAACGAGTAGAAAAACTCAATCAAAATTTCAAATTCATCTTAGAGTTTAGGGAGAGAAACCCTTATTCAAATGAGAAATATTTAATAGGTATTTTTCTTTGAGTGTGATAGTCATTGTTATAATTAATTTGTTAGAAACAACTACTCAAGTTCCAAATCATTGTATTCAAATCTGATAGTGGTGTTAGTGTGTTTTCAACAATCTACTGTTGTCAGATTGTGTGGAGAAGACTCGACTGGTAGAGTCAAGGTGTGTGTTCCTAAAAAATATGGACTTCTCAAACTATTTGAGAATATTGACTTGGAGGATCAGGTGTTTTGTAATTCAAGTTGTTGAATTCGTAGATTAAACTCTTTTGAGTGTAGTCAAATTAGTGGTGAACTAGGATAAATTACTTGTATCACTTTATTCCTACACTCCTTAGTTGTGTTATTGTTTATACTCTAAGTAAATTATCAAGTCTAAATCAGTTTAATCACATAATGAAAAAATTATCAACTTAGTCAAACACAATTCAACCCTTCTTCTTGTTTTTGAACCTTCAACATTACTATTTGTTAGTTAAAAAATCAGAGCGATTGAAAAAAAATGTCAAGTTTTAATATAGGAGAACCAAAGCTGCAATTATAAAAAATAATAGTAATATCAAAATACAATATGCAAAGCATTGTTAACTTAAAAACTGTATTTTCCGATAAACACTTCTCATTTTTTGTTTTCTTTCCCAATACTCTAAAGACACTCGACCACAAATACACGACTAATATTAAGTTATAATAAAAGGAAAAAAGGACAAGAATCCTTTTTTTCACATTTTGGTTCTTATCTTGCTAATGCTAACTAGGCAACATTGCCATCAAGGCCTAATTTTGATGTTAGCCAAGCACAAACATCGTCCATCTCTTCTGGAATTGTGTAGTGGCCAAGCCTGTTATGTATAAGGACAAAAAAGACAAGTTCAGACAAAACTTTAAATGCAGCAAGAAATAAGGATTCTATAAAAACTATAGCAAAACTTTTACAAGAATATTTTGATTATTACCCATTATAAGCTTTAAAAGTTGCATCCTGAAATCCATTAGAACTTAAGCACTTGGATGATTTCTCACCAAACTTATATGGAACCACGTCATCTCCTGAAATAATATATTTGCAAATGATATTCTGCAATGTACGGTAAATCACCTATGGGCTATGGTTCATGACATAAAAAATTCAGACTAATCTCTAGCAATATAGCAGTTTATAGAATGGAATTGTATGGCTTGTGCACTCATAATTAAATATATAGAAATAAATTCTACTAACTAGTTAAATAAGTAAATCAATTTTGCTAATTAAACCCCTTTTATTTCCTGTTACACCTAAATAACTTGGTCAACTGAATTCACGTAACCTACGTGAACTCAGTTAAAAACATACATAAATTCAATTCACGTACAAAATGTTATTTTTTTGGTGTAACTGAAAATAAAAGGGCTAGCAAAATTGTAAATAAATGTCCTGTGTACTTTACCACTTCTCTCTAATGATTTCTTCTATGAATTTAGTTTTTGATTTCAAAGAAGTTACCTTTTCCATGACACATTAAAATGGGAAAGGAATGAGCACGCCTCGTGGCGTCATCTACCCCTTGTAACTTGTTACTCAAGGTCCTAAAACAAACAGAAATATCAATTTCAATTTAAATAAAATGTTTTTTCCCAACATGATGAGTTAAAATAAAATCAGAAAAGCATACTTTGCACATGGAAGCCAGCCACTCAAACCAACAGCTGCACTTAGGTTGGCTGGATAAGCATTGCCATTCCCATACTTTCCGGCAGTAAAGCAGGATGCAGAGTAAAGCGCAGTAGCTGCTCCCATGCTAAACCCTCCAACACATAGCTTAACTGCCACAGGATATCAGAATCGAAATTCATATAATATTTAATAAACATAAATTCCTGTGACTTACAAGCACTAAACAACACAGAGATGCAAAAGTAGCAAGAAAATTATGTGGAACTAAATAAAAATTCATTTCCCTTTGAGGATTTACACTTCCAGCCTAAGCATAAATGTAGCATGGTTTTGAGAAATTTAACGCATACAAAAGTTTATCCTTATATTAAAAAATATTACAACAAGAAGTTATCTAGACAATTTGCATTTTTATGCAAATTCAAAATTGTGTTATATACTGAGAATAGATCTCCATGTTGGCCAACATTGAAACGTCAACATGGGTCGCACAAGGTAGAAGTTTACATTTGATTATCTAATAAAAGATTGAAAAATGGTCTTTTATCTTCTATTTATTTATTTATTTATTTATTTATTCTATTCTATATTTTTGTCTCTCATGTGTGCCAGTTACCAGCATTATTTTCTGTGCTAGTGTACAATAATTAAGCTCTATGTTTTATGATAACCTAGCAGAAAAAACAAGAATTATTTCAGAAGCATTGACAAAAAATAAATCGTATAAGAAACCTACTGTCTGCAGGTTCTGTGGACAACAAATTGGCAACATGTGCAGCTGAAGCATCCAAACCTTCTAGATCATCAGGAGCTGCTTCAGATAGCTCTTCCACATCAAACCCTAAAACACATAAAGTTACAGTTAAGAAATTTATCAACACCAATTTAACTTTGTTTTAAGATTTAAACCCGGATCACCTCTGTCATTGAATGCATTTTGATACTCAAAGTATCATTATAAATGGAAAGGATTCTAAATTTTACTAATCAATGTGACATGGTGATTGTGCATCTTCTGTATGGAACCTCAAACACCTAATTTATTAACTGCAAATCTTAAACGCTAAAAGTTGTGGCAATAATCAGAGCCTACAAAACAATCAAACTTACAAGCAGTAGAAGGAAAGCCACCAAATAAAGACATTGGTCGAGTAGGAGCAGTTGGACATATCCATTTAATCTGCATCGCACAATTCAAAGGTATGAGCTTTATGATTAGTATAGAAACAATCATTGATTCTCCAAGGCTAAACAACTCGACATTAACCATGTATGTTTTCCTTTAACAATCAAAGTTGTGTCCTTACGTTTGGAAGAGGAAGGGTCTCTAATAGCTGGGACCAACTGCAAAAGCAATGAGTTAAATCAGGGTTCTGACTTCTGAGTTGTAACATATTCTTGAAATCATGCTTAAAAATTAAGTTAAGCTGATTCTAATTGTTATTCTTATTTTTTTCCCTTTTCTGATCTATGTATCTCCTTTTATGGATTTTTGCATTCGATTAGAAAGAACAGAAGAAACCTCCGGTGCTATGTTTTAAACATTAACATGTTCATAAGATTTCCTCTATCACAGAAGGAAGCCATCCACCAAAAATAAAAAAGTTTCATTTATATTACCATTATTTGAATCTGATATCAAAACTAAGTCACAATTTAATTTACAAAGATGCATTCAACTCATTCTTGGAAAAATTTAAATTTTGTAATACTACGCAAATAAAACTTCTCAGCAAAGATAGTTAATAACTTAATATAATAGTTCTATAAAATTATAAATACTAAAAAAGTAAACCAGGATTGAGCCACTTGAATTCTACAGATTTGATGGCTTTTGTTGGCAAAAGTAGCTTCTGCATACTTATGTCTGTGATTAAGCGGGTTTAAATCAGAAAGAAAGGAAATGGGCCATCTACCATGACCAATAGGACCCAAGCTGACACAATGGTTAGTTCGCTAGAAATTAAGTTGCTAGTTAGATAGTTACTATTTGTAACTCTAGCAGCTAGAAATTAGAGGTCTATATATCTGAGATGTTTTTCTAGAGCTCATCCCAAATAATGGCCTCTTACTCTTAAAGACTGCGAGCACCTTGAAAAAAAACCAATTTTGGTTTCCTCCTCCTCTTCCCTGCGGCGTTCGCAGAGCTCCTACCCCTATGAGTCGCGACAGCGTCGCATTCTCCTCGCGGATGCGACGGTTCCCTACGACAGCATCTCCTCGTTCTCCTGTTCTTGTCTCCTCTTTCCTCTATTCTCTTCACTTTGTTTCTTATTTTTTGAATACTCGTCTTTTTCTTACCAACTTCCCGCTGTCCCATCGTTCTCTTCACTCTGTTCTCTTCTTTTTTTCTGTCACAAGTGTGTAATGACTTTAAGTGGGACTCAAAATGTTCAACCAACTGAAAAAAGGAGTGTGTTGTTCCTACAGTTGCAAAAAATGCTCTGGGAATGACGACTGATCCAGCATGGAAATATGGTGTTCTAGTTGATAAAGCTAAAAGAAAAATCAAGAGTAAATTTTGTGAGAAACATTTACAGGGGGTGTTTATTGCTTGAAACATCATTTGGCAGGAACCAACAGAGATGTTGCACCTTGTCTATCTATTCCTCAAGATGTCAAGAAAGAAATGTTGGATAGTTCATTGCAAACAAAATAATTGGAAAAGTCCAATTTATTTGACATTGAAGGTAGTAACATTGTTGCTGCTGATTCAAGTGGCAAAAGAAAAAGTCAAGATGGGATTGTGCCTACAAATATTTTCAAAAAAAGAGTCACTTCTAAACCACTATCTATTGTATATACAAGAAGACCCTTAGGGAGGATGCATGTAAGGATATTGCTTTATTTTGTTGTAACAATGCTATTCCATTTAATGTGGCAAGGACCGAAGAGTATCAGAAGATGTTTAAATCGGTTTCTAAACATGGTTTAAGACTTAAGACACCATCCTATCATGAGATTAGAGTGAAATATTTGGATTATTATGAGAAAAATATCCATGAGGATTTCGAGGTACATAGGATTGTTTGGAAGAAATTAGGATGCACCATAATGACTGATGGTTGGTCCGATAGGATAAGAACAATACTGAACTTTTTGGTGAATAGCCCCAAGGGAGCCATTTTTTAAAGTCTATTGATGCATCTGACATAAGCAAGATTGCTGACAGTTTTCAAGATGATGGATGATGTTGTTGAAGAGGTTGGGGAAGAACATGTTGTCCAAGTTATTACAGACAATGCAGCAAATAACAAAGCTGCTAGTGAATTGTTGATGCAAAAGTGGAAGAACTTGTTCTGGACACCATGTGCAGCTCATTACATCGACCTTATGTTGGAAGATTTCGAGAAGAAGATCCCTCTCCACAAAGATACAATGGCTACAGGTAAGAAGATCACAATCTACATTTATGCAAGAACAAGCCTTATTTCTTTATTGAATAAATTTACCAAAGTCGGTGATTTGATTCGACTTGACTTACCTATTTTGCCACTTCTTACTTGACACTGGGCTGTTTGCATGACAATCAAGATGCACTCATTAATATTTCAAATCAAACGAGTGAAAGTCTAGTAAACTTGCAAAGAGTAGTGATGGCATCATTGTGGAAAAAGTGGTTATGAGTAAGGTGTTTGGGAAAAATGTTGTGAACTGCATGAGGGGTGTTTTCTCATAATTAAGTTACAAATGCATTGTATGATTGTTTGAACAGAATGCTGGAAGACCTGGAAGTAAAAGGCAAGATTGATTTTCAACTTGAGGATTTCAAAGGCAGTTGGATTATTTGGTAACAATAGTGGGATTCCTACGGAGGTGGCCATCCAGAATTGCCAAGGTTCATTATGTGAGTACTCATGTAGCTCATCTGGATGTGAGCAGAATTGGGGTTTGGTAGTGAATGTAGCTAACTTTATAAGTGTTTAGGTTCACATTAAGAAGTCAAATCACTTAAGCAAAAAACAATGAACAAGGTAGTCTTTGCAATGGCTATTCAAGAAGAAGAAGAATAAGAGACATAGTGTTCACTACGACGTTGAAGCAATTGAGATTGAAGATGAAGGGGAAGAATGGATTGAGAATGTGAAGGATAATGAAGATCAAGGCATCTCACTTTTTTTATTTTTGAAATAGTCAATGTTATTAATTAGTTGTTAGAAGGCATCTCACTTGATGTTGGAGACATCTGGCTGCCAATTTTTCAACGCCAACCTCCAACCCCGCGCGTGATACATCTGGCTGCCAATTTTTCAACGCCAGCCGTCACTCAGGGCCTTACGGCACATTCCAAGGTCCTTTTCAACTTCTGGTGATTTTTCAACATCTTTTCTTCCCTTTCGCCTAACGTTGATCTTCATGTCCGACATCGGATCTGCTACTGCCTCCTCTTCCGTTTTCGATTTCACTACGCTTCCTTTGATCTCATGCGAAAAATTGGTAGGTGCTGCCAATTACGCAGGATGGGGAGCTTTCGTTGAACTTTGGTTTCAAGGACAAGGTCGTCAAGACCATTTGCTCAAACAGTCCAAGGATGTCGCTGCCAAGGATCAAGACAATTGGAAACAGATTAATGTCTCTCTATGCAGCGTTCGTTGGTTTTCAATCGATGTCAAACTTCAATCTCAATTTCTCTCGTTTAAAACATGTTATGATGTTTGGGCAAAGGCGAAGAAGACATACTCCAATGACGTTAATCGTCTATACACTGTAGTCTCTAATCTTATTTCCATGAAGAAACAAGAAATGGATATGCAAAGCTACATAAGTAAGCTTGATAATTTGATTGCTGACTTTGATGCACTTATGCCCTATACTAATAGTGCCGAAACACATGTTGAACAACGTGGAAAATTCTTTATGGTTCTGGCCCTTGCGGGTCTTACACCAGATCTTGATAGTGCTATTGTTCCCTCATATGAAACTGTTTGTGAACAATTACGGCGTCTTTCAGCCCCTTTAGCTCCTGTTCCAGCCCTTACTTCTCTCAATGTGCTAGTTGAATCTACTGCACTTGTCTCTAATTCTTATCAACGAGGTGGTAGAGGAGGAGGATGTGGACATAATCGTGGTCAAACTCGATGCAACTATTGCAACCGTTTTGGCCACGTTGAAGCACAATGTCGCACCAAAGCTAATCAACTGCAACCCAGAGTCGCCAATGTTGATCAAATTGAGACCTTTGACACAAGTGATCAAGTCACGCTTTCTACCACATAATATAATGAGTACATCAAGCTAAAGGCGCAAATGCAAACTACAACACAAGTTGCCTCTGTTGCTCAGATCGGTAATCCTATTGCCTTTGTTACACAATCTTCTTCACTTGGACTTTGGATACTTGACTCAGACACCCCTAATCATATGTCGTAATAAATTGTTTTTCTCATGTTTGACTTATATGAACACACTACCTAGTATTACTTTGGCTAATGGGTCACAAACCAAATGTCATGGTATTGGCCGAACAAATCTCCTACCCACATTCTCTTTGGACTCTGTGTTTTATGTCCCTGGTTGTCCATTTAACTTAATATCCATCAGTAAACTCACTTGTACCCTACCTTACTCTGTTACATTTGCTAATGGTTCTGTTCTTGTGCAGAATCGGAGTACTAGGACGACGATTGGAGTAGGGCATGAGTCTCAAGGCCTATATTACAAGAATATGAAATGGAATACGCTACTAACTCTGCCGAAGCAAATTGCAAGTAAAAAGCAAAGATTTGTGACATCAATGTTTATTTCATAACTATGATATCTAAGCGAACAAGTAATTATTATTATTATTATTATAAATAAAATCCTGAAATTTAGAGAGTGTGAAAATATATCTCCCAACGATAAACTTATAAGAGAATTTTCGGTCATATCATACTAAGTTGGAAAATAAAAAAGAAATAGACAATGTCTTATCACCTGGAGCCATTATCTCCGAGACCATGCAACCAAACTACAGTTGCTTGGTGTTTACCTTTAGGCCTGACTACATAGGTTCTTCCAAACTCAAATGCTCTGGCAGCAGATTTACCACCTGAAATCAAGCCATATTAAAGTGATTAATAAATTAATAATTAGTGATAACAAAAATGAAGCACAATGGACTTCCATTTTTCCTATCCACAACTTGATGATAGTTAAAAGTTAAAACAATTCCTGTATCCAAAGAGATCCCAAATAAAGGTGCTGATTGCTGAGAAAACATACATACCAATAGAACCAAGGGATGGTGCAGCGAAGCTCATATTAGCCCCTAAACAACACACCTACTGAACAGTCCTAAAGCTGCAATGAACAAACAATGATAATTAGTAGTCAATATCTAAATTCTTTAAAGTAGGCCAGAGCAGTAATGAAGACATGCTCATTGCCCAGGGTAAAAGAAGATTCAGACAATCTACCACGTGTACTTATACTCGGTCACTTTTAAAATTCACCATGTTGACTTAAAAGTTGTTGGGTAAATGATCATTTAATTTCCCTGAATTATCAAATAGTATCTAAAGTTCAGAGGTTAAAGGTTTCCCTAACTCCTTTTCCCTATACTTCAGAAAATGTTATTTTGGTTCCCACTATCTAACAGCTGTTAGGGTCTGTTTGGTTGGAGCTAGATGGAGGGGAAGAGGAAGGGAGCAAAACCCCTCCTAAAGCGTATTTTGTTCTCCCTCCATTGTGCGGATTTGGGAGGGAGGGGAGGGACCAAAACAACTTATAAACCATTTAAAATCCCTCTCCGACCCTCAAACCAAACACAAAATCATTTAAAATCTCTTCCCCTCCCTTATGTTGAACCAAACATGTCTCTAATTCTCTCTCCTCCCTTTCTCTCCCCCTCAGCCTTTCCTCCGTTGAACCAAACGGACCCTTATACTCCATTAATTATTTTTTACAGTCATCTGCAAAATGGTGACAGTGCTAAAGGTTTGAAAGACATAATTATAGGGACCTAATAAAAAATTTATAGAAACAATAAGGACATGTAAAATAATTTAACCAAAGTTTTCAGTAAATGTACAGCTATATATGTATGTTCGATTCTTCATTGCATTCACCATAATTTAAAAACATGAAAATATTAAGGAATAAAGGGGAAAGCCCTTAATCCCCGTATGGCAATCTCTTATATTATTAGAAAAGAAAAACCGCATTAAGGTAAAAACAAATTAAAATTTGAGGAACTGAAAACAATCCTAGAAAATATCAAATAAATTATAACTTGGAAGAAAATCTCAATAACGATTACAGTGAAGAGAAACATAAATAACAAATCCAATATACCCCCAATTTACAAATCAATAACCGCAATTCATAACCAAAAATCTCAAGCTAGAATTATTTAAAATTGAAATGGAAAGAACTGAGTGTTTCAACTTTCTACAGAGACAAACCTTAGTGGCCGGCTGTGTTGAGACTCTCAAAATGTCCGAAGCTCCACGTTGTGTTTTAACTCTTAGTTCTCGTTTTTTATGTATTTATTATTTTCTTTTTATTCTTTGACTTTTTAGCATTTACAAAAAAAAAGTCATTTGTGATTTGACGGTGAACATTTCTTTTTAAATTTAATTAAAGTTTTAATCTATTTATTTATACTGATTTACGATATTATTTTCTTATATTAAAAAACTTATAATTTTTTTATATTTTATTTATTTTTTAATTAAAAAACCCAATATGATATATTTTAAATAATATAATATGTCTTATAATGATATAGAATAATTAATACTTATTAAATAAAAATAAAACACGGTAAAAACTTAACATTCAACTTTAGAAATTTTTCATATTTGTAATTTAATTAACAACATATGAATAATTAATACATTTAGATATAATTAATACATTTAGATGTAATTAATACATTTAGATAGTTCTATATCATAAAATTATATCTCACGTTATTTAAATTACGTTAAATTGTCATTTTTAAGATCAAAAATTTGATAGAGAGACTAAAATTGTCGATTTTTAATATACAGAGACCAATTTCGTGCATTGATAAAAATAGAGAATCAAAACTGCAACTAAATCTCGTTTTACTAAAAAAGATGTATTCATTTAAATTAGTAGAAGTTACATCGATCATTAATACAATTTAAAGTATGTGTTTGGATTGACGTTTACAAATGTACTTTTGAATAAATTTATTTTGCAAATCTAATTTTAGTTTTCTCTAATATAATTTATGTTTGGATATTATATTGTTTTATAAAATGAATTTTGTTTGCATTATATAACTAAATATATCAAATGTTCTTTTAAATGTATATTTACTAAAAAAAAATGGGAGAGAAAGATAGCAAAGATCCCACCATCTGAATGGCAAAATGGGAAAAGTAAATTTTTATAATTAAAAATAGAATATGATGAATGCAAAAGGATTTGTTTAAGGGCAAACATGGATCGGGAGTATAACTAAGTTTGGGGAATGCATTTTCAAGAGAACCCAAACATGAAGTCAAATCACTTTTTATTTTTAAAATAGAAGTTTGAGATCTAAAGGGCTTAAAGTCGCTAAAAATGAAAATGATTAATTTGCGATCAAACTCAAAGCACTCAAGTTAATAGTGTAAAACAACAAAATGCCTACAAATATGACAAAACCTACTAACATAACAAAATTGAAGTATTTGAAATACTCATGTCTTTAGAACTACAACATTTAAGACGCCAAAGTAATTGATTTTGCATTAGATCAATGTTGGTTTGTCAATCTGAAACCAAACGAACATCACAACAAGACAAAAAACCAAAACAACGTCGCTTTAAGACGATAAAATTATAAATAAAAAAACACAATAACTAAATATATGTGAGAATCACTTATTTAGTTAAAAGTTAATGAGAAAAATAATTTAGAGATGTGATTTCGAACCAAAAATTTACATTAAATCACCCTTCTTAGATGATGAAAAGAGAAAAAGAACGAAAGAGAGAAGAGGGAGGATATTTTGACAGTAATTTTTTTTCTTTATTTTTAAAAGAACAATTATCGAAACTGCTTTAAAATAACTTAACGACAACACATTGGAAAAGAAGACTTTCAAAATTAAACTTATGTAATTGAAAAGTAAATTACAACAAGTTAAAATACATGAGTTATCAACATTGATAACTCGATCACCCCTAAGCTCATCATAACACGCTCAAGGATATTGAGTATTAGTGACCCACTAGTTAAATCAAGTTGTATGTGGTGTATTGGCGTTCAAGGCCGCGACTTTGTTACGCCTTCGTTGTTATCAAGAATTCTGCATAAACAAACCCTAATAATTTGAGACGTTCATCCCGATGCACAAAATTTAAAAGGTTACCAACCGAAACTAATAAATAGCATTTAACAAGTATGACATAATATAAAGTGATAAATAGAGCATGCATATACATATGTTATTATATAACAAACATGACTCGTATGACAAAACACCATAATGTAATGTTTATTTACTAATGTAAAGTTGAAATCTTTACTTTCAAAAATTAAAACTTTAATTTTTAAATATCAAGAACAAAGCTTTGAACAAAACAAAAGTTGATGTTTTTTCCTTGAAATCTCTTTGGTCATCATTACTTCTTTTTCACTACACAAAGTCATGAAAACAATAATTTGAGACATTTATCCCGGTACACAAAATGTAAAAGGTTATCAACCGAAACTAATAAATAGCATTTAACATGTATAGCATAATATAAAGTGATAAACAGAGCATGCATATACATATATTATTATATAACAAACATGACTCGTATGACAAAACACCATAATGTAATGTTTATATACTAATGTAAAGTTGAAATCTTTACTATAAAAAATTAAAACTTTAATTTTTAAATATCAAGAACAAAACTTTGAACAAAACAAAAATTGATGTTTTTTCCTTGAAATCTTTTTGGTCATCATTGCTCCTTTTCCACTACACAAAGTCATGAAAACAAGGGCGATTCCATGTTTGCAAAACTACATGAATACACTTAGATCAAATAAATTTGTATTTTCACTCTTACAACTTGAATCATTTTCAAAGCTTCGAACATTTTATAAAACTAATAAATTAATTCCTATAAATTTCTTTGATCATTCTTTTTAAACTAGCTTTTTATGAAGGAAAAAAATAATAAGATGAAGGAGCAAGGTTAAAACAATAGTATCCTTTTTTTTAAGAGACATCATTTTTATTTTTTATTTTTAAGAGAGACAAAAGAGAAAATTTTGTTATCTTTTTGTCAAATATATTTCAACACTCAAACAACTTGAATCATTTTTAAAGCTTCGAACATTTTATAAAATTTATAAATTAATTCCTCTAAATTTCTTTGATCATTCTTTTTAAACTAGCTTTTTATGAAGAAAAAAAATAATAAGATGAAGGAGCAAGGTTAAAACAATAGTATCCTTTTATTTTTAAGAGACACCGTTTTTATTTTTTATTTTTAAGAGAGACAAACGAGAAAATTTTGTTATGTTTTTGTCAAATATATTTCAACGCGCAAACAAGCATGATCTAAATTACAAAAATAATTACAAAAATTTGGAAAAACTTCATCCACAAAAAGACATAAGAAAATGGCCTAAGAAGGAAAAGAGGGGAAAAAAAGAAACTTACAATACAAAGTCATCACAAGCACTACAAAATAAAAAGAAACGACTTTGATTTAAGGATTTTCTCATAATTTCTCTGAAGATGAAGATTTGTCTCTTAAAATTTCACTCGTCAACGCTTCTCAAGGAAGAGAAAAAAACAATAAAGTGAAATTTAGAGAACATGACAGTGCTATAACAAAAAGGTGGAAGGAAATTTCTTCTTCTAATTAAAGACTAAGGGAGGTGCCAAGGACTACTCATTCTAAAAATTGTTCACTCAAGACCACACATTAAAAGTGAAGATGTAGCTTCACCACAATAACAGAAACTCTACTATTAATAGAAATATTCTACTATTTTAATTAAAGCATCTAACATAACTGGCTCACAAATAATTCCTTCAATAAATTAAAATTTATAAAAATATTCACCAATAATAATTTGTTCGTAATGCGACTAACTAATTATCCGACGAAATAGTTTAATTACTGTAAGACCCATAATTTTAAAGTACCATTTATGTATTTTTGGTGTATTTTGGATTTTGGCTCGGAGGCTTTTAAGCCAAGGTTAATAATATTTTGGAGTTTTATAATCGAAAAGATATTTTGATGCCAATTAGAATTTCTCGTCGACAAATAAATTGAATTTAACTGCGGAAAAATCCTTTACGGAGAATTTAAGGCGTTTCGGGTGAAACGGTAATTTAATAAATATCTAGATCTTGAGATATTTGTTAAGTTATAATTATTATATTTATATATGTTTGTTTGGAGGGAAAAAGAAAGGAAAACTAGAAGGAAGGAAAAGGAAAAGAAAATAGTATATAAAGGAAGGAAGGAAAAACAAAGGAAAGAAATATAAAGGAAGGAAAATCTCAAATTTCCATCTCCTTCCTCTGAACCTCACGCAAGAAACCAAAATTTCCTCCTTTCTCCCGTTTTCATTTTCGTCGCTTTCTTTCTTCAAAGCTAGTGACCCAAGGTTGGGTGAGAGTTAGATCAAGGTTTTCGCAACTCCACTCTTCCTCTTTGATTCGAAAACGAAGAAAAACGGTTTTGAGATCCAAACACAAACCCCTCCGTTTCTTCTAGATCCGAACCTCATTTCTCGAAGAGACAGAAGGGAAAGTTGCTCACCACCACGCTACGGTGCTAGTGAACTAATTTGGAAGCGGCGTTGCGAGCGGAAAATTTACCGGAATTACTCGCGGTACCGGAAACGAACGATAAAGCTAACGTTGAGGTAAGGGCTCCTTCCAAACTTCTAGTTTGCATTAGGGACTTATCTGTGGTTGTGTGGGAAGGAATTTGTTAGGGTTAAATGTATCGATTTGGGAAAATAACGAAACTAGTGCGTTATGGGTAAAAACCTTAGAGTTAGGTTTTGTTTATAGTGATGAATGTTTCGTGGTAAATGAATTTGAAGTCATTGTGTAAGATTTTGGGTAAATGAAACTTGTGTGTTTTGAGTAGTGGATTGTGTCGATTTGTGTTCGTTGTTTTTGACATGCTCTTAATTGATATTGATGAAATTTGATATGTGTATGGTTGGATTTGTGAATAAATGAATTGATATGTTTTGATGTGAGAATTTGTTGAGTTTGTGTTGTGTGAAATTTGAAAACCATTAAGTTAAATGAGTATTAAGAATGGGGAATCTCTTAATGTCTCGTTTACTTAATGTGCGTTTGTTTGTGAAAAATCGTTTAAGTTAACTGGGCGTTAAGAATGGGGAATCTCTTAATGTCTCGGTTACTTAATATTTTGTTTTAAAGAAAAATCGTTTAAGTTAACTGGGCGTTAAGAAGGGGGAATCTCTTAATGTCTCGGCTTCTTAATATTTTGTTTTAAAGAAAAATCGTTTAAGTTAACTGGGCGTTAAGAATGGGGAATCTCTTAATGTCTCGGTTACTTAATATTTTGTTTTAAAGAAAAATCGTTTAAGTTAACTGGGCGTTAAGAATGGGGAATCTCTTAATGTCTCGGTTACTTAATATTTTGTTTTAAAGAAAAATCGTTTAAGTTAACTGGGCGTTAAGAATGGGGAATCTCTTAATGTCTCGGTTACTTAATATTTTGTTTTAAAGAAAAATCGTTTAAGTTAACTGGGCGTTAAGAATGGGGAATCTCTTAATGTCTCGGTTACTTAATATTTTGTTTTAAAGAAAAATCGTTTAAGTTAACTGGGCGTTAAGAATGGGGAATCTCTTAATGTCTCGGTTACTTAACATTTTGTTTTGAAAACCGTTTAAGTTAACTGGACGTTAAGGAGAGGGAATCTCTTAATGTCTCGGTTACTTAATATTTTGTTTTAAAGAAAAATCGTTTAAGTTAACTGGGCGTTAAGAATGGGGAATCTCTTAATGTCTCGGTTACTTAATATTTTGTTTTAAAGAAAAATCGTTTAAGTTAACTGGGCGTTAAGAATGGGGAATCTCTTAATGTCTCGGTTACTTAATATTTTGTTTTAAAGAAAAATCGTTTAAGTTAACTGGGCGTTAAGAATGGGGAATCTCTTAATGTCTCGGTTACTTAATATTTTGTTTTAAAGAAAAATCGTTTAAGTTAACTGGGCGTTAAGAATGGGGAATCTCTTAATGTCTCGGTTACTTAATATTTTGTTTTGAAAACCGTTTAAGTAAACTGGGCGTTAAGAATGGGGAATCTCTTAATGTCTCGGTTACTTAATATTTTGTTTTGAAAACCGTTTAAGTAAACTGGGCGTTAAGAATGGGGAATCTCTTAATGTCTCGGTTACTTAATATTTTGTTTTGAAAACCGTTTAAGTAAACTGGGCGTTAAGAATGGGGAATCTCTTAATGTCTCGGTTACTTAATATTTTGTTTTAAAGAAAAATCGTTTAAGTTAACTGGGCGTTAAGAACGGGGAATCTCTTAATGTCTCGGTTACTTAATATTTTGTTTTAAAGAAAAATCGTTTAAGTTAACTGGGCGTTAAGAACGGGGAATCTCTTAATGTCTCGGTTACTTAATATTTTGTTTTGAAAACCGTTTAAGTAAACTGGGCGTTAAGAATGGGGAATCTCTTAATGTCTCGGTTACTTAATATTTTGTTTTAAAGAAAAATCGTTTAAGTTAACTGGGCGTTAAGAATGGGGAATCTCTTAATGTCTCGGTTACTTAATATTTTGTTTTGAAAACCGTTTAAGTAAACTGGGCGTTAAGAATGGGGAATCTCTTAATGTCTCGGTTACTTAATATTTTGTTTTAAAGAAAAATCGTTTAAGTTAACTGGGCGTTAAGAACGGGGAATCTCTTAATGTCTCGGTTACTTAATATTTTGTTTTGAAAACCGTTTAAGTTAACTGGACGTTAAGGAGGGGGAACCTCTTAATGCCTCGGTTACTTAATATTTTGTTTTAAAGAAAAATCGTTTAAGTTAACTGGGCGTTAAGAACGGGGAATCTCTTAATGTCTCGGTTACTTAATATTTTGTTTTGAAAACCGTTTAAGTAAACTGGGCGTTAAGAATGGGGAATCTCTTAATGTCTCGGTTACTTAATATTTTGTTTTGAAAACCGTTTAAGTAAACTGGGCGTTAAGAATGGGGAATCTCTTAATGTCTCGGTTACTTAATATTTTGTTTTAAAGAAAAATCGTTTAAGTTAACTGGGCGTTAAGAACGGGGAATCTCTTAATGTCTCGGTTACTTAATATTTTGTTTTGAAAACCGTTTAAGTAAACTGGGCGTTAAGAATGGGGAATCTCTTAATGTCTCGGTTACTTAACATTTTGTTTTGAAAACCGTTTAAGTAAACTGGGCGTTAAGAATGGGGAATCTCTTAATGTCTCGGTTACTTAACATTTTGTTTTGAAAACCGTTTAAGTAAACTGGGCGTTAAGAATGGGGAATCTCTTAATGTCTCGGTTACTTAATATTTTGTTTTGAAAACCGTTTAAGTAAACTGGGCGTTAAGAATGGGGAATCTCTTAATGTCTCGGTTACTTAATATTTTGTTTTGAAAACCGTTTAAGTAAACTGGGCGTTAAGAATGGGGAATCTCTTAATGTCTCGGTTACTTAATATTTTGTTTTGAAAACCGTTTAAGTAAACTGGGCGTTAAGAATGGGGAATCTCTTAATGTCTCGGTTACTTAATATTTTGTTTTGAAAACCGTTTAAGTAAACTGGGCGTTAAGAATGGGGAATCTCTTAATGTCTCGGTTACTTAATATTTTGTTTTGAAAACCGTTTAAGTAAACTGGGCGTTAAGAATGGGGAATCTCTTAATGTCTCGGTTACTTAATATTTTGTTTTGAAAACCGTTTAAGTAAACTGGGCGTTAAGAATGGGGAATCTCTTAATGTCTCGGTTACTTAATATTTTGTTTTGAAAACCGTTTAAGTTAACTGGACGTTAAGGAGGGGGAATCTCTTAATGTCTCGGTTACTTAATATTTTGTTTTGAAAACCGTTTAAGTTAACTGGACGTTAAGGAGGGGGAATCTCTTAATGTCTCGGTTACTTAATATTTTGTTTTGAAAACCGTTTAAGTAAACTGGGCGTTAAGAATGGGGAATCTCTTAATGTCTCGGTTACTTAACATTTTGTTTTGAAAACCGTTTAAGTAAACTGGGCGTTAAGAATGGGGAATCTCTTAATGTCTCGGTTACTTAACATTTTGTTTTGAAAACCGTTTAAGTAAACTGGGCGTTAAGAATGGGGAATCTCTTAATGTCTCGGTTACTTAACATTTTGTTTTGAAAACCGTTTAAGTAAACTGGGCGTTAAGAATGGGGAATCTCTTAATGTCTCGGTTACTTAATATTTTGTTTTGAAAACCGTTTAAGTTAACTGGACGTTAAGGAGGGGGAACCTCTTAATGTCTCGGTTACTTAATATTTTGTTTTGAAAACCGTTTAAGTTAACTGGACGTTAAGGAGGGGGAATCTCTTAATGTCTCGGTTACTTAATATTTTGTTTTGAAAACCGTTTAAGTTAACTGGACGTTAAGGAGGGGGAATCTCTTAATGTCTCGGTTACTTAATGTTCGTTTTTGAAAATCGTTTCAGTAAATGAGTATTAAGAATGGGGAATCTCTTAATGACTTATTTACTGAATGTTTTGTCTTGAAAATCGTTAAGTTAAATGAGAATTAAGAATGGGGAATCTCTTAATGACTTATTTACTGAATGTTTTGTCTTGAAAATCGTTAAGTTAAATGAGAATTAAGAATGGGGAATCTCTTAATGACTTATTTACTGAATGTTTTGTCTTGAAAATCGTTAAGTTAAATGAGAATTAAGAATGGGGAATCTCTTAATGACTTATTTACTGAATGTTTTGTCTTGAAAATCGTTAAGTTAAATGAGAATTAAGAATGGGGAATCTCTTAATGACTTATTTACTGAATGTTTTGTCTTGAAAATCGTTAAGTTAAATGAGAATTAAGAATGGGGAATCTCTTAATGACTTATTTACTGAATGTTTTGTCTTGAAAATCGTTAAGTTAAATGAGAATTAAGAATGGGGAATCTCTTAATGACTTATTTACTGAATGTTTTGTCTTGAAAATCGTTAAGTTAAATGAGAATTAAGAATGGGGAATCTCTTAATGACTTATTTACTGAATGTTTTGTCTTGAAAATCGTTAAGTTAAATGAGAATTAAGAATGGGGAATCTCTTAATGACTTATTTACTGAATGTTTTGTCTTGAAAATCGTTAAGTTAAATGAGAATTAAGAATGGGGAATCTCTTAATGACTTATTTACTGAATGTTTTGTCTTGAAAATCGTTAAGTTAAATGAGAATTAAGAATGGGGAATCTCTTAATGACTTATTTACTGAATGTTTTGTCTTGAAAATCGTTAAGTGCTTTTAGAGACCTACACTTGAACGTAGAGTTCGGACCGGGAATTTTGAAATTCGGAATGATTAAGATCTCGAGTGGATTACTTGAAGACATTGCGAATTCTCAGGATGACGTCTTAATTCAAGAGAAGAGGAATCTAATAGTACAAGGGAAGACGACTGAGTTCAAGATCGGGGCAGATAATGTTTTGCGGTGTAATGGTAGGATTTGTGTACCAGCCATTACAGATATGCGGAAAACGATTCTAGAAGAGGCGCATAAGAGTAAGCTGAGTATTCATCCTGGGGCAACAAAGATGTATCAGGATTTGAGGCAGAATTATTGGTGGCCAGGAATGAAGAAACATGTGGCGGAATATGTATCCACTTGTCTAACTTGTCAGAAAGCGAAGGTGGAACATCAGCGACCTGCTGGAATGTTGCAACCTTTAGATATACCTGAATGGAAGTGGGACAGCATTTCCATGGATTTTATAACCGGATTACCAAAGACAAGGAGAAAGAATGATTCCATATGGGTGATAGTGGATCGACTAACTAAATCTGCTCACTTTTTGCCGGTAAGGACCACCTATAAGGTAGATCAGCTAACGGAGATCTACATTGCTGAAATTGTGAGGTTACACGGGGTACCATCGAGCATTGTATCAGACCGTGATCCGAAGTTCACATCGCATTTTTGGGGAGCATTGCACGAAGCGTTGGGAACGAAGCTACGATTGAGTTCAGCTTACCATCCACAAACGGACGGACAGACTGAAAGGACGAATCAGTCCTTGGAAGATCTGTTGAGAGCATGTGTTTTAGATGATAGAGGAAGTTGGGATGATGTACTTCCGTTGATTGAGTTCACTTACAACAATAGTTTCCACGCAAGTATTGGAATGGCACCATATGAAGCTTTATACGGACGCAAGTGTCAGACGCCCTTGTGTTGGTATAAAGACGGTGAGAATATGATTGTCGGACCAGAGATGGTGCAACAGACCACAGCTAAAGTAAGGAAGATCAAGGAGAAAATGAAGACTTCACAAGATCGCCAGAAGAGTTACGCGGACAAGCGTCGCAGACTTTTGGAATTCGAACAGGGTGACCATGTATTTCTGAGAGTCACACCTACTACTGGAGTAGGTAGAGCCTTGAAATCGAAGAAGTTGACTCCGAAATTCATTGGACCATATCAGATTTCTGCACGAATTGGGCCGGTTGCTTATCGGATTGCATTACCTCCGATACTGTCCAATATCCATGACGTGTTTCATGTGTCGCAGTTGAGGAAATATCTCGCAGATCCATCTCACGTGATCGAACCAGACACAATCCAGCTAAAGGATAACCTGTCGTTCGAAGTACCACCCGTGAGAATTGATGACAGGAAGATTAAGCGGTTGAGGACCAAGGATGTTTCGTTGGTCAAGGTGATCTGGAACCCAATTACTGGAGATGCGACTTGGGAACTGGAGAGCAAGATGAGGGAACAACACCCAGAGTTATTTATCGATGCATAGTTTCGAGGACGAAACTAATTTTAGGGGGGGAGTAATGTAAGACCCATAATTTTAAAGTACCTTTTATGTATTTTTGGTATATTTTGGATTTTGGCTCGGAGGCTTTTAAGCCAAAGTTAATAATATTTTGGAGTTTTATAATCAAAAAGATATTTCGATGCCAATTAGAATTTCTCGTCGATAAATAAATTGAATTTAACTGCGGAAAATCCTTTACGGAGAATTTAAGGCGTTTCGGGTGAAACGGTAATTTAATAAATATCTAGATTTTGAGATATTTGTTAAGTTATATTTATTATATTTATATATGTTTGTTTGGAGGGAAAAAGAAAGGAAAACTAGAAGGAAGGAAAAGGAAAAGAAAATAGTATATAAAGGAAGGAAGGAAAAAGGAAGAAAGGAAAAACAAAGGAAAGAAAAACAAAGGAAGGAAATTCTAAAATTTCCATCTCCTTCCTCTGAGCCTCACGCAAGCAACCCAAAAATCCATCCTTCTCCATTTTTCGTTTTCGTTGCTTCCTTTCCTTCAAAACTAGTGACCCAAGGTTGGGTGTGAGTTAGATCAAGGTTTTCGCAACTCCACTCTTCCTCTTTGATTCGAAAACGAAGAAAAACGGTTTTGAGATCCAAACACAAACCCCTCTGTTTCTTCTAGATCCAAACCTCATTTCTCGAAGAGATAGAAGGGAAAGTTGCTCACCACCACGCTACGGTGCTAGTGAACTAATTTGGAAGCGGCGTTGCGAGCGGAGATTTTACCGGAATTACTCGCGGTACCGGAAACGCGCGTTAAAGCTAACGTTGAGGTAAGGGCTCCTTCCAAACTTCTAGCTTGCATTAGGGACTTATCTGTAGTTGTGTGGGAAGGAATTTGTTAGGGTTAAATGTATCGATTTGGGGAAAAACGAAACTAGTGCGTTATGGGTAAAAACCTTAGAGTTAGGTTTTGTTTATAGTGATGAATGTTTCGTGGTAAATGAAATTTGATGTATCTGGGTGTTATGTTGCGTGATTTGTGTTCGTTGTATTTGGTGTGTTCGTACTTGATGTTTGTTAATTGGTGTGGTTGTTGTGAATTATGGTTTGAATGTGAAAGTATGTTTGAATTTGTTTCTGTGGAATTTGAAAACCATTAGAGTTAAACGAGTATTAAAAATGGGGAATCTTTTAATACCTCGGTTTACTTAATGTGTATTTGAGGAAAATGTTTAAGTTAACTGGGCGTTGAGAATGGGGAATCTCTTAATGTCTCGGTTACTTAACTATCGTTTTTGAAAATCGTTTCGGTAAATGAGTATTAAGAATGGGGAATCTCTTAATGACTCGTTTACTGAATGTTTTGCGAGAAAATCGTTTAAGTCAAAAGTATATTAAGAATGGGGAATCTCTTAATATGACTGTTTGCTTAACGTTTTGTTTTGAAAATCATTAAGTTAAATCGGTATTAAGAACGGGGAATCTCTTAATGACTTATTTAATTAATGTTGTTTGAAAGTCGTTTAAGTTAAATGGGTATTAAAAATGGGGAATCTTTTAATATCTGCATTTGCTTAACGATTGTTGTGAATGGAGTCTGTGTATGCTCATGCATTTCATTTGGTAAATTGTGTCGACCCGTGATAGGTGACACCTTGGTAAACTGTACTGACCCGTGATAGGTTGTACGTTTACGATTTACTATTTAGTAATTCGTGTTGACCCGTGATAGGTGACACCTTGGTAAACTGTACTGACCCGTGATAGGTGGTACGTTTACGAGTTACTATTTAGTAAATCGTGTTGACCCGTGATAGGTGACACCTTGGTAAACTGTACTGACCCGTGATAGGTGGTACATTTACGATTTACATTTTTGGTGAATTGTGCTGACCCGTGATAGGTGGCACCTAGGTAAACAGTACTGGTCTGTGATAGGCGGTACGTTTACGATTCCCGCTTTTTCTTTTAGTAAATCGTGTTGACCCGTGATAGGTGACACCTCGGTAAACTGTACTGACCCGTGATAGGTGGTACGTTTATGATTTACGCATTTTAGTAAATCGTGCTGACCCGTGATAGGTGGCACCTCGGTAATTGGTACTTTGGCCTGCGATAGGCGGTACAATTATGATTTACGGCCCTTCGAGGAGGGTTTTGGTTTGGAATTCCGAGTCCATGCATTTTGGCATATACGCATTGCATTAGGGTGCTTGGCACACGAGTCGTGTTTGATTGAGTTTTATGATTGAGTGATTTGAATTTGATTTATCGTGTTAATTGCGTTGAAAATGCTAAGTGTTATGTGTTGATTATTGTGTGTAAGTATGATGGTTATCGAGATCCCAATTGCCGTGGTAATCGCGTAGAAATTGCTAAGTGTTAAGTTGTGAACTTGATTAGGAATGACTTAGGTTAATTCATGAATTTTTGGAAAAATGATCAGGGAAATCGATTTCCCAATCGATTGGATGGAAGTCAGGGGCTTGGCCAAATGAACAAAATCGATTAGCCAATCGATTTTGTAATCAGTTTTCAAAAATTACCTTTCGAAATCGATTGCCCAATCGATTGGCCCTTAAGTCAGGGGCTCAGCTATCCTGTCAATCGATTGCCCAATCGATTGAATCAAGCCAGAGTTCAAAATTTCACTAAAAACCTTCAGGAAATCGATTTGGAAATCGATTGGTATTAAGTCAGGGGCTCCGTTATCCTGTCAATCGATTGCCAAATCGATTGATTCAGCCCAGGATTCTATTTTCATTAAAAATCTTCACCCCAATCGATTGCCCAATCGATTGGCTCAGTGAAAATCCTCAGTTTTAGTTGTATGATTAATTGCTCATGAATCTATCCATGTCTTGTTTTATTATGTGTTAATTAGGAGATCGAGAACTGCATTTTACCTTCATTTTCATTGGCAATGTACTGTATGAACTTTTCGCATATTGAAAATCCTGTTAAGGTGCATGCTTAGTTGAAAAGTTGTTTTGAGCATTCAAAAACTTAATTGCTATGTGTTAACTGTTATTTTCTGGTTGGTGACCCTTTACACTATTGTGGAAATCTGGGCTTTGCCCTCATATGAGAGTCAGGACGGCCCTACCGGTTCGTACCCTACGGACAGGAATGGAGATGGGAACGCTTGACTGCAGTTACGTTAGGAGGATCTCACGGGGCGCGTGGAGATTACTCAGGGTGTATAGCTTTTTGGTAGGATGATCAGATTAGGATGATGTATAGGGACTAGGGGTCCTTCTTTTTGGTTTGGAGTATTTTTAGTTTGGAAAACTGTACTTATACGAATATTATCAGTTTGATATCATCTTTGGATGGGTTCCATGTACCATTTGATGTTATGTAAAAATGTTTTGGATTTATAATTGGAGAAACTTTTCCGCTGCGTAAATTATAATGACTCAATTATTTATCCAAAAGCATTTCCTGATTTATTTCTTTGTTCGTTTTTAATTACTTTTTTAAAAAAAAAAATATACCCTCGCTTTGAAAAACGGGGTGTTACAATTACCCTCTAAAAATATTCCCTCTTCTTAATCTTGTCAAAGTTGGAATTAGGGGTTTACAAAAATATTGGACCCATCCTTGATCCGTATAGTCCGACCCAAATTTCGTCAATAGTCACGGTTTTAGTTGAATTTTGGGTGAGAAAATAGAAAAAATCGAGTTGATACGGGTTTGTTTGGTGGGGTTCGGATTTCAAAAGTTGATCCATCGGAACCCATTTCCAACCGTAAAACGAGAAATAATATTATTATTGTATTTAATAAGAGTGTAGACAACTTTGTCTCCACGTCTAGTCTTAATTGAAAGTGTACATATAACAATGAATATTTTTTCGAGACACACACAACGTGGACTTGGAACTATGCCCTATGCTATTTTTAAACTGAATACTCCATCAGAACTTTTCTTTTACTTCATTAATTTGGCACCATCACCATTCGACAATAAAAAAAGCTAAAAAGAATGCAAATTATAAAACACAGTCTCTCAGTCCTATAGGTTGTATTCAAATTCAAGTTATACCTTTTCTTGATTCTTCTCACAACAATAGATTCCAACAATAAAAATGTGACTTTGGTAAAGTAAAATTGAAGAACTTCATTTTTCATGTCTAAAGTTGTCGGAGAATGGGACGTCGTGGAAGTGAACAAAATGATGGAATAGACTTGCAAAAGAAAGAATATCAAACATAGTGTAAAGATCTGCAACCAAAACAACCCACCCAATGAAACATGCCACCGCTAGATCTGAAACCTGCCATAACCGAAGTAAAAAAGGTTGAGAATGGATGAGTGTTTGTGCTCTTCGGTTTGTCTTCGGATGACGATTTTTCAACCGAAATCTACCGTAACCGACGGATGTCCACCCCTAGGTGGAATACAAAGCTCTCACTTAAATTTTTGTGACATTCAAAGTTTGTTAAAATTTTAAAATTTTACCCGATTCACTGACACTAACAAATACACTTGGGAGTTTTTCTATAAAAAATTTTCCATTAATTAATAACTCCAAACAAATCATAAAAGTGTTTGAACAAAAATTTTCATTTTATGTTAGACTTAAAATACTACAAAAACTTCAATAATTTCATAAGAGCTGAAAACAAGAAACACAATATTTAAAATTCTCCCGTTTTTAATTCCAAAAAATATAAATTTCCTACATATAAATCACAATTCATCTAAAGAAGTTACAATTTAGTTTTTATTGAAATCCGAGTTTATTTCAAAGTTTGATAGTCGGTAAAAATTTATCTGGTCATCTTAAATGCAAAATTTCCGCTTTAACTTTTATAAAAAATTTAATTGTCACATATAAATTATTTTAATTTTGAAAATAATTTCACCTTGAATAAAATCAAATTAAAAAAAAAGAAATAAAATCAAATTAAAAAAAAATAAAATCAAATTAAAAAAAAAAGAAATAAAATCAAATCAAATGTTTTACTTTGTTCTCAATGGTTATTTGTTTCCATTTAATTTTTTATAAGAAATCCTTTTTTTTTTCCAATGCCAATCAAACATTTAATATGTACTTTTATTGATGCAAGGTGAGCGTATCAATACATCTGTGGGCATAAATCATATATAAGTTACAAAATATATAAGTTACAAAAGGAAATAAAATAGGACAATGTGTACACTATTTCAAATTTTGGCATTGCTGCAAACGTTGGTCCTATAGGACCACTAACCATCAGTATAAGTTAACATTTCAATTTGCAACTAAAACAAAAAAAATGTTGATATGGTTTGGTTCCATCTACTTTATATTTAATGACCAAGCTAGAATAAATATATGATTCGTGATTCACAAGGGACTAAACTGAAATCTTAATTTTTTTCTATTAATAGCACTTAAGGATGAAGAAGATATACGATGAGCAACAAACTCATAAATTAAAAAAACCAAAGTTATTTAGAAAAACCTCAAGAGATCAATTTTTCTAATTATTCAAAGTTTAATGTTTTAAGTTATAACAAAGCACTCGTTCAAAGTAAAATACTCTTAGTAGAAGCAAAAATCAAAATAGTTTCCAACTCATTCTAACTCAGCCCGATTGTGGCTTTAGTGTTCCTCAATCAATCTAGGATTGTCAAATTGTGTTGAGAAGACTTGACTTGTAGGGTCAAGGTATTGTGTGCCTTCAACTATTTGGGATTATTAGATTGTGTGGGAATACTTGGCTTGTAGAGTCAAGATGTTTCTTCCTAAAAAAGTCTGAAGTTGTCAGATTGTGTTGAGAAGACTGACTTGTAGGGTCAGGTGTTGTGTAATCCAAGGAGTTGAATTAGTGGATTAAATCCTTCTAAGTAAGGGGACTAGATATAGCTACCAAGTTGGTGGTAAGCAATGATAAATTTCTTATGTCACTTTACTTCTGCACTCCTTAGTTTTGTTATTGCTTCTACTCTAAGTCATCAAACCCGAACCAATTTTAATCAAATAATAAAAAAAGAATCCATCTAAGAAAAGCACAAACAAACCTCCTTCTTGTGTTGGCACCTTCAATTGGTATCAGAGTTCGAGGATTCAACATGTATGGATTCAATGAAGAAGTTATTGGAGGAAACATCAACATACCACCTTTGTTTGATAGTGAACATTTTGAGTACTAGAAAGACAGGTTGATGAGTTTCTTTATTTCACAAGATTCTGAACTTTAGAACTTGGTAGAAGATGGTTATACTGCTCCAACAAAAGAAGATGGTATTGAAATTCCAAGAAAAGAGATGAATGTTGATAAGAAGAAAATGTACAAGATGCATCATAAGTCCAGAACATTCATGATAAATGCAATCACTTTCAAGGAGTTTGACAAGTGCACCAATACAGAGACGATAAAAAGCATTTATGATAATCTGATTCTGATTTATGAAAGAAGTAAGCAAGTTCAAGAAGAAAAGGTCAACCTCCTAGTCAGAAAGTATGAGCAGTTCAAGATGAAAGAAGATGAAGATATTGAAATAATATTTTCCAAATTCTAAAACCAGGTCTCAAGATTAAAGTTACTCGAAAAGAGTTATACTATTGTTGATTGTGTGAAGAAAATTATTAGGAGTTTGCCAAGCAAGTGGAGACCTAAGATTGCAGCTATTCAATAAGCTAAGGATCTCAATACTCTTAAATTGGAAGAATTGATTAGCTCCTTACGAAATTGAGCTTGTAGAGGATGAGCCAAGAAGAAACAACCGACATTGGCCTTAAAATCCAAGCAGAAGAAGATTCTAAAAGCAACAACAGAATCATAGGATAATGATTCAGATGATCAGAATCTTGAACTCAGAGGATGCAGTGTTGGCTTTTATGTCCATAAAAATTCAGAAGATGTGGCACAACATAAAGATATTCCAGGAAGTCCAGTAGAGGAAAAGATGAAAAATATGACAAGAAAATCAACATATGTTATGGATGTAATGAACTTGGTCATGCCAAGTCTGAATGTCCAAATTTGGAATAAAAAAAAAAGGAAACATCATAGGAAAGATTGTAGACAGGAGAAGAAGACTATGATGGCTACATGAGATGATTTTGATGAATCCCCTGATGATGAAAAGCAAGTTGATTTGGCTCTTTACGACTCTGCTTCTGGATCCAACACAAACACTGATTCTAACTCTAGAAGTGAATAAGTTGATGAATAAATTGAGGTATTTTTCTGACTTTACCCTATCTGATTTAATTAATGTCATAAATGTTTTCTTAAATAAAAACCACAAATTGTCTCTAAAATTGAACACACTAAGGAGAGTAAATGCAAACTTAACTAAAGAAATCAATGCTTTAAAAACTGAAAGTGTTGAGGTTAAATATGAAAATAAAACATTGAAAGATACTATTGTTTCGAAACCTTTAGAAAATGTCAATATTTTGTGTAAATAATGAGTTTTTGCCTTCCATGGGAATCGAACCCTGTACCTAAGAGATAAGTACCACCGCTCTTAAATGACATATTTCCTTGCTTACTTTTCAAATTATACTTATTCCAAAGTAGTTTGAAGATATCTACTATCAATTTAAGAAAACAAAACACTAATAAAAGTCGACTAACCACATTACCATATTTTACTACAATTAACAAAAGCAACTTTGCCATTCCTTGTCAGGTATGCTATTAATTTCTCTGATAAAGAACTCAAAATTTTTCCCCTAACATGTTTTGTTGTTAAGTTGGTTACATTTGTCGTGTAATTAATGTTTTTCTCATGTATTTGTTACCAAGCAATTATCTTATACTCAAATTTCATATTCAAGTAAGATTATCATTTGACCCTTTATAAAGCGATTTATTAGTACCATTATAAATCACTAAGGAGTTCTTAAAATATAAAACTCTAACGTCAAATTTATCCCTAATGAGTTCCTAACATCAATGAATTAGTAAATCAACCATTTCACACAAATTGAGTTCCTAAAATCAGTAAATCACAACACCCTAACATCACGATTCAATATTCTAACATAAATTTTTTTTGGGCATCCCTAATTGGAGTCCTAATAAAAGTTTGAAGATATCTACTATCAATTTAAGAAAACAAAACACTAATAAAAGTCCACTAACCACATTTACCATATTTTACTGCAATTAACAATAACAACTATGCCTCTCCTTGTCAGGTATCCTATTAATTTCTCTCTTCAAGAACTCACAATTTTTCCACTAACATGTTTTGATGTTGGGTTGGTTACATTTGTCGTGTGATTAGTGTTTTTCTCTTGTATTTGTTATCAAGCAATTATCTTATACTCAAATTGTATATTCAAGTAAGATTATCCTTTGACCGTTTCTAGTACTATAAAACGATTTATTAGTACCATTGTAAATCACTAAAAAGTTCTTAAAATGGAAAACTCTAACGTCAAATTAAACCTTAATGAGTTCCTAACATCAATGAATTAGTAAATCAACCATTTCACACAAATTGAGTTCCTAAAATCAGTAAATCACAATACTCTAATATCACGATTCAATATTCTAGCATAAAAAAATTTTGGGCATCCCTAATTGGAGCCCTGTGTTAATGTTCTGGTTGTACAGGTTAATTGTCGGTCATGTGTGAGTAACACAATTATTATTTTATCAACTGCTAAAGAGTTTAAGTTCACCCTAACATTACGATTCAACATTCTAGCATAAAAACATTTTGGAGCATCCTTAATTAGGGTCTTGTGTTAATGTTCTAGTTGCATAGGTTAATTGTCGACATGAGTGAGTAACATAATTATTATTTTATCGACTGCTAAAGAGTTTTAGTTTCATAATGTAGCTTTACTATATGTTGCACTAAATTTGATGGACATATTGAATAAAAGAATTGCTGCCAAAGCCAAATTGCATAGGAAAACATTATAGCAACAAATGAGGGCAAAAATAACTATGAATATTGGCTTACAGAAGACCATCACAAGTGAAGTTAATCGTTTACCAAATCTTTGTCAAGTCTCCAGAACTCCATTGGTTGATTTTAGGTATAAGGTCCTTAATTAAAAGCAATTAGTTTCATTTTATCAGAGTTACACTGAAACTGGACAACATTCAGGAATAAGTATTCAACCTAATTTCAGTGAGCAAGTGATTAGCAAAAGCAAAGTAACAGACATTCGCATAGAAGGAGTCAACCTCCAAAAAAAGTTCCACGATATCTATCAAGGTTGCTTCTTCACAAGTAAAGTACACGACCACTATTAACAAGACATATAGTTCAATTCTCATGCATTCACATCTTGCTACACAATCTCATTATGATTTTAAGGATGAAGATTGGAACTCCAAAATTCAAATGGATTCATCAGAAGGTACAATATCAGTTGTTATTTTGACGTATAAATTTCATGTAACATTTTAATTATCGTAATACGGTTTAAACATTTTTGCCAAATGAACTCTAAATATCATTTCAAAGAATATACTTCTGAAGCATACACAAGTAGTGACGAGGAGGATAACATCATGGAAAATGCGACAACTGAACCAAACAACAATGTCCAAGGTAAACTTGTAATGATAATCTTATTTGACCTTCATTGTTAAAATGTTTGTATTTTATAGGCTAAATACCACCTGTGGTCCCTTAACTTAATTTTAGTTAACGTTTTAGTCCTTTATATTTTTTCCTCCAATTTGGTCATTTATTTTAATTTTAAGTGACAATTTGATCTTTTATGTTTTAAAATGTCAACAATGTTATCCTTTTTTTTTACAAGAATTAAAAAATTCATCAAAATTTTCAAACAAAAGCCATAAAATTAATTATATTCTTCAATATAATACAAATTTTATCAAATTCGTAACTCAAATCTTCAAATAAACTCATATTTTCAATCTTTATTTGATGTTGTTAGAGATGAAAATATGAGTTTATTTAAAGATTTAAGTTATAAATTTGATGAAATTTACATTATATTGAGGATGATAATTAATGTTATGGGTTTTATTTGAAACTTTTTATGAATTTTTTGAATTTTTTCAAAAAAAAAAAAGGATTACATTGTTGACATTTTAAAACATAAAAGATCAAATTGTCACTTAAAATTAAAATAAAGGATCAAATCGGGAAAAAAAGATAAAGGACTAAAATTTTAACTAAAATTAAGTTAAGGGATCACAGGTGGTATTTAGCCTATTTTATAAATTGATCGTATTTTGTGACAAACTACTCTGATCTTGGTGATCAAAATTTTGAGTGTAACTATTGTGGGGACAACATGTGGTATCAAGAACGCATGTACAAGATAAGACATTGTGCTAATCCTAAGTTTCATCTCTGTTGTGGAAATGGAAATGTCCAATTAGCTCTTTTAAAAGCACCACCACATGTCCTACAACACTTAATGTTTTATCATGAATCGACGTATAGTAAATCGTTTCAACAAAACATTAGAATGTATAACATGATGTTTGCCTTCACATCCCATGGGAAAAAACTCAACAAATGTTTCAATAATGGTAGAGGACCACCAAATATAAGAAAACAGAGTCAAACATGCCACAAGATTGGCAGTTTGCTGCCTTTTCCATGACATACACCAAAGTTTGTCCAACTTTATATTTACGACACTAAGAATGAAATAAAAAGCAGAATGCAAGGTTTAAGGTGATAAAATACAATATTACATTTGCTCATATATACTCCATTGTCATAAATGTATATTTTATATCAATTCATGCTACATAAATTTATTACTCTGGGTAGGAATAGTTCCAACATTGACCCTGGGATTGTGTCACAACATTCTCAAATGCTCTATATGTTTAATACACATGATAAATCCTTCAAATGTATAGAACAACATTGCATGAAGGTAACATTTGTGATTTGAAACTTAGACTTATTTATGAGAGAACAATTGATGGGAGAATATACAACCAATCAACTGTTTTTGAGGTTGTCGCTCTAATAGTAGGAGATTTTAATAGTTCCTCCAAAAGAGATATCATATTGCATAACACAAAGTGGACAACTACAGAGAATTAACGAGTTTCATGCTAGCTATCTAGCATATCAATATCAACTACTTTTTCCCTGTGGTGAAGATGGTTATAGGTCAAATGTGTCTCATAAGGATAAATGATGATATAAGATTACAAAGAAGAATAGACTAACCATCATAGAATGGCTTGCTTTCAAGCTAAGGTCTAGAACACAAGAAGCACAAAGCATTCTAAGATCCAGACGCCTTCTACAACAATTTTTTATTGACAAATTCACCATGATAAAATCACAAAATTTAAAATGGTTGAGGAAAAACCAATCCAAATTGCAAGTTGATAAATATCGCAACCTGAACGAAATTCAACATGATTCACGTGGGAAAAGAGTTGTATTACCTGCTACTTATATGGGTAGTCATAGATACATGTATCAACTATACTATGATGGTATGACTATTTGTAGCTATGTTCGTTTTCTAGACCTTTTCATTACACTCACGTGGAATCCGAACTGGCCAGAAATGCAATGCTAATTTAAACCAAATAATTAAAAGCCTCCTGATCGTGCACATATTATATAAAGGGTTTTCAAAATGAAGTTTGATGAGATACTTACAATCTTGACTAAAAAGGGAGTTTTGGGAAAGATCCTAGCATGTATGTTTTTTCTTTCTAAATGTTGATCAAGATGGATACCCTGTTTATAGAAGAAGGAACAATGGTAACACAATTGTAAAAAATGGAGTCCATCTTTATAATCTTCATGTGGTACTATACAATTCATCTTTGATTTTGAAATATGAAGCACACATCAACATGGAATGGTGTAACCAAAACACTTAAATCAATTACTTATTTAAGTATATCAATAAAGGTTATGATATAATTACTGTAGTCATTCAAGCTAATCAACAATCTGACCCCATATTGTCTGAAAATGTTGACGAGATAAAACAATATCTAGATTGTAAAGATGTTTCACCAAGCGACGCATGTTGGTGAATGTTTGCTTTTCCAATACATGGTAGAAAGCCAATTATTGAAAGGTTATTTTTCCACCTAGAAGGTGAATAATCTGTGTATTATAGTGACTTTGAATAATTTGATAATGTCAATTTGAAACCAAGTGTGATAGAATCAATGTTTACATCATGGGTTGAAACTAACAAGACATATCAAGAAAAAGAGTTAACATATATCCAATTTGTTTCTAAATTTGTTTATCTTAAAAGGCAAAGATGTTGGAAACCCCAAAAGAAAGGATATACTATTGGTTGACTGATTTGAGTTCCTCCAAATACTGAGGAGTTATTTTACTTAAGGATGAATCTCACTCATGTGAAAGGACCTCAAACTTACGAGGAAATTAAAATTGTCTCAAAATATATACATGTCAGCTTGTAAGATGCATGTTTTACAATGGGACTACTTGAAGATGAAAGAGAATACATAGAGGCTATTAACAAAGCAAGTGAATGGGGTTGTGGATACTTTTTGAGGAAGTTTTTTTTGTGATAATTCTTTTGTCAAGTAGCATGAATCGACCAAAACATGTATGAAATAATAGTTGGCATTGGTTGTCGGATGAAATATTCTACAACCATAAAAGATTATCAAGAAATCAAGGTAACACTTAATCAACCATGCATGCTTACTACCTGCAGTTCATAAACCTCATTCTTTAACTATTCAACTTATTACTTAACTAATTTTGCTTTATGGTTAATGTAAAAGATTTTCAGTTATCTAAAGATGAGATCCAAAACTTGACTCTTTTGGAAATTGAGAAACACTTACAACAAAACAAAAGGACTCTCAAAGATTATCCCCCAACGTCAAACCCAAAAGGTTATATCATTAGCCAATTGAGGAATAGACTCATATACAAAGAGCGTAATTACAATCAAGCAAGTCAACTTCAACAATTCCATCAATTTTATGGATCCCTTATAGGTAACTTATGCAAAACTTATGAAATTAATTAGTTTATATCTTTTAACCAATACTTGGCTTTGTTAATCTATTCTACACAAATATACATTCCACTAAGCAAATAATCAAATACTTAGATGAGCAAAGGACAATTTTTCAAACTATCACATAAGATGTAGACAATCATAGAGGAGGAGTTGTTTTTTTCCTATATGGTTATGGTGGAACAGAAAAAACTTTCATGTGGCATACTTTGGCTTCCAGATTGAGTTCAAGGAAGGAAATTATGTTAACTGTGGCCTCAAGTGGAATAGCATCATTTTTACTTTCAGGAGGAAGAACCGCACATTCCAAATTCAAGATTCTTGTTCCTACACTAGAGTCATCAACACGCAATATTGAACAAAATAGTGAACTTGTTGATTTACTAAAAGTTACAAAATTGATCATTTGGAATGAAGCTCCAATTGCTCACAAATTTTTCTTTGAGGCTCTAGATAAAACTTTGAAAGATATAATGAGTGACACAAGCTCTAATGATCATATATTTGAAGGAAAAGTTGTGGTATTTGGTGGTGATTTTAGAAAAATTATCCCTGTTATCCCAAGGGGAAATCAATTTGATATTATCAAATGCTACAATAAATTCTTCATATATATGGGATCATAGTCATGTGTTGATGCTAATAAAAAACATGCGATTACAACCATCACTCCAAAATCCAAATGTAGACGATTTGAAGACTTTCTTTGAATGAATCTTCAAAGTTGGAGATTGTAAACTAGAAGAGCCAAATGATGGTTATGCAAAAATTAAAATACCAGATGATTTATTGATTACAAGTTTTAACGACCCACTTGATGCCATAGTTAAAAGCAAATATCCCAACTTAATGCAACATTACACAAATGTGAATTTCTTGTAGTGCAGAGCAATTTTGACCTCGACAATACAAGTTGTTGATTCAATCAACAAGTACATACTAGACTTAATACCAAGTACTTCATGATATCATTAAATTTTTTCATATAGCCTTTCGACCATTAAGAATACTCCACTTTGATTTATTGAGTAATGCTACATTTAAAAGATTAAGCTCTTTTACTCCAAGACCACCAATAGCCTTAGAATTGCATATATCTATCCAACTCTTCCAACAAATATTGATTGAACTATCACAACTTCCGCAAAGAAAATTGTGTTAAATGGCCCTAAGATGTTTAAAAACCTTTCTGGCTAACCTGGAAATGAAATGTAACAAAGAGGAATACTATTTAACACTGAGTTTATCAATGTTACCCATCCACCAATGGAGAAATGCCTTCCTTTCCAAGAAGATAATCTTTTCTTCATGTTTTCGATCACTGGGTTCCACATATTGTACCTCCTGGGACTACCACCAACAGAAGCCTAACACAATTTAAAAGGGACAGATTCAATGCGACAACAGAAAAGGCCAATATGCAGTCTCTAAGAAACCATTCCCCAAATGCAAGCCATACATCTTACTTTTAAATAGGTTCACCACCCAACCGAACACCAATTCGAAACTCCTAAGAATGATTTTAATGCTCCATAGATTACTCCACGACCTGTCACCCAATAGTATCATATCATTGGCATACTAAAGAATATTAAATTCCGAACTATCATTAATCTTTTAACGAACCAATTTTCATTGAGTCGCTACCTTTTGTGTCAAGCCATAAAGTACTTCAAATGGGATTACAAATAAGAAGAGAGCTAACGAGTCACCTTGTCGAAGCCCTCGACCAATAGTAAACTCTTTAGTTGGGATGCCATTAACGGGAACAAAAAGGCTACTGGCAAAGATACATGCCTTAATCTATTGAATCCTTTACTCTCCAAAACCAAACCTAATTAACATACACTCCAAATAGACCTAACTCACACAGTCATACACCTTTTCAAATTCAACCTTTAACAAAGAGCATTTACCTTTCCTTCATTTTATAGGATCAATTACATCGTTTTAAACCAATATCCCATCCAATTTTTTTTGTTCCGGAACAAAAGCAGTTTGGTAATGAGAAATCACTGATCCAATCACCTTATTTAACCTTGCAACAAGTAATTTTGATATAATTTTATACAAGCTTCTGACAAACAAATCGGTCTATAATCATTCAATTCTTGATGATGATCGACCTTCGGTATAAAGGATAAAAGCGTTGCCAACACAACTTTGGGAATAGGTGTCTTAATAGGGGTCTTAAAAGCAAGATAAAGGTTCTGACCACGTTTTGCACCAAATACATAGTCTAGTTGAATGTTCTAATCCGAAGAAGGATCACTACAAAGCTTAAAGAACTAAGTTAATTGATTTCCAAATTTTTAGGGAAACGTGTCCAACAACATATTTTTGTTTCAAGACCATTCTTAAGCTCATTTCATCTATAAATACTTGAAGATTTCAAAGTTTCAAGTCTATTCAAGCTCATAATCCATTTATTCAAGTGCATTATCAATCAAAGCTCTCTTCAAATCAAACACACTCCAGCTCTTGTTATCATATTATCTCAAAACACTTGAGTGATGCTTAGATCGCACAAACACAATTCATTTACTTGTAACATTATGCAAACTTTCTTGTGTTAAAGTTAGTTTGAGTAAAATATTTGGAAAGTCTGAGTGAAGCATTAAAACATGAATTATAAGGCTTTTGTTGCTGAAAATATAAATATTGTAATTGATTAAGGTTGATTTAAATAAAATCTCATAACAACATAGCGTTCTAAAGAAAGACATAGAGAAAAATCTCACCAAGGGCAATGATGGGACGTAGCCTATTTTTGGGTGAACTAGTATAAATTGTGGTGTGCTATCTCTCAATCTCTTACTCATTATCTTCCATTTGCATTACTAATTAGAAATTCTCATGTTCATTACTTTTATTTTTCCAAGCGTTTTCTTGAGAAAGGAAATTAATTTTAAGTGCAAGAACAAATTTATAAAGTATCAGTTATTATTCATTCTTTTCTTGTTATTGTTCATTCCAGTTTAATTGGTATCAGAGTTTTTCCTCTAAAAGGTTGAGCATTTAATAAAGTAAGAGGATAGATCCAGGAAGCAAGCGATGTCTAAAATTGCAAAATATATATATACCTAAAGGAAGCTCATCTAAAAAACCTCCATACTTTGATGGAAGTGATTAATACTTTTGAAAAGGAAAAATGAAACTATTTTTGATAACTCAAGCTAATTGAAAGTGGAGATTACATACCAAATACAAATGAAGATGATTCTGCATCTGATGACCAACCCAAAGTAC
This sequence comes from Cicer arietinum, assembly GCF_000331145.2. NCBI lineage: Eukaryota > Viridiplantae > Streptophyta > Magnoliopsida > Fabales > Fabaceae > Cicer > Cicer arietinum. The sequence goes on along the minus strand of NC_021160.2, from coordinate 32,080,447 downwards.
CGTGGATAACAAATGACAAAACAAAGGTACTTTTAAATAAGCAAAAAACCTAATTATTTATAACGTGTGCTTTGAGCATGTCAGAGTATGATAAAATAGAAGAAGGCAAAAGAGAAAAGAAATATAGGAAAAACAATAACTCACTATGAAGGATCCATCCATGTTAAAGAAGCAAGGATAGACATGGGAGTTTGAAAGTTTGAAACTTTTGAAATAATCGAAGATGAAACTATCGACGAGATGTATTCAAGACTTACACTCATTGTTAATGAACTAAAATATTTTGGTAAAACCTGTACACCTCATGAAAGAATTAGAAAAAAATTGAGGAGCCTACACAAAATATGGAGACCAATGGTTACTACTATAACAAAAACCAAAGATCTTAAGTCAATAGTTTTACAACCTACTGGGTTCCTAAGATCTCATGAAGTTATCTTACAAGAAGACATTAAAAGGGAAAAATGTTTGCTTTTACAACCTCTCAAGACGGCGCTCAAAATCCCAAATTCCTTTGTTTAGACCCTTTTTAGAATTTTTTATATTCTCCAAAAATTCAAAAAAAAAATAAAATTATTGTGTTGCCTTTATTTGATTTTTAGAAATTTTTGGTGGTATTTTTATATTTTTTGGATTTTATTTTATAGGGCTTTTGATTTTTCACTTCAAATGTAGCGATAGGGACATTGTTGGAATTTTCATAATTGTGATTTTGCATTGCATTGTTATGATGATGCATGACTATGGCTAGTTATGCAAATCTGCATTCCCTTGAACCTGAAATAGATAGGACATTTCATTTATGTCGTAGACTTAATAGAGCTGCTAGCGTTAACGAGTCAGAGTCATATAGCGAAAGTGACAACTTGCTGCAAAATATAGCTGATGCGAATAATAGAACCATAAGACAACTTGTTGCACCTAATGTCAATTATTATGCATTCACATATCCTGAAGTTACTGTACCATTTGAACTTAAATCTAGTTTACTGCACTTGCTTCCAAAGTTTAATGGTCTTGTAGGTGAGGATCCCCACAAACACTTGAAGGAATTACATGTTGTGTGTTCTACCATGAAGCCTCAAGGAATCACAAAAGACCACATTAAGTTGAGAGCCTTCCGATTTCCACTCCAAGATGCTGTCAAGGACTGGTTATACTACCTTCAACAAGGTTCTGTTACAGTTGGAATGATCTCAAGAAATTGTTTCTAGAAAAATTATTCCCTGCCTCAAGAGCTGCTTCAATCAAAAAAGAAATATGTGGCATTAGGCAGATTGACATGGATTCATTACATGAGTATTGGGAGAGATTCAAGAAATTAGTGTCTAGCTGTCCTCATTACTAGATTTCTGAGCAATTGCTCATCCAATATTTTTATGAAGGCTTGGTACCTACATTGCAAGAAAATCCAATTGCTGATGCTCCTCAAGCATATGCAGCAAATATATACAATCCTCAAGTCAACTATAATTTGTCATCTAACAAGTACAATCCTGGTTGGAGAAACCATCCCAACCTGAGACGAGAGAATTCATCTGCACAACACTAACCTAGGCAGCAACAACAACAACAAAATATTCCACAGCAGCAAAACAATGCATCTTCGTTAGAGGACTTAGTTAAGCAGATGGCTGTCCAGAATCTCCAATTTCAACAAAGAACAGATCCCACCATTCAAAATTTGAAAACAAAGATTGGTCAGCTAGCCATTTCAATTAATCAGTTGCAGACTCATGGGTCAAACCAATTTCCTGGACAATCAGTAGTAAATCCAAATGCTCCCAATGTCAGTGCAATTACATTGAGGTCTGGGAAAGCTGTTGAATTATCAAAGGTACCTGAAACTGTTGTGAAAAATAACAAGGTTGATGAGGACACTTTGATACATGAAAATGTTGATGTTGAGCCAAATATATCACTTCCTTTTCCTCAAAGGGTAGTGAAGACAAATAAAATGGATGAGGTAGATAGGGACAACGAGATCTTTGATACATTTAGGAAGGTGGAAGTGAACATTCCCCTCCTAGAAGAAATTAAACAGATTCCAAGATATGCAAAATTTCTAAAAGATTTGTGCACACACAACAGAAGGTTAAAAGGTAACAAAAGAGTAAACATGGGGCAATATGTTTCAGCCCTCATTCAACCCATGCCTCAGAAATTCAAAGATCCAGGAACTTTTTCCATTCCATGTACCATAAGCAATAGTCAATTTGAAAATGTTATGTTAGATTTAGGAGCTTCCATTAATGTTATGCTTACATCTATTTTTAACTTTCTTGCTCTTGGACCTTTACAGAGTACAAGTGTTACCATTCAATTGGCGAACAGGAGCAATGCTCGTCCTGCTGGACTTGTGGATGATGTACTTGTTCAAGTTAATGAGTTGATTTTTCCTGCAGATATTTACATTTTGGACATGGAGGGAGAGGGAGATAATAAGTCCAACAGGGCGCCTATCATCTTAGACATACCATTCTTGAAAACTGCTAGAACAAAAATTGATGTACATGTTGGTGATAGCATTGTAAAATTTAACATTTTGATGCTATGAAACACCCCATGGAAGATCATTCTATTTTTCATATTGAGTTACTTACTGATTTGGTTGATGAAAATTACCCCGATATGTTTTCTATTGATTTTCCTTCATTGTCTAGTTTTGATGATACTTATACTTGTGAATTTTGTACAAATACTCAATTATGCTATGTGAGTGCCGAGATCGAAGCTGCCTTGCAGGTTGATCATTATGCTGATATTGACATTTCTTCTAACAATTGATTTTTCAAACTTAGCTTCGGCCACTACTGTTGTACCCTCCATTGAACAGCCACCGGCGATAGAGCTTAAACCACTTCCTAAAAATTTGAAATATGCATATTTAGAAGGAAGTGACAAGTTACCTGTGATTATTTCAGCCAAACTTGAAGATGAACAGGAAGAGAAGTTGTTGTAGATTTTGAGAAAACACAGGAAGGCAATCAGATGGACCTTGGGTGATATTCCTGGTATTAGCACATCCATGTGTATGAATAGGATACAATTAGAGGATGGGGTAAAATCATTCAGGAAGCCCCAAAAGCGACTTAACCCATTAATTTTGGATGTTGTAAAAAAAGAAGTGACCAAGCTCTTGCAAGCAGACATTATATACCCCACCTCTGATAGTTAATGGGCGAGTCCGTGCAGGTAGTCCCTAAGAAAACTAGACTCACAGTGGTTAAAAATAAAAATAATGAACTTATCCCCACACGAGTGCAGAACAGCTGGAGGGTATGCATCGATTACAAGAGACTAAATCAGGAAACTAGAAAGGATCATTTTCCTTTACCATTCATTGATCAGATGCTTGAACGATTGGCTTGTAAGTCACATTATTGCTTTCTTGATGGTTTTCTGGTTATTTTCAGATCCATATTGCACTAGTGACCAAGAAAAAACCACGTTCACTTGCCCTTTCGGCATATTTGCCTATAGGAGGATACCTTTGGCCTATGCAATGCTCTGGCACTTTCCAACGCTGCATGATTAGTATTTCGTTGATTTGATAGAAAAATGTATAGAAGTTTTCATGGATGATTTTACTGTGTATGGTTCCTCATTTGATGCATGCTTGAACAATTTAAATAGAGTTTTTCATAGATGTATTGAAACTAACCTTGCGCTGAATTATGAAAATGTCATTTAATGGTTGAACAAGGCATAGTTTTGAGACATGTGATCTCTAAAAATATGATAGAAGTGGATCCTGCCAAGATTGATGTGATTTCTTATTTTCCTTACCTATCTTGCATCCGCGAGATTCGTTCTTTTCTTGGCTATGCAGGTTTTTACAGGCGCTTTATCAAGGATTTCAGCAAGATAGCTCTTCCGCTGTCAAATTTTATGCAAAAAGATGTCAGTTTCACCTTTGATAACAAATGTAAGAAGGCGTTTGATTTCTTAAAGGCAAAACTGATCTCTACTCCCATAATTCAGCCACCCAATTGGACCATCCTTTTTGAAATTATGTGTGATGCATCTAAATATGCAGTAGGAGCAGTCCTTGCACAAAGGGTTGGTAAGGCTGCCCATGTTATATATTATGCTTCTAAGACTTTAGATTCTTCACAAGCTAATTATACTACCATTGAAAAGGAACTTTTAGCTATTGTTTTTGCACTTGATAAGTTTATATCATACTTTCTAGGTTCGATGGTAGTTGTTTTTACTGACCATGCAGCTTTGAAGTTCTTGCTGAAGAAACCAAAATCAAAACCGAGATTGATTTGGTGGATGTTGTTACTCCAAGAATTTGATTTAGAGATTAAAGATAAGAGTGGAGCTGAAAATTTGGTGGCAAATCATTTGAGCAGAATAGAAATGGATGAGGACCCCATCCCCATTCAAGATGACTTTCCTGATGATTTGCTGATTTAGTTAATTATCTAGTTGTTGGAGTCCTTCCTACAGATGCATCTAGAACACAAATACATAAACTTAAAAGTGATGCCAAATACTATGTGTGGGATGATCCATATCTGTGGAAATTCTGTAGTAACTTGGTGATTAGGCGACGTGCTTCCCACCATGAGGCTCAATCCATTCTTCATTTTTGTCATGCCTCTCAAGCTGGGGGACAGTTTGGTCCTCAACGAACAACAAGAAAAGTCTTAGACTCAGGTTTCTTTTGGCTCACTTTGTTTAAAGATGCTTTTGAGACTTACAAAACTTGTGCACATTGCCAAATAGCAGAAACCGCAATCACTCGTAGGAGTGAGATGCCTCAACAACCTATGCTTTTATGTGAAGTATTTGATGTGTGGGGCATTGACTTTATGGGCCCTTTTCTTGTATCTTTTGGTTTTGTCTATATTTTACTAGCGGTTGATTATGTTTCGAAGTGGGTGGAAGCAATACCCACTAGGACTAATGATTCTAAAGTTGTTGCAGGTTTTATCAGATAAAATATTTTTTGCAGGTTTGGAATACCCTGGGCCATCATAAGTGATCAAGGCACTCATTTTTGCAACCGCACCATGGATGCTTTGATTCAGAAATATGGGGTTGTGCACAAAGTTTCTACACCTTATCATCCCCAAACTAATGGACAAGCTGAAATCTCAAATAGGGAAATCAAACAAATCTTAGAAATGATGGTGCAGCCAAACAGGAAAGACTGGAGCCACCGACTTGAAGAAGCTCTTTGGGCTCATAGAACAGCCTACAAAACACCAATTGGGATGTCCCCTTATCCACTTGTGTTTTGTAAGGCATGCCACCTCCCAGTGGAAATAAAGCACCGTGCTTATTGAGCGATCAAGAGTTGTAACCTTGAGATAGAGAAACAAGTTTGGAGAGAAAGCTTCAATTGCAACAACTCGAAGAGCTTAGACTTGAAGCTTATGAGAACTCTCAGATCTATCAGGAGAAAACTAAGTACTTTCATGATAAGATGATTTCTTGGAAGGAATTTTCCATTGGCCTAAAAGTTTTATTATTCAACTCCCGTCTGAAAATTATGGTTGGGAAACTTCGATCGAAGTGGATTGACCCTTTTGTTGTTACTAACATTTTTCCTCATGGTGTAGTGGAAATAAAAAGTGAAGATATTGAGAAAGTATTCAAAGTAAATGGAGAACACCTCAAGCTATTCCATGAGAGCTCTGTGCTTGAAGATGCTACCATAGAAGAACTCTCCTTGGAAAAGTCGACCTACACTGAAGTTTGAATAGGGATATCCCTTTTCTTACTCTTATTTTATACTTGTTACTTTCATTGAGGACAATGTGTAATTTAAGTGTGGGGGTATTATTTAGGATTATATTTGTTATATTTCAAAAAAATAAAAAAAATAATAATAAAATAAAAATATAAATAAAAATGGACATTGCACTACATGCTTTTTCATCAGATTTTGTGGTTGTAAATGTTGAGAGTTTGTTTAGACTGGCATGATTGGATAATATCTTTGCATTATTGGTAAAATAAATTGGATTAAAATACTAAATTGTGTATCATTTGTGATAAGTCATTAACCTTTGTGAGATTTTTTAGCCTTATTATGAATGAAATACATTTTTCCATCTTTTCTTTCTTGTGTGTTATCTCACTCATGATTGCTAGTTACGCTAGAACTTGACTTGACTCTTGTAACACCCCGCTTTTCAAAGCGAGGGTATATTTTTTTTTTCAAAAGAAATTAAAAACAAACAAAGAATTAACTCAGGAAATGCCTTTGGATAAATAATTGAGTCATTATAATTTACAAGCAGCGGAAAAGTTTCTCCAATTATAAATCCAAAACATTTACACAACTTTAAATGGTACATGGAACCCATTCAAAGAAGATGTCAAACTGCCAATATTAGTATAAGTACAGTTTTCCAACTAAAAATACTCCAATCTAAAAAGAAGGACACCTAGTCCCTATACATCATCCTAATCTGATCATCCTACCAAAAAGCTATACACCCTGAGTATCTCCACGCGCCCCGTGAGATCCTCCTAACGTAACTGCAGTCAAGCGTGCCCATCTCCATTCCCGTCCGTAGGGTACGAACCGGTAGGACCGTCCTGACTCTCATCTGAGGGCAAAGCCCAGATTTCCACAATAATTATAAAGGGTCACCAACCAAAAAAAATAACAGTTAACACAGAGCAATTAAGTTTTTAAATGCTCAAAATAACTTTTCAACTAAGCATGCAACTTAACAAGATTTTCAATATGCAAAAAGTTCATACAATACTTTGCCAATTAAAAATGAAAGTAAAATGAAGTTCCCAATCCCCTAATTACAACATAACAAACCAAGACATAGATAGATTCATGAACAATCCATCATACAACTAAAACTGAGGATTTTCACTGAGCCAATCGATTAGGCAATCGATTGGGGCGAAGGATTCTGATGAAAATGAAATCATGGGCTTAATTCAATAGATTGGGCAATCGATTGACAGGATCACCGAGCCCCTGACTTAATGCCAATCGATTTCCAAATCGATTTCCTGAAGGTTTTTAGTGAAAATTTGAACTCTGGCTTGATTCAATCGATTGGGCAATCGATTGACAGGATAGCTGAGCCCCTGACTTAATGGCCAATCGATTTCCAAATCGATTTGGTCGAATATGGATGAGTCCCTGACTTAGGCCCAATCGATTGGGCAATCGATTTCGTAAATGATTTTCGAAAACTGATTACAAAATCGATTGGCTAATCGATTTTGTCCATTTGGCCAAGTCCCTGTCTACTATCCAATCGATTGGGAAATCGATTTCCTTGATCGTTCTTCCAAAAATTCATGAATTAACTCAATTCATTCCTACTCAAGTTCATAACTTAACACTTAGCAATTACTACGTGATTCTCACGGCTAATTTAGTCTCAAATTAGTTTCTACAAACCATCACACTTACACGCAATAATCAAAACATAACACTTAGCACTTTCAACGCAATTATCACAATGACTCAAATTCCAATCACTCGATCATAAACTTAAATCAAACACGACTCGCGTGCCAAGCACCCTAATGCAATGCGTATATGCCAAAATGCATGGACTCGGAATTCCAAACCAAAACCCTCATCGAAGGGCCGTAAATCATAATTGTACCGCCTATCGCGGGCCAAAGTACCAATTACCAAGGTGCCACCTATCACGGGTCTGCACGATTTACTAAAATACTGCCTATCACGGGCCCGTACTGTTTTTCGAGGTGCCACCTATCACGGGTCTGCACAATTTACAAAAAAGCGAAAACCATAAACGTACTGCCTATCACGGGCCCGTACTGTTTTTCGAGGTGCCACCTATCACGGGTCTGCACAATTTACAAAAAAGCGAAAACCATAAACGTACTGCCTATCACGGGCCCGTATCGTTTATCGAGGTGCCACCTATCACGGGTCTGCACGGTTTTCAAAAACGTAAATCATAAATGTACCGCCTATCACAGGCCAAAGTACTATTTATCAAGGTGCCACCTATCACGGGTCTGCACGATTTACAAAAAGGATGAAAATGCATGAACATATACCGACTCCATTCACAACAGACGTTAAGCAAATGCAGATATTAAAAGATTCCCCATTTTTAATACCCATTTAACTTAAACGACTTTCACAACAAACATTAAGTAACCAAGACATTAAGAGATTCCCCATTCTTAACGCCCAGTTAACTTAAACGATTTTCAAAACAACATTAAATAAATAAGTCATTAAGAGATTCCCCATTCTTAATACTGATTTATCTTAATGATTTTCAAAACAAAACGTTAAGCAAACAGACATATCAAGAGATTCCCCATTCTTAATATACTTTTGACTTAAACGATTTCCACACAAAACATTCAGTAAACAAGACATTAAGAGATTCCCCATTCTTAACGCCCAGTTAACTTAAACGATTTTCAAAACAACATTAAATAAATAAGTCATTAAGAGATTCCCCATTCTTAATACTCATTTACTGAAACGATTTTCAAAAACGATAGTTAAGTAACCGAGACATTAAGAGATTCCCCATTCTCAACGCCCAGTTAACTTAAACATTTTCCTCAAACGCACATTAAGTAAACCGAGGTATTAAAAGATTCCCCATTTTTAATACCCATTTAACTTAAACGACATTCACAACAAACATTAAGTAACCAAGACATTAAGAGATTCCCCATTCTTAACGCCCAGTTAACTTAAACGATTTTCAAAACAACATTAAATAAATAAGTCATTAAGAGATTCCCCATTCTTAATACTCATTTACTGAAACGATTTTCAAAAACGATAGTTAAGTAACCGAGACATTAAGAGATTCCCCATTCTCAACGCCCAGTTAACTTAAACATTTTCCTCAAACGCACATTAAGTAAACCGAGGTATTAAAAGATTCCCCATTTTTAATACCCATTTAACTTAAACGACATTCACAACAAACATTAAGTAACCAAGACATTAAGAGATTCCCCATTCTTAACGCCCAATTAACTTAAACGATTTTCAAAACAACATTAAATAAATAAGTCATTAAGAGATTCCCCATTCTTAATACTCATTTACCGAAACGATTTTCAAAAACGATAGTTAAGTAACCGAGACATTAAGAGATTCCCCATTCTCAACGCCCAGTTAACTTAAACATTTTCCTCAAACGCACATTAAGTAAACCGAGGTATTAAAAGATTCCCCATTTTTAATACTCGTTTAACTCTAATGGTTTTCAAATTCCACAGAAACAAATTCAAACATACTTTCACATTCAAACCATAATTCACAACAACCACACCAATTAACAAACATCAAGTACGAACACACCAAATACAACGAACACAAATCACGCAACATAACACCCAGATACATCAAATTTCATTTACCACGAAACATTCATCACTATAAACAAAACCTAACTCTAAGGTTTTTACCCATAACGCACTAGTTTCGTTTTTCCCCAAATCGATACATTTAACCCTAACAAATTCCTTCCCACACAACTACAGATAAGTCCCTAATGCAAGCTAGAAGTTTGGAAGGAGCCCTTACCTCAAAGTCAGCTTTATCGAGTGTTTCCGGTTCCGCGAGAAATTCCGGTAAAATCTCCGCTCGCAACGCCGCTTCCAAATTAGTGCACTAGCACCGTAGCACGGAGGTGAGCAACTTTCCCTTCTATCTCTTCGAGAAAAGAAGCTTGGATCTTGAAGAAACGGAGGGGTTTGTGTTTGGATCTCAAAACCGTTTTTCTTCGTTTTCGAATCAAAGAGGAAGAGTGGAGTTGCGAAAACCTTGATCTAACTCTCACCCAACCTTGGGTCACTAGCTTTGAAGAAAAGGAAGCAACGAAAACGAAAAATGGAGAAGGATGGAAATTTGGTTTTCTTGCGTGAACCTGAGGAAGGAGATGGAAATTTTAGGTTTTCCTTCCTTAAGCTGAACTCAATCGTAGCTTTGTTCCCAATGCTTCGTGCAATGCTCCCCAAAAATGCGATGTGAACTTCGGATCACGGTCTGATACAATGCTCGATGGTACCCCGTGTAACCTCACAATTTCAGCAATGTAGATCTCCGTTAGCTGATCTACCTTATAGGTGGTCCTTACCGGCAAAAAGTGAGCAGATTTAGTTAGTCGATCCACTATCACCCATATGGAATCATTCTTTCTCCTTGTCTTTGGTAATCCGGTTATAAAATCCATGGAAATGTTGTCCCACTTCCATTCAGGTATATCTAAAGGTTGCAACATTCCAGCAGGTCGCTGATGTTCCACCTTCGCTTTCTGACAAGTTAGACAAGTGGATACATATTCCGCCACATGTTTCTTCATTCCTGGCCACCAATAATTCTGCCTCAAATCCTGATACATCTTTGTTGCTCCAGGATGAATACTCAGCTTACTCTTATGAGCCTCTTCTAAAATCGTTTTCCGCATATCTGTAATTTCTGGTACACAAATCCTACCATTACATCGCAAAATATTATCTGCCCCAATCTTGAACTCAGTCGTCTTCCCTTGTACTATTAGATTCCTCTTCTCTTGTATTAAGACGTCATCTTGAGCATTCGCAATGTCTTCAAGTAGTCCACTCGAAATTTTAATCATTCCGAATTTCAAAATTCCCGGTGCAAACTCTACGTTCAAGTGCAGGTCTCTAAAAGCTTCCCATAACTCTTGTTGTCTAGCCATAATTATTGAAGACACCGATACACTTCTTCTGCTCAACGCATCAGCCACTACATTGGCCTTCCCAGGGTGGTATTGTAACGTGAAATCAAAGTCCTTGAGAGTCTCCATCCATCGTCTCTGGCGCATGTTCAACTCCTTCTGATCAAACAAATATTTCAAGATTTTATGGTCGACTCCTTCTGGCGCATGTTCAACTCCTTCTGATCAAACTCCTCATTGATTTTCAGCCTTAGTCTCTGTAGGATTATCTCAGCCTTACCTTGACCACGTTACAACCTGAATAAAGACCTTTTGATCATTATATACATGTGCTTCAAATATAGATTATAGAGGCTTGTCAAGCCTATTGTAATGCTAGATTTCATGATGTGCTTTGAGTGTAAACAGTAGCCCAAACACTTTGAGTGTAAACACTTTGAGAGAATTTTATATCTTGGGAGGACTCTATCACTTATGATGCATTATTTAGTTAACTTGTCTTATTGTTTGCCTTGGTTGTGATAAAAAAACTGTTCATGATTGCCATAAGCTAGAAATATTTTTTTTCTCTCACTACTTTGTATTAATAAGAATATTTGGAATCGCATGCATTGCTTTGCTTGGAGTGCAAAGGTTTAAGTGTGGGAGAATTTGATCATAGCATTTGGGCACATGTTTCTAGCTTTTTAGTTTGGTATTTTAAAAGCTCTTTGTAGTTTAGAATAATTTTTTAGCTTGTTTCTAAACTTTGGGTCGAAATTGAATCATACTTTTATTATTTGCATTTTGACCATTGCTCGCTCTGTAGGCCATAACTTGAGCTCTCGATATCGGATTGGTGCATACGAGCAGGCGTTGGAAACCTAAAACTCAGAGCTACAACGTTTGTGTTGGAATAAAAGCCCAATGCCGAACCTTTATGGGCCTAAATTTCAGATTTTGTAATCTTGACTTTTATAATAATTTTAAATAGCGGGCCACTTGTTTCTAAACCCTAAAGCCCAATTTCAAGTACTATATATTGGGAGTTTTCATTCTTTTCTACGGATGAAATTTTAAGATTCAGATTGATACAAGAAATAAACACTTTTTATTTTAATTTCATGGAAGACTAATTTTATAAGATTAATCAATGAATTCAGAGTTTCATCAACACCTTGATATTCAGGTTACACTGTCAATTTCGCTTCATGATTCTATTTATGTTTATTTGATTATATTGATATATCTAATTGCTTAAATTGAATTTCAATAGGATCGATTAAATTAAATTCACATAATTTGGTTTCGGTTGCTAATTTAATTGAATTATAATTTTGCGACGCCTGATCGTTAATTGTAATATTTTGATGATTGTGATGCTTAATCCAATCAAAGAAACTGAATTCACATAGGATTGATTACACTTGTTTGATCAATTATATAGTCAAATAATAATAGAATCACGAATTAGAAATTAAACTCATTGATAGAATATGTGATAGGTTTGAAACTCGAATAAGTGGATTAATCGTTTAGCTCATATGTTAAAACAAAAATCTAAAAACCTCATTTCTAATTTCAACTTTCAATTTGGTTAATATTATTATATCAGAAGTCCTTGCAAAACGAATCAAGTTATTACCTCTATTTACATTTTATAAATTGTATTTGTCCCGTGTGTGATAGCGGATCAATATGCATTAGTGAACTCGTCGAATTAAGCAATGATATGAGCAAAGAAATAAAATTTAAATTTCAAAATCCTAAACAAGTAGATTAAGACTTGCTTCAAGTTGTTAAAAATTATTTATCATAGTGCACATTAACACACAATTAAAAAGAAACAAATTCAAAAAAAAAAAAAAAATAAGATCGCAAAATTAAAAGTTACCTCTACCTATGGGTTGCCTCCCACAAAGCGCTTCTTTAAAATCATTAGCTTGACGCCTCAACCATTTTCAAGGTGTATTATATGACAAAAAGAACACATCATCCTTCTTCTTCTTTTTGTTTGGTAGAAATTCCATGAACTTGAGAAATAAATGATGCTGCTTCCATGTCCTTTTCGATTGGTCATTGATGAACAGGGCAAAGGTTGAATCACGAACTTCATCAATATCTTCTTTTTTCTTTTCCTCGTTCATGTTCTTCTCTTACGTATCTTCTTTTACTACAACAATGAAGTCATCTTCAATCTTCAACTTCTCCTCCATTTTCTCAAACTCAACTACTTGCTCAAATAACCTCTCACATTGACTTTCAAATCTTTCAATTGAAACCATGTTATTCTTCATAAATTCAACTAAAACATCCTTAATGTGAAAGTCTTTGTCATCTGATTCTTTCGATAGAACTTTAGGAGGTAGAATTTGTTCCCAATTGATCTTTTTCATATAACTCTTGCCGTTTTCTGCTTCTATGACCAATAAATCTTCATATTCTAGTGGTGGGACATAGTAATCAAAACAAGTTCCATTCATATGTCTTTCTTCGCAAAAGTCACACCTAAGAGGCTCAATCTAAGGGTGATCTTTTAAAAATGCATCTCTAAAAGATTTGTCCCTCAATTATGTGTAACTAGCGTTTTAGCAAATATATTGAATCGTTGCAAGTAATAATAAAACGGTAGTACCAAGTGTTAAACTCAAGGATTGCATTTTACTATCGAATTATATTTAATTACTAAAATTGAACACAAAGTTTCTCAATTGATTGTAATAATATTTAAAATTAACAACAGTAATAAAATTGATCCTTTATTATAAGAAAAATGTCACGGATGGGTTTCACTTTCAATCCAACGTTGGTTTCTAATTTGATCCTTGGTTACTAAATTTGTTTATTGAGTTATTACCGAATTCTCTTTATTATTCTTGCCCTAATGTCTTGATGACATAATCTTTAATTCCAATATAACCCCTAGTTACTTAGATGATTTAAGATTAGAATTAAGCTTTACGGTACAAGAGTTCTCTTTTTAAATTGTTGCCTTTGCAACAAATTTAATTGGTTTCGTGACCTGCATCTATCCCTAGACTACAATATCATAAATTTCTCATTTCAAGCATTTGTAAAGTCCACTTCCGTTTCAAAATATGAACTGTATAACATTTTAATGTTGATCAAACAATAAAAAATATTAAGCACAGAGATGTGAAAAATAATTCAATAAATTCATTTATATAATTAGAAATAAAATCAGAAAAATAAGGGTTTCATTTTGTTTCACTAATTTCTAACAAATAGTGTTTATTTACTCATGACAGAGATACAAAAGATATTGATTAAAGAAGAATTACAAGAAGGATTCATGAATGATCTTGATAAAACACCTCCAATGATGTTAAAAAATGCCTTAAAAGAAGTGAGAAAAACGTGTTTTAATGTGTTCTGATGCGTGTTGCGCGCCCCAGATCTTTACACCAGATATGGCTATTTCAGATTCAGATGAAGTCATATAACAATGTCCAAATCTCGCTAATGCAAGTACATAAGCTTCCTTATATTTGCACCAGTTGAGTCAATTTGGTTTTATTCAGTTTGATGTAAATTTCGGGGACGAAATTTTCTTAAGGAGGGGAGAAAATGTAACATCTTAAATCAAAGGACTAAAACTAATTAGAATTTCAAACTTTGAAGTATTCCAATTTATAGATTATTATGATATTATTATTATTATTATTATTATTATTATTATTATTATTATTATTATTATTACAAATACCTTATTGTTAGCAATAACCAATTTCCTTAAAATAAGGTAACATTAGTAAGTTGTTAGGTAATAATAGGAAGTTTGTTTTGTTTGTTAAAGGCTTATCTATTTAACTATTATTAAGGAGTCAAACAAAACCAAACAAACAATCCTACATGAATTCAATATGTATTTGTTTTATTTATAACAACCAATAGTTTAACAGGGCAAGATACCTAGTCAAATCATCTCATAAATATTTAAATAAAAGTAGATACAAAAATGAAAATACTAATTAAAAACTCAATAGAACTATGTCAAAATAAAAGGAGAAAAAGTACGGTTGCGGTTGACAATTAATATATACAGAACCTTTTTATCAAAGAACGCAGGTGAGTAATCACACCCTTTAAACTTTCATGGTAGAGTTATTTTGGGAATTTGAGATGAAAAAAGAGTTAGATATTTTGAATGGTATTTTCTTATAAAATATATTTTGTCAAAAACTTAACTCTATTAAAATTTGGATTTCATGAATTGTAATAATTATTATGAATTGATTTATTTACTATTGTTTTTTGAATTACCGTTTTTATGATTGTTTGAATATATATTCTTTAAAAAGATTGTTTTATTATATATTTTTTTGAAGGGTTGTTGTTACTATATATTCTAATGAAATATTATATTATAAATATAATTTTATGAATATGATTGTTAAAAATATGAATTATTTTGATTGTATGTGTTGGAGAGAAGCTTATGCTCCACATAGATGAGTTTTAAGTTTCACAAAGAGATTATGTTTAAACTTCAGGTCTTGTACCCCACATATAGATGAGTTTTAAACTTCACAAGAAAATGAGGTTTAAACTCCACATGGATGAGTGTTGTACCACACATATAGATGAGTATTACATTTCCCAAAGAGATGAGGTTTAAACTCCACAGAGATGGGTCTTGTACCCTACATATAGATGAGTCTTGTACCCCACATATAGATGAGTATTAAACTTCACAAAGAGACGAGGTTTAAACTCCACACGGATGAGTCTTTTACCCCACATATAGATGAGTATTAAACTTCAGAATGAGATGAGGTTTAAACTCCACATGGATGGATCTTGTACATATACAAAAAGAGATTATGTTTAAACTCCACACTGATGGGTCTTGTACCATATAGATGAGTATTAAACTCCACATGAATGGGTCTTGTACCCCATATATAGATGAGTATTAGATTTCACATAGAGATGAGGTTTAAACTCCACACGGATGAGTCTTGTACCCCACATATAGATGAGTTTAAAACTCCACAATGAGATGAAGTTTAAACTCCCCACAGATGTCTTGTACCCCACACTGGATGAGCGGGTGCTCCACATGATGAGATAATACTCATTTCACAGAAATAGTATATCTCCATCATTGAATTGATTGTTTATTTTCTGCAGAATAAATGTGTATCTTGGATTTATTTGATTATTGTATATGTGGATTATCGTTAATTTAATTGATGAGCTTTTATTAATTATTGGAAGTAATTGGTTATTATAGAAAAAGCTTAGTTATATCATGAATATTTCTAAAGAATAATTTTGGAAGAAGACGGGTGCCATGATCGATTTTTTCGGTTACCGCTCCGACTGAGAACAATACTTATTTTAAAATTTTGTGTATTATTCACTGGGATTTAATGTCTCATTAAAGTGTTGTTTTTAGAGACTGAGATCGTTAGTGACGTCGAGAGTTGAGAAGTCTTAGCTCCCTTGAGAAGAGTGATTTCCTTCGATTAGGTTAGTAGATTAAGAATAAGTAGACATATTGTCTACATCGTACTTTATTTTAGGATTAGATACTATTTTCCTAGTTTTGGATATTTTAATTATTAAAGATTTTTCAGTTGTAAGGATTTATTTTAAGATTTCATGACATTACTTCTTTCGGACAATTCATTATTTATTATAGTACCTTATTCTCTTATATAATTTGATTTTTTTTTTGTTATTACCTCAATTGTTATACCTATGTAACTAGGCGTTACATTTTTGGTATCAGGGCCAGTTCAAACCTAGATCGAACTGTGGTATGGGTTTACTTTAATTTTATTATTAATTTTTTTTAAAGAAAAAAAATTAAAACTTGGGCTTATAGGATTTCTCGTTATAGTCATGCATTTTGTATGCAATTATATTGCGCCTGGCCAACCTAGTGCTTGATTGGTGGTGTGCTTATTTATGACGGGTAACAGTGAGGTACAAATGACGCACTTGCTGAGGCTCTCTGCTTGATAGCAGCAACCATGGAGAATAGATGAAGACTCTTCGTCATTTGATAGGACCTAATTTTGAATCGTTAACAACTGCAGACCCTCAATATGTTAGGCTTTCTGAATTTCGAAAGAACAATCAACCATCTTTTCGAGGTCAGTTATGATCCAGTCGAAGCACAAGCGTGGTTGTTGAAGTTAGAGAAAATCTTTGGAATCATGCATTGTGTTGCCACTCGCAAAGTGGACCTTGTCGTTTATATGTCAGAGTCTGATGTTGAGCATTGGTGGATTTGTATTAGAGGAATTTTGCTGACAAAAAGAGTTTCTTTTACTATGGATAGGTTTAAAGAGTTATTGATGACTCTTCATCATATGCATATTTTTCATTGATTTTAGTCTTATTTATCTTTAATCATTAGTTAATTTAAGGAGTTATTTGATATATTTTTTTGATTTTAGTTCTTTGATTTAATGAAATATTTATGTTATTATTTCCTTGATTAAGAAGGGAATTTTCGGAGTTTTGTGCTGTTACTTTGTTTTAGTGCAGTTCTGAATTTTGGTGAGAAATCAACATGACATATGTAGAGTATTGCAGCCATATCTGGAGTTGTAGATGTCCAATTGGAGTCACACCAAGTGCAAAGGAACGCTAAGATCCATATCTACAACCTTCATGAAGACACCAGAACCAAAGTCAGACTCGACAGATGAGTAAAATCCCATATACTTCAGAGAGATGTTGCTGTTGGTGTTGTTGTTGTTGTTGTCGTTGATGCTGTTGTTGTTGTTGTTGCTGTTGTTGTTGTTGTTGCTGTTATTGTTGTTGTTGTTGGTGTTGGTGTTGTTGTTGCTGTTATTATTGTTGTTGTTGCTGTTGGTGTTTTGCTGTTGTTGCTGTTGTTGTTGTTGTTGTTATTGTTGTTGCTGGTGGTGTCGTTGTTGTTGTTGTTGTTGTTGTTGTTGTTGTTACTGTTGTTGTTGCTGGTGCTGTTGTTGTTGTTGTTGCTGTTGATGTCACTGTTGCTGTTGTTGCTGTTATTGTTGTTGTTGTTGTTGTTGGTGTTGTTGTTGTTGTTGGTGTTGCTGGTACTGTTGCTGCTGCTGTTGTTTCTGGTACTGTTGTTGTTGTTGTTGTTGTTGTTGTTGTTGTTGTTGCTGTTGTTGTTGTTGTTGTTGTTGTTGTTGTTGTTGTTGTTGCTGTTGTTGTTGTTGTTGTTGTTGTTGTTGTTGTTGCTGTTGCTGTTGCTGTTGCTCTTGCTATTTTTATTATTATTACTATTATTATATTTTTTTTAAATGATAATTACTTTAATTATTTATTTTGTAATGTATTGATTTTGAAATATTAGTAATACTGTGATTGATTTCTTTATTGTTATTGTTGTTGTTGTTGTTGTTGTTGTTGTTGTTGGTGGTGTTCGAGGTATCGGACTTGAAGAATAATAGTTTCTGGGTTGTAAGTCCCGTGTCTAAGCCGACGTACAGACGTTTAAGGGCAGTGAATCCTTGAAAGTTTCTTCAAAATAAAAAGACAAAATTTTAAATATGGATAATCTCTTTTGTAGAACTTCTTCTTTCTCCACTCCTTCTACCCAAAACTTCCCAGAAAAAAAGGAACCTATCAATAGTGAAGAAATCACTATTGAAGACTTCCAAAAATCTATAAACAATTGGCAAATCCCAAAAATAAAAAAAGATGAGGTCTATGTATCTAGTCTTTTCAAAAATCTATTAAAAACTGATTATGTTATCAAAACGGAGGAACGTGATGTTACTCTTTCTAACCCCTTTGAAACAATAAATCTTCTTTCTTCAAAAACGCTCATAAAACACGCTGACAGGAACTATAATTTCATACATATAGGTCTTGTTCAAGTTGGTATAAAACCTCTAACAAGGGAAGGATTAAACACTTCAATCCTATGTGTCCTACGGGATGCAAGGTTTTTGAACTTTCAAGATTCAATTATAAGTACAGTTGAATCTAGTCTATGTCAATGACCAATTTGGTTTGGATGTTAACCAAATTTTTCTTTGTCTTTAAAAGACCCAAACATCGCAAATTCTCTCATGTTACAAATAAAAACTCATAATTACAAAATGATAGAAGGATTTATTCTTGTAGCTATTATTTACAGAATTCATTACAAAGCAATGTTTTCAGCCTTTACGACAACAAAAAATTTTGAAAACAAAAAGGGCGAAACACTATTTTTACAAAATGATTTGACTAAGGGAAACACTGTTATCCCAAGAACCATCCTCTGGAAAGATATTACTCTTCCTGAAGAATGGATTCTGGAAGGAGCTGTTAAACCACAGTCTCTCCAACAGTCAAAACCAAACACAATCTTAAAGAAGTCATACAATACAATGACGGTAGGGTAAAACTAAGTTTTTTAAGAACTTCTAGTGCCAGGTATTCTGATGCTAGTTCCTCCAGACAGACTCCAATCATAAAATTACCTCAAAAATTAGAAAACTTTACAAAACCTCGTTTTTCATGTTCCAGCATACCATGTGCTTCCTTTCAAAATGTTGACTACTCCACAAATATACCTCATCAAATTTACACAACACCTCAAAACACTAATGAGGAGCAACAAAACATTTCTCCACCAACTTCGCCATCTTTTTCTGCTATAACTGAAAATGTTGTTAATGAACTTAATGTTATAGAAAAAGAATTTGAAGTTGATAAAACTATCCCCCATAACGATTTTTATGCTTCCAAAAATACAGAAAAAAGAACATGGTTCTTCAAAAACTTTCTAAAACAAAGACAAGATATTCTGAATGAATTTTACAAGTTCATTTTACAAAACAAGACCCATATTCTATTTTTTGAATGGTTTGAAATTTATGCAAAACAAAACCAAATTTCTTACCCTTTCAATTACCGTGATCGATTTTTTCGATTACCGCTCCGGTTGAGAACAATACTTGTTTTTAAATTTTGTGTATTATTCACTGGGATTTAGTATCTCATTAAAGTGTTGTTTTTAGAGACTGAGACCATCGGTGACGTCGAGAGTTGAGAAGTCTTAGCGCCGTTGAGAAGAGTGATTTCCTTCGATTAGGTTAGTAGATTAAGAATAAGTAGACATATTGTCTACATCGAACTTTATTTTTGGATTAGATACTATTTTCCTAGTTTTGGATATTTTAATTATTAAATATTTTTCAGTTGTAAGGATTTATTTTAAGATTTCATGACATTACTTTTTTAGGACAATTCATTATTTATTATAGTACCTTATTCTCTTATATAATTTGAATTTTTTTTTTTGTTATTACCTCAGTTGTTATACCTACGTAACTAGGCGTTACATTTTTGGTATCAAGGCCAGTTCAAACCTAGATCGAATTGTGGTATGGGTTTACTTTACTTCATTTTTATTATTAATTTTTTTTAAAGAAAAAAAAATTAAAACTTGGGCTTATAGGATTTCTCGTTATAGTCA
Organism: Cicer arietinum; assembly: GCF_000331145.2. Taxonomy (NCBI): domain Eukaryota; kingdom Viridiplantae; phylum Streptophyta; class Magnoliopsida; order Fabales; family Fabaceae; genus Cicer; species Cicer arietinum. The sequence goes on along the minus strand of NC_021160.2, from coordinate 32,060,383 downwards.
TGCATTTTGTATGCAATTATATTGCGCCTGGCCAACCCAATGCTTGATTGGTGGTGTGCTTATTTATGACGGGTAACAAGTTAGGTACAAATGACGCACTTGCTGAGGCTCTCTGCTTGATAGAAGCAACCATGGAGAATAGACGAAGACTCTTTGTCATTTGGCATGACCTAATTTTGAATCGGTAACAACTGCAGACCCTCAATATGTTAGGCTTTCTGAATTTTGAAAGAACAATCAACCATCTTTTCGAGGTCAGTTATGATCCAATCGAAGCACAAGTGTGGTTGTTGAAGTTAGAAAAGATATTTGGAATCATGCATTGTGTTTGCACTCGCAAAGTGGACCTCGTCGTTTATATGTCAGAGTCTGATGTTGAGCATTGGTGGATTTGTATTAGAGGAATTCTGATGACAAAAAGAGTTTCTTTTACTATGGATAGGTTTAAAGAGTTATTGATGACTCTTCATCATATGCATATTTTTCATTGATTTTAGTCTTATTTATCTTTAATCATTAGTTAATTTAAGGAGTTATTTGATATTATTTGTTGATTTTAGTTCTTTGATTTAATGAAATATTTATGTTATTATTTCCTTGATTAAGTAGGGATTTTTCGGAGTTTTGTGCTGTTACTTTGTTTTAGTGCAGTTCTGAATTTTGATGAGAAATCAACATGACATATGTAGAGTATTTCAGCCATATCTAAAGTTGTAGATATCCAATTGGAGTCACACCAAGGGAAAATGAAAGCTAAGATCCATATCTACAACCTTCATGAAGACACCGGAACCAAAGTCAGACTCGACAGAAGAGTAAAATGCCATATGCTTCAGACAGATGTTGTTGTTGGTTTTGTTGTTGTTGTCGTCGTTGTTGTTGTTGTTGTTGTTGTTGTTGTTGTTGTTGTTGTTGTTGTTGTTGTTGTTGCTGCTGTTGTTGTTGTTGTTGTTGTTGTTGTTATTGTTGTTGTTTTTGTTGTTGCTGTTGTTGGTGTTGTTGTTGTTAATGTTGTTGTTGCTGGTGCTGTTGTTGTTCTTGTTGTTGTTGTTGTTGCTGGTGGTGGTGGTGTTGTTGTTGTTGTTGGTGTTGGTGTTGTTGGTGTTGTTGTTGTTGTTGTTGTTGTTGTTGTTGTTGTTGTTGTTGTTGTTGTTGTTGCTCTTGCTGTTGTTGTACTATTATTATATTTTTTTAAAATGATAATTACTTTAATTATTTATTTTGTTACTATTATTATTGTTGCTCTTGCTGTTGCTGTAGGTTATATAAATTGGTTATAAATATTTAAAATCTTCAAAGTTTATCTTGAAGAATAATAGTTTATGGGTTGTAAGTTCCGTGTCTAAGCCCACGTACAGGCGTTTAAGGGCAGTGAATCCTTGAAAGTTTCTTCAAAATAAAAAGACAAAATTTTAAATATGGATAATCTCTTTTGTAGAACTTCTTCTACCCAAAACCTCCCAGAAAAAAGGGAACCTGTTGTTGTTGTTGTTGTTGTTGTTGTTGTTGTTGTTGTTGTTGTTGTTGTTGTTGTTGTTGTTGTTGTTGTTGTTGTTGTTGTTGTTGTTGTTGTTGTTGTTGTTGTTGTTGTTGTTGTTGTTGTTGTTGTTGTTGTTGTTGTTGTTGTTGTTGTTGTTGTTGTTGTTGCTCTTGCTGTTGTTGTACTATTATTATATTTTTTTAAAATGATAATTACTTTAATTATTTATTTTGTTACTATTATTATTGTTGCTCTTGCTGTTGCTGTAGGTTATATAAATTGGTTATAAATATTTAAAATCTTCAAAGTTTATCTTGAAGAATAATAGTTTATGGGTTGTAAGTTCCGTGTCTAAGCCCACGTACAGGCGTTTAAGGGCAGTGAATCCTTGAAAGTTTCTTCAAAATAAAAAGACAAAATTTTAAATATGGATAATCTCTTTTGTAGAACTTCTTCTACCCAAAACCTCCCAGAAAAAAGGGAACCTATCAATAGTGAAGAAATCACTATTGAAGACTTCCAAAAATCTATAAACAATTGGCAAATCCCTAAAATAAAAAATAAAAAAAGATGAGGTCTATGTATCTAGTCTTTTCAAAAATCTACTAAAAACTGATTATGTTATCAAAACGGAGGAACGTGATGTTACTCTTTCTAACCCCTTTGAAACAAAAATATACCTCATAAACTCATCAAATTAGGGTTGTTACTCTTTCTAACCCCTTTGAAACAAAAATACCATGTGCTTCCTTTCAAAATGTTGACTACTCCACAAATATACCTCATCAAATTTACACAACACCTCAAAACACTAATGAGGAGCAACAAAACATTTCTCCACCAACTTCGCCATCTTTTTCTGCTATAACTGAAAATGTTGTTAATGAACTTAATGTTATAGAAAAAGAATTTGAAGTTGATAAAACTATCCCCCATAACGATTTTTATGCTTCCAAAAATACAGAAAAAGAATTTGGTTTGGATGTTAACAAAATTTTTCTTTGTCTTTAAAAGACCCAAACATCGCAAATTCTCTCATGTTACAAATAAAAACTCATAATTACAAAATGATAGAAGGATTTATTCTTGTAGCTATTATTTACAAAATTCATTACAAAGCAATGTTTTCAGCCTTTACGACAACAAAAAATTTTGAAAACAAAAAGGGCGAAACACTATTTTTACAAACTGATTTGACTAAGGGAAACACTGTTATCCCAAGAACCATCCTCTGGAAAGATATTGCTCTTCCTGAAGAATGGATTCTGGAAGGAGCTGTTAAACCACAGTCTCTCCAACAGTCAAAACCAAACAACAATCTTAAAGAAGTCATACAATACAATGACGGTAGGGTAAAACTAAGTTTTTTAAGAACTTCTAGTGCCAGGTATTCTGATGCTAGTTCCTCCAGACAGACTCCAATCATAAAATTGCCTCAAAAATTAGAAAACTTTACAAAACCTCGTTTTTCATGTTCCAGCATACCATGTGCTTCCTTTCAAAATGTTGACTACTCCACAAATATACCTCATCAAATTTACACAACACCTCAAAACACTAATGAGGAGCAACAAAACATTTCTCCACCAACTTCGCCATCTTTTTCTGCTATAACTGAAAATGTTGTTAATGAACTTAATGTTATAGAAAAAGAATTTGAAGTTGATAAAACTATCCCCCATAACGATTTTTATGCTTCCAAAAATACAGAAAAAAGAACATGGTTCTTCAGAAACTTTCTAAAACAAAGACAAGATATTCAGAATGAATTTTACAAGTTCATTTTACAAAACAAGACCCATATTCTATTTTTTGAATGGTTTGAAATTTATGCAAAACAAAACCAAATTTCTTACCCTTTCAAACAAAACCTAGGTTCTGTTAATCCCATAACAACCAAAAACAAAACTCCAGAATGGGATTTAGCAACTAGACAAAAAATCCAGTCTGAACACCCACCTTTAAGACAAATCATAATAACACATCCTGAAAAACCAGTAGAAGCTGCCCCTTTCAAAATCTCAAGTGATAGTTCTGAAAAAGATATTCGAAATATCCTTCAACAAAATAATTTTACAAATGTCCATCTTAGTACAATAGCAAAACAATTAACTAAGATAGAAGAAAATCAACAAAATTCTACTGTCTCTCCGATTGAGACAACTGATCCAAAACTAAAAACCCCAGTTTTTAAACCATTCCAAATCTCAAAAACAAGTCAAAAATTGTTCAGAGAAGGCAGATCATAATTCACCCAAGCCTTACATGAACAACTCAGTAGGATAGAACATTCCTCTACCTCCACACCAATGGTAGCTAAAGATACCTTTGACAAAACAGTTACGACTTTAGACCATGTTTCTGAAATCGAACACGAACCACAAAACCTATGTAAACTTCAATGGCAGAACGATCAACCTTTAGCCATGGTCACAACACCAGACTTAGGTATTGAAAATAGACCTAATATCCTCTCTCAATCCAAATTCAACGCCAATACTGTCTACGAATGGAACATAGATGGTATGTCCAAATACAACATCTTAAGTCTCCTCCAACAAATGACAATGGCATCAAATGCTTACAAAATCCAAGCCAATACACCTGACAAAGCCATAACTGAACTCCTAATAGCAGAATTCTCAGGCCAACTCAAAGGATGGTGGGATTACCATCTCACTCCCCCTCAACACTTAGAAATTTTGAATGCAATCCAAACCACAGAGGAAGGAATTCCCATCCTCGATGAAATAGGAAACCCAATACCTGATGCAGTTGCAACACTAATACACACAATTAGCTTGCACTTCATAGGTGATCCATCACACTTAAAAGATAAAAATGCAGAACTCCTATCCAACCTTAGATGTAAAAAACTTTATGAATTCCAATATTATAAAAACACTTTCCTAACCAGGGTTATGCTAAGGGAAGACTCAAACCAACCTTTATGGAAAGAGAAATTCCTTGAAGGACTCCTAACCCTTTTAGAAGAAAATGTTAGAAACAAAATAAAAGAAGTCTATGGGGTAAACCAAATCCCATATTACCATTTAACTTATGGGGAATTGGTTAGCTTCACTCAAAAAGAAGGTTTGAAAATCTGTCAAGATTTAAAACTCCAAAAACATCTAAAATGGGAAATGAAAAAGACTAGACAAGAACTGGGATCTTTTTGTAAACAATTTGAAATACCCATGACCAATATTTCAAAAAGCTGTGAAGGATCTTGTTCGAAACATTATAGAAAACCGCACAGAAAATCTTTCACCAAACGAGGCAGACTTGAATTCTATAAAAAATCTAGACCCCAAAATTCTTACAATCAAAGAAAACCAAATTCTTACAAGAAAAAACCTTTTCAAAAGAAGTTCGAACCTCAAACTTCAAAACAAATAACTTGTTATAAGTGTGGCCAAACAGGACACAACTCAAGATATTGCAAGAGAAATAAAAATTCCATGAATCAAAAATCGATGAACAAATAATTCAAAAAATAGAGGCAATACTTTTAGAAACCTCTGAAGAAGACTCTGTCACGGATTCTGAAATAGGTTCATCAGAAAATGATAAACCTTTACAGTTTGATGAACTAGGAACCTCCGACTCTCTTAGCAATTCAGAAGCAAGTACAAAATCAATTAATGTTTTAACAAAGGATCAAGAACTAATTCTTGATATTATAAAACAGGTTGAAGGTACAAAACATCAAAAGGAAATAATAGGAAAACTGTTAAATATTTAAAACAAAACAAGGTCAACCTTCCACATCCTCATCAAAATTACTTCCTAAGACCACTTATGACCTAACAAATATCTTAGGAAAAAGAACAAAGTCACAAGCCCATGTCACAATTCAATCTCTGCAGGAAGAGATTAAAATTGTAAAACAAGAGTTAAAAACTCTTAAACAAAAACAAGAAATTATGACATCTAAGGTTGAAGAAGAAAGAGAAAATGAGGAATATTCTAACAAAATTAAAAATTTAGAAGAAATCCCAGAGGATTTCTTGTTCGTTCTAAGAACAATAACAACAAGAAAATATTTAATTAAAATTAATTTAGTTTTTTCTGAAGATTTCAAATTTGAAACAATTGCAATTTTTGATACTGGAGCAGATTTAAATTGCTTAAAAAGTAGCATTGTACCAAACATTTTTTTTTAAAAGTAATTAAAAGCGAACAAAGAAATAAATCAGGAAATGCTTTTGGATAAATAATTGAGTCATTATAATTTACGCAGCGGACAAGTTTCTCCAATTATAAATCCAAAACATTTACATAACATCAAATGGTACATGGAACCCATCCAAAGATGATATCAAACTGATAATATTTGTATAAGTACAGTTTTCCAAACTAAAAATACTCCAAACCAAAAAGAAGGACCCCTAGTCCCTATACATCATCCTAATCTGATCATCCTACCAAAAAGCTATACACCCTGAGTAATCTCCACGCGCCCCGTGAGATCCTCCTAACGTAACTGCAGTCAAGCGTTCCCATCTCCATTCCTGTCCGTAGGGTACGAACCGGTAGGGCCGTCCTGACTCTCATCTGAGGGCAAAGCCCAGATTTCCACAATAGTGTAAAGGGTCACCAACCAGAAAATAACAGTTAACACATAGCAATTAAGTTTTTGAATGCTCAAAACAACTTTTCAACTAAGCATGCACCTTAACAGGATTTTCAATATGCGAAAAGTTCATACAGTACATTGCCAATGAAAATGAAGGTAAAATGCAGTTCTCGATCTCCTAATTAACACATAATAAAACAAGACATGGATAGATTCATGAGCAATTAATCATACAACTAAAAATGAGGATTTTCACTGAGCCAATCGATTGGGAAATCGATTGGGGTGAAGATTTTTAATGAAAACAGAATCCTGGGCTGAATTCAATCGATTGGTAAATCGATTAATTGGTTCCTGAGCCCCCGGTTTCGAGCCAATCGATTTCCTAATCGATTCCAAATCTCAAAAACAAGTCAAAAACTGTTCAGGGAAGGCAGATCAGAATTCACCCAAGCCCTACATGAACAACTCAGTAGGATAGAACATTCCTCTACCTCCACACCAATGGTAGCCAAAGATACCTTTGAAAAAACAGTTACGACTTTAGATCAGGTTTCTGAAATCAAACATGAACCACAAAACCTGTGTAAACTTCAATGGCAGAAGGATCAACCTTTAGCCATGGTCACAGCACCAGACTTAGGTATTGAAAATAGACCTAATGTCCTCTCTCAATCCAAATTCAATGCCAACACTGTCTACGAATGGAACATAGATGGCATGTCCGAATACAACATCTTAAGTCTCCTCCAACAAATGACAATGGCATCAAATGCTTACAAAACCCAAGCCAATACACCTGACAAAGCCATAGCTGAACTACTAATAGCAGGATTCTCAGGCCAACTCAAAGGATGGTGGGATTACCATCTCACTCCCTCTCAACACCTAGAAATTTTGAACGCAATTCAAACCACAGAGGAAGGAATTCCTATCCTCGACGAAATAGGAAACCCAATACCTGATGCAGTGGCAACACTAATACACACAATTAGCTTGCACTTCATAGGTGATCCATCACACTTAAAAGATAAAAATGCAGAACTTTTATCTAACCTTAGATGTAAAAAACTTTCCGAGTTCCAATATTACAAAAATACTTTTCTAACCAGAGTCATGCTAAGAGAAGACTCAAACCAACCTTTCTGGAAGGAGGAATTCCTTGCAGGACTCCCAACCCTTTTAGGAGAAAAGGTTAGAAACAAAATCAAAGAAGTCTATGGGGTAAACCAAATCCCATATAACCATTTAACTTATGGGGAATTGGTTAGCTTCACTCAAAAAGAAGGTTTGAAAATCTGTCAAGATTTAAAACTCCAAAAACATTTAAAATGGGAAATGAAAAGAACTAGACAAGAACTAGGTTCTTTTTGTAAACAATTTGAAATACCCATGACAAATATTTCAAAAGACTGTCAAGGGTCTTGTTCTAAACCTTATAGAAAACCTCGCACAAAATCTTTCACCAAACCAGACAGACTTGAGTTCTATAAAAAATCTAGACCCCAAAATTCTTATAAACAAAGAAAACCAAATTTTTACAAGAAAAAACCCTTCCAAAAGAAGTTTGAATCTCAAACCTCAAAACAAATAACTTGTTATAAGTGTGGCCAAACAGGACACATCTCAAGATATTGCAAAAGAAACAAAAAACTTCATGAATTAAAAATCGATGAACAAATAATTCAACAAATAGAGGCAATACTTTTAGAAACCTCTGAAGAAGAAACTGTCACAGATTCTGAAGTAAGTCCATCTGAAAATAATAAACCCCTACAATTTGATGAACTAGGAACCTCCGACTCTCTTAGCGAATCAGAAACTAGTACAAAATCAATTAATGTTTTAACAAAGGATCAAGAACTAATTCTTGATATTATAAAACAGGTTGAAGATACAAAATTGCAAAAGGAAATAATAGGAAAACTCCTTTCTTCCTTTTTCCTTCCTTCCTTTATATACTATTTTCTTTTCCTTTTCCTTCCTTCTAGTTTTCCTTTCTTTTTCCCTTCAAACAAACATATATAAATATAATAAATATAACTTAACAAATATCTCAAAATCTAGATATTTATTAAATTACCGTTTCACCCGAAACGCATAAAATTAACCGTACAGTATTCACCGCAGTTAAATTCAATTTATTTATCGACGAGAAATTCTAGTTGGCATCGAAATATCTTTTTGATTATAAAACTCCAAAATATTATTAACTTTGGCTTAAAAGCCTCCGAGCCAAAATCCAAAATACACCAAAAATACATAAATGGTACTTTAAAATTATGGGTCTTACAAACATTGTACCAAACAGATTTCTACAAAAATGTAATGAAAAACTTGTTGCGGCTAACAACTCCAACATGATTATAAAAAGTAAAACTGAAGCTTCCATTAAAAATAGTAACGTTTCAATCAAAACTCCTTTTGTTTTATTAAAAAATATTACTCATACTGTCATTTTAGGGACTCCTTTCATTAACATGATAACTCCCTATCAGTCAATTACGACAATATTTCTTGCAAAACAAAAGAAGCCAAAATTATTTTCCCTTTTATTGAAAAACCCAGAACAAGGAATTTAAATCTTTCAAAAGCTTGTTTTGTTTACAAAACTGAATTAAATTGTTTAATTCAAGGAAAAGAAAAACATTTATATTTCCTAAAACAAGATGTTTCTTTTCTCAAAACTGAACAACAATTACAATACTGGAGCATATTTAAATTGCTTAAAAAGTAGCATTGTATCAAACAGATTTCTACAAAAATCTAATGAAATACTTGTTGCGGCTAACAACTCCAACATGATTATAAAAAGTAAAACTGAAGCTTCCATTAAAAATGGTAATGTTTCAATCAAAACTCCTTTTGTTTTATTAGAAAATATTACTCATACTGTTATTTTAGGGACTCCCTTCATTAACATGATAACTCCCTATTCAGTCAATTACGACAGTATTTCTTGCAAAACAAAAGAGGCCAAAATTATTTTCCCTTTTATTGAAAAACCCAGAACAAAGAATTTAAATCTTTTAAAAGCTTGCTCTGTTTACAAAACTGAATTAAATTGTTTAATTCAAGGAAAAGAAAAACATTTATATTTCCTAAAACAAGATGTTTCTTTTCTCAAAACTGAACAACAATTACAAAATAGTTTCATAAAACAAAAAATTTCAGATCTCCAAAAAAGAATTGAAAACGAAATCTATTCAGATTTACCAAATGCTTTTTGGAACAGAAAACAACATATGGTAGACCTACCATATGAAAATGACTTTTCCGATAAACAAATCCCAACGAAAGCCAGACCTATCCAAATGAATTATGAACTTGAAACACATTGCAAAGCAGAAATCCAAGACTTAGAACAAAAGGGTCTAATTACAAAATCTAGGTCACCTTGGAGTTGTGCAGCCTTCTATGTGAACAAAAATTCTGAAATAGAAAGAGGTACACCTAGGTTAGTCATAAACTACAAACCTTTAAACAAAGCTTTAAAATGGATTCGTTACCCGATTCCAAACAAAAAATATCTTTTACAAAAATTAAACTCTTCATCTATATTTTCAAAATTTGACATGAAATCAGGATTTTGGCAAATACAAATTGATCCAAAAGATCGGTATAAAACAGCTTTTACGGTCCCTTTTGGTCAATATGAGTGGACGGTAATGCCCTTTGGATTAAAGAATGCCCCTTCAGAATTCCAAAGAATTATGAACGAAATTTTTAATCCATTATCAAAATTTTGCAATGTCTATATTGATGATGTCTTAATATTCTCTGAAACTATTGAACAACATTTCAAACATCTTAGAACGTTTTTAATGATCACTAAGAAAAATGGATTTAATGAATGTTAGATAAACGTGAAGGAAGAGCTAATTAATAAGCAATTGACATGGCTCTTTTTAGAATATGGAAAGGATCCATGAATGAGTTTTTTATATTTTTTTACTTTCATTGACCTTTTCACCCCATTCTTAGAAGTGACTCTTAAGAATATGTGTATCTCTTCTTGAAATTCCAATGGTTTTCTTCTCTTGTCAACATAACTCATTTCCCTACTTTGCATTTGTATGCATCTTTTTCCTAATTAGTTGAATTCTACTAGTGATCTCTTGCAGTAAATAGGGTCCTAACAAAGACTTATCCCTAACTTTACATTCATACACTTATGTAAGACCTACACTTTCTTCCATAAAGAGCCTCATATAGTGCCATACCTATACTAGAGTGATAGTTGTTGTTATAAAAATATCCTAGTAGAGTGCCCAACTCCCACCTTTATCTCGAACACAAGCTCTTAGCATATCCTAAAGAGTTTGAATAGTTCTCTTTGATTGATCTTTTGTTTGTGGATGGTAAGATGTGCTAAATCTCATTCTAGTAGCAAAAGCTCTCTGAAAAGCTTTCCAATATCTAGAGGTAAATCGTGGATCCCTATGTGATACTATAGAGGTGGGTATACCATGTAACTTTCCTTTCCCCTAAATGTAGAACTCATCTAGTCTATCTAAACTATATGTTGCTTAATTGGTAGGAAATGAGCTGATTTGGTCATTTGACCAGCTATCATCCAAATGGCATCAAAATCCATAGATATCCTCTGCCATTTCCACTCAGAAATTTCTAAAGGTTCTAAAAATCCTGTAGGGTTTTGGTGCTCAATATTAACCTTCTAACATACTAGGCACAAACACAAAACCAATACATTTTTCTCAAATCTAGATACATTTTAGTTATTCCTAGGTGTATCGCGAACTTAATGTTATGAGCTTCCTCTAAAATCTTATCCTTAAGACTCCCCTCCTTAGGGACAATGATCTTATCCTTAAACAACACTAAATTATCACCAGATTAGGTATAGTTCTCCTTGTCCACAAGAGACTGCAATACTTTAGCTAATAGGTATTCAATTTGTATTATCCCTCTCAAGTTATTACTGATTTCTAGCCTATTCAGATTAAAGCTTAAAGCATTAAGGGACACATCCAAATTCATATCTCTAAACTCTTTACTTAGGCTTGTCTCTTGTACCATTATACAAGCTACATGTAAGCATTTTCTATTTAAAGCATCAACCACTACATTAGCTTTCCCATAGTGATATTTCAACTCAAAATCGTAGTCCTTAAGGAACTCCATCCACCTTCTCATATTTGACCAAATAAATACTTAAGGCGTTTATGATCACTATAAACCTCAAATTGCGCTCCATGCAAGTAATGTCTCCAAATCTTAAGAGCAAATACTACCACTTTTCCTTCTTGCATTAAAACACATCCTAAACCATTTTTAGAAGCGTCACAATAAACCACAAAATTCATGGATGGATCTGGTATAGCTAAAACAGGTGTTGAAATTAATCTTCCCTTAAGCTTGTGGAAATTATCATCGCACTCTTAGTCTCATACAAAAGTTTTCCCTTATCTAGTCAATTTGGTGAGAGGTAAGACTACTAGAAAACCTCTCTATAAATTTCCTATAGTAACCCGTCAATCCTAGGATATTTCTTACTTCAGTCGCTTATTTAGGTTGGGCCAACTTAGTATAGAATCTACCTTACTATAGTAAACTGCTACTCCTTTACTAGAGATGGTATGTCCTAAAACCTCACATTATCAAGCCAGAACTCACATTTCTCTTGTTTTGCATACAAGGTGTTATCTATCAAAACTTGCAATATTATCTTCATGTGTTCCCCATGCTCACCAATGCCCTTAGAGTGGATTAGAATATCATCGATGAACACCACCACAAACCTATCTAAGAAAAGTTTAAAAATTCGATTCATATAATCCATAAAACTCATATATATAGAGCATAAGCTCATCTCCAACACATACAATCAAAATAATTAATATTTTTAACGATCACATTCGTAAAATCATATTTATAATATAATATTTCATTTGAATATATAATAACAACCCTGAAAAAAAATATAATAAAACAATATTTTTAAAGAATATATATTCAAACAATCATAAAAACGGTAATTCAACAAACAATAGTAAATAAATCAATTCATATTAATTATTATAGTGCATAAAATCTCAATTTTAATAGAGTTAAGTTTTCAACAAAATATATTTGATAGAAAATACCATTCAAAATATCTAACTCTTTTTCCATCCCAAATTCCCAAAATAACTCTACCATGAAAGTTTAAAAGGTGTGATTACTGACATCCTCTGAAGCGTTCTTTGATAAAAAGGTTCTGTTAATCGTTATTAACAACTATTACAACCGCAACTGTTTGCTCCTTTTTATGTTGGCATAGTTCTATTGAGTTTTTAATTAGTATTTTCATCTTTGTATTTATTTATATTTAAATATTTATGAGATGGTTTGACTAGGTATCCTATATTTTTCCATTAAACTATTGGTTGTTATAAATAAAACAAATAAATTCATGAGTGTTTATTTGGTTTTGTTTGATACCTTAACAATACATAATTAGATAACAAAAGGTTGTTACAATAGTTTGTTTGTTATTATCTATTTCAGATAAGCCTTTAACAAACAAAACAAACTTCCTATTTTTACCTTATAAGTCTTAAACAAACCAAACAACTTATTAATGTTATCTTATTTTAAGCAAATTGGTTATTGATAACAACTAGGTATTAATAATAATAATAATAATAATAATAATAATAATAATAACAATAATAATAATAATAATAATATAATCATAATAATCTATAAATTAGAATATTACAAAGTTTGAAATTCTAATTAGTTTTAGTATTTTATGTGTGAAAGTTGCTTTAGTGACATGTATATTAAATCCGAATCATATAGTTTTTAGGAGCATGCATAACATTGCGCCATCTTGTGATTGTTTTGTTGTGATTAATGTGATAATTTATCTTAGATGATTTGATGTTAAAATGATATATTAATATTTTTTGAGGGATTTTGACGTTATAATATGATATTATTTCCTTAAATATTTTGATATACCATAATGTATTTTATACGGCTCAATGTTGATTACTTGCTTGTTCTCCTTATATTATAATATCTACATGATTTCGAAACTTACTTCATTTGTTATTTGTGTGTGCGTCTATGAAATCATTTTACATGTTTTCAGTTGGTGATCCATTCCATGATAGGTGATGCCAGTTGGGAGTCTTCTATTGTATCTTATCAAGTCTTAAGGAAATATATTTTTATAAAATTATTGAAAATCAAATATTATTGGAATTAATTATGCCTTTTGACTAAGATGTTAATGATGTATTTTTCAAAAAAATAGTTATTCTATCTTATTATTATAATAAAGAAATCCAATATTATTTTGATGCAATGATGTGTATTTGTGTGAATGTGAGACCTTATACTGTTACTTTTTTTTTAATGAAATTTGAAAGAAGTTTTACACTCTTATTTATGTGATTTTCTCTCTGATGCTATATTGCCTTTGAAAAGTATTTTAAAAAATGTTATGATTAAAGTATTTTGGTATATTCGAAGAATAAATAATTTCAACATTGATTGATTTACTATATCATTTATCGAAGATAACGTTGTTGCAAAATGGAAAAAATGTTCTGCCTGATAAAGAAGAAAGTTCTGCTTGCTGGGAATTCATGACAAACAACTTTTTCACACGTTGAAAAAAGTTTTAGCACCTTATATGCATTTAAGTCAACTCATTAATGGACAAGGAATAATTTTGATGTTGAACAAGAATGATTAAAGGATAATGTGAAGAACATTTTTTATGATACTATGCAAAAGGATCCTATCATAAAAGCTTTGTTTGATCCAACAATGATGCCAGAATGATTTTGGATTTCTTTTGGGCATATAAAAGCTCAACAATCAAGCTTTGACACTCCAAGAATGTCCCATGACTTGAAGATAAAGTTTTTATCACTCTTACCACTTGCAAGCAAAAAAAATACCAAAATAAATTTCATGCAAGTACAAGTGCAAGTTATAACTTTTACCTTTCCCATGCTTCATCAAAAAAGCAACTTGCAATGTCTCGTTACTTAGATTTTGAAGCAACTTTTTGGTTGCAAAAAATTAGAGAACATTCTTCCGACAAAGATAACGTTTTCCTCATTTTGAAGAGAACATTTTCATTTTTCTTCTACTTGCAAAATACAAAAAGACAGAACCAAGTACACATGTATGCAGTTTACTCCTTCCCCATACCGCTACAAAACCTGACTTAGAGTTGTACCAGCATAATATTTTGCACCCATTCATCCTTCGCAAAATAGAACTGGTTAGTTATATATAACTAGTTATTGCTTACATAACTAACCCAAAATAGAACTGTTAGTTGCAACAATTTTATAGGCTAACATACTAGAATAATAACTAACTCCTAACCATAAAAATAATCAACTTATTCACTAATACCACCGTAAAACTCATGGGGGATGCAAATTAAGACAACACTCTGAGTTTGGCTCGAATTGAAGGAAATTGACTTGTTGAGATAGGCTTCGTAAGAAAATCAGCCAACTGATCATGAGCAGGAACATGTTTGATGAATTTTTTTCTTTGAAATGGCTTTTTCCCTAACAAAGAGGAGATCAAGTTCTACATGTTTTGTTCTACAATGTAGGACAGCATTGTGAGAAAATTGAATTGCACTTATATTGTCATGGTGTAGGGTTGGTGTGAATACATAGATGTTAAGTTCCATTAGAAGTGACTGAATACATAGATGTTATGTTAAATGAGCCAATGGATTTTTAGAACCAAACCTTGGTCGTTACCTATCACTACAAAATTTAGATACAAAAAGTAAATTCTTGGAAATATGAGGAGCACGCAAAATATTATTAAGAGTGAAATGACGAGCATAATTGGAAACAAGGTAAATTAAAAAGGAGCAAATGGTTTTTGTAACCAAACCTTGACGGAGAGGTATTTTTGCCTGAATTTCTCGAATTGAACCTCTTAAACAAGAAGAAGTGCTTCAATTTTATCAATGGATGGGCAATCAGACTTGCCATAAATGATCATGACAAACGAGTTTTACTTTTCAGGGAGTCCTTCAAGAATGGCGTTTGTGTGTTCTTGATTGGAAATTGGGTTACCAACGGCTAGAGGCGAATCAACGATTCATTTGATTCTTATAGGAGATGCTCTAAAATAGTAAAAGAACCCTTCTTTGTGTTATTGAGCTCAGAGCATAGTTGTTAGACACATGCTTTAAGAGGGATTTTTTTTTTAATACCCTCTTTCTAAAAAAAAAAAATTCTTAAATACTCTCTTTTGAAAACTATATACTTAAATATTCATTTTTTTTTTCTTCTTACTTACAAGTCGCCATTTGAAATGGCCACTTTCTTAAGGAAGCCCAAGTTCCAAATGGTGACTCCCCACTTGATTTTTTTTTTAAAAGAAATTCAATTTTTTTTTAATTTTTAATAGATAACATAAATATTATATATATAATTAATTAATATAAAAATAAATAAATAGAAATTTTAAATTAAAAAATGTTTTTAGTAAACCCAAGATTTAAATTGGCAATTTTCAAAAGTTTTTTTTTTTTAAAAAAAAATTATTCAATTTTTATTGAAATAATAAAAGTAATATATATAAATAATATAATTCATAAAAATAGATAAATAAAAAATTTAAATTACGATAAAATTTTAGGAAATTTAAGTTCGAAATGCCGATTTCACAAAGGTTGTTTTTTTTATAAATTATTGCAATTTTTATTGAAATAACAAAAATAATATATATATATATATAGATAAATTCATAAATAATATATATAGCAAAAATATATATAAATAATAATATATTAGGATAATTCATAAAAATACATAAATAGCAAATTTAAATTACGATAAAACTACATAAATAGAAATTAGGATAATTGACTAGAG
>NC_021160.2:32038689-32044207 GCF_000331145.2 Cicer arietinum | reverse complement strand
TTTTCTATGAAGGTTGACTTCAAAATGACCAATTGGCCGCACCTCTCTTGAGTTTACTGTTTCATGCACCATGAAAGAATAATGATTTCGGTCGAATTGCATGACTTGGTGAGTATTAGATTTACCAACTTCACATTTAATCTTGTCCATGCAATCGTTTGTGTATACTCGACCAGAAGCTAATGATGCCTGATGTTGTTGTCCCCTTTCTGCATATAAAACTCCCAATCTATAGTATGTTGATTGTACCAAAGCAGTGATTGGGAGATTGCGTGTACCCTTGAGCACTGCATTGATGGACTCGGAAACGTTTGTTGTCATGTGTCCCCATCGTCGACCTTGAGAATAAGCCATAGTCCATTGTTCTGGGGAGATACTATCGATCCATCTTAAAGCCTCTGGATTTTCCATCTTGATTTCATTGCGGTAATACTTGAATGATGGCTCATTTAATGCATATCCTGTAAGAAATGATGTAAAAATTATCAAATATGATGAAGTGATAAATGGAAAATATACTAAGAAGAATTAGATCATTACCCATACAAACAAGTTTTCTTTGAAGTCCCTTGTCCTTGAACTCTCTCATAAAATTTTGTGCAATGTGTCGGATGCAGTACACATGTGTTGACGGAGGATCATGCCAACCATTATTTGGATTATTATAAGCACTCTTAATGGATTCGTGTCTATCTGAAATCAAACAAATGTCGACTTGAGCTATTACATACCTTCTTAGATTTTTCAAAAAAAAAGCTCTAAGCACCCCCTGTCTCACCTTCCACAAGTGCATAAGCAATGGGAATTGTATTTTTGTTTCCATCTTGTGCAACAGCAAGCAAAAGAGTCCCCTTGTACTTTTCGTACAACCAAGTTCCATCCACATAGACAAATGGTTTACAAAATTTAAACCCAAATATGCACGGAGGGAAAGCCTAGAATAGTCGTTTGAAATTTTTTGACCCCCCTATAATAGAGTATTATCAGAAGATGCAAGTGATACTTCCATTTCCACAATAGTTACTGGAAGGAATTTTTGCATAGTCAACAACCACCTTGGAAGGTCATTGTAAGACTTTTCTCAGTTCCCATACATTGTTTCGATAGCTTTGTTCTTTGCCATCCATGCCTTTCTATAGGTGATTGCGTAGTTGTATCGTTCCCGAATATGTGCAATGATCACCTTCACTTTAATTGATGGATCAACTTTCAAAAGAGACTTTATGCTTTCGCATATGATGTTAGAGTCAAGCTTGGTATGATCTTGTGACATAGAGGAATTTGCGCAATTGTGGGGCCCCTTCAAACGACCAATCACTCATTGCTTACTTTTTTGACTTAACGAAGCCTTGCATTTGAACAAGCATTGTGGATTCACACATTTAATTACATACCTGTATTGATTAGATTTCACTACACGGTAATTGAGGGAGTGTTTGATGTGATAATGCTTAATTGCAAGTTGACAATCTAGTTTGCTATTAAACTTCATTCCAATCTCAAGACATGCATCTAATGGAGGTGGTTCATTAGATGACATATCAAATTCGGAGGATTGGTAAGTATAATCCAAATTTAGATTACGCATATGGAATGGTGGATCATACTCTAGATCGTCACCATTGTCATTGTCATCTTCGTCGTCCTCGTCTTCATCAAAGTATGTTTCTTCTTCACTCTCTTCACTTATTTCTTGTTGATCAAAATCGGCCATATCACCTAATGGAATATATGGTTCAGGTTCAGATGTTTCGGCCTGGTCAAAGTATGGTTTGGGTTGGTATGGGTCGAGTTGGTAAGATTCATAATTTTGAAAAGAATAAGTGTTTTGTGTTTGAAAATGGTATTCAGGGTCAAGTGTGGTTGAGGATGATGGTTGACCAACATCGTATAATGGATTACCATCCTCAAATGTGACATATAACTCGATAGATCCGAGTTGTGGCCACTGTTCATAAACATCAAACATGAGTTCAACATCTTCGTCGTCTTCAACATTTAACAACTCATAATGAACTAGGCCTTGTCCAAATGAGATAGGGTGTCGAAAAATTATATTAGACACCTTTTGATTTTCTAACCTCAACTTTGCTTCAATTTTTTTCTTCAAGTAGGTAAGGTTGCATCCAAAATTAACTCGAATAGCTTTTTTTTCGTCGCTTTTGAAATATTTACCAATATCTTGTCTTTCACATATTTCACCATTGTAATAAATAAGAAAAACTATATTTTTTGGTGCCATTGATATGAAAATTAGATATTGAGATTGAGATGAAATGCAAGCAATTGTAATACATGCAATTATAGAAGACCAATTGTGATACATGCAATGTTGTAAAATACTGCCAACACTTATGGAATCCGATTGTGATAATTCAAGTCTTTTGCACTGCCATTGCTTGGGCCTAGACGTGCATGCATGCGTTGCCTTACAAGTCGCCTTTCCAAAAGGCGACTTCGTGACATCCCCTTTGATAAGTCGCCATCCCAAATGGCGAGCTCGTGATAGAAAAAGCTTTGAGAAATTGCCATTTCGAAAGGCGATTTAGATGGAATCTTAATTTATTCTCATGTTGGGAACTTGCTTGTGTTCAGCCTAGTCTTCTCCGTCTAATCTAATCCAATGCCATTGTGTATTTTCAAAGTGCTTGTTGTGTATTGTCAAATCTAATCCTTGCATGCATAATATTTTATTGGTCATTCAAAGTATTGTTTTGTTTATAAATAGGCTAAGTCTATGATCATATTTCTTCACTCTTCCACTCTTAACAACTTCAATTTTCTTTATATTTTCACTCTTTCACTATTAATATTTCTTTCTTGGTCTTTATATTTCATCTAAATGGCATTGTTATGGAATGATGGTAATCACAGATAAGCGCTACACCACATTCAAAATTTTGTAAGTAATACAATACTTTATGTTATATATTTTATACTCAGTTTTATTCTAAAATGTAGTTTTATTAGAATATCTTCTAAAATATTTTTTTTTATATATTTTATACTAAGTTTCATTCTAAAATATTTTTTATACTATGGTATGATTCATCTCATTCTAATATCTTCAAATATATTTTTATTATTTGCTTATTACAGGACTCATCTCAAAATTTAAGATCACTTAGCCATAAACACATTGCACCAAATTCTTTAATAATTCCATTGTTGAATGAAACCGAGTTTGGTAACGTATCACAAATAGAAAGTTATAAAATAGACAATTCACTTATTACTACTTTAGTTGAAAGATGGAGACCTGAAACCCACACGTTTCATCTTCCAATGGGTGAATGTACCATAACATTAGAAGATGTTGCGTTGCTACTTGGCTTACGTGTTGGGGGTAAAGCTGTAACTGGATCAACTATAGTATCATGGACATATAATTTTTTAGATTTGTTACGGGTCATGCCACCTGAATCTCAAAGAAAAGGGAATTTTATAAAATTAAAATGGCTAAGAGAAACATTTTCAATGTTAACTCCAGAATCATCTATTGAAGAAATAATTATACATTGTAGAGCATACATTTTAGAATTGATTGGCGGCATATTAATGCCTGAAAAATCTCACAACAGAGTACATATTATGTGGTTGCACTTGTTGAGAGATTTGCGAGAGATAGGACAATATAGTTGGGGTTCAGCATGCTTGGCAACACTTTATAGAGAATTGTGTCGTGCATCTGAACCTGGTGTTATGTCGATCGGGGGATGTTCACATCTACTTCAAACGTGGGCATGGTACCTGATAGCGTTTCAGCAAGTGTACTGAATCGTTGCAAGTAATAATAAAACGGTAGTATCGAGTGTCGAACTCAAGGATTGCGTTTTACTATTGAATTATATTTAGTTACTAAAATTGAACAAAAGGTTCCCAAGTTGATTGAAATAATATTTAAAATTGACAGCAGTAGTAAAAGTGATCTTTTATAAATTGAGAAAAATGTCAGGGATGAGTTTCACTTCGAATCCAACCTTGGTGTCTAATTTGATCCTAGTTATTGAAATCCTTTATTGGATTATTACCGACTTCTCTTTATTATTCTTGCCCTAATGTCTTAGTGACAGAACCTTTAATTCCAAAGTAACCCCTAATTCCTTAGTAGATTTAAGATTAGAATTAAGCATTACCGTATAGAAATTCTGTTGTAAATTATTTCTTTGCAACTAATTTAATTGGTTTCATGGCCTGAACCTATGTCTAGACTACAAATTCATGAATTTCTCATCTCAAGCATTCATAAAGTCCACTTCCGTTTCAAAATACAAATCGTAGAACATTTTAATGTTGATCAAGCAATAAAAAGCATTAAGCACAGAGATGAGAAAAACAATTCAATAAACTCATTCATATAACTAGAAATCAAATCAGAAAAATAAGGGTTTCATCTGGTTACACTCATCCCTAACAAACAGGGTTTAGTTACTCATGACAGAGATACAAAAGATAAGGATTAAAGAAGAATTACAAGAATGATTCATGGATGATTCTTGATAAAACTGCTTCAATGGCGTTAGAAACGGCCGTCTTTGAGTTTCTATGCTAGGGCACAAGTCTCCCAAGTTCCCAAGAGTCAAAAAGATCCCTAAAACAGTAAAAATATGTGTTTTTATGTTTGTTGGTGCGGGTCGTGCGCTCCAGCGCGTTTGGGCAGTAGCAGATGCTGGAAAAAGCGCTTGGCCTGCGCTCAGCGCTCAGCATCTGCTGTCCGGCGTATATTGCATTTTTCTCCTCTTTCGAGTCTGAATTTGGTTCCGGTGTCTTCATGAAAGTGGTAGCTATGGATCTTAGCTTTCCTTTGCACTTGGTTTGACCCAAATTGAACATCTATAACTCCAGATATGGCTTAAATACTCTACATATGTCATGTTGATTTCTCACCAAAATTCAGCAATGCACTAAAACAAAACGCAATGTAAAATTACGACAAATTCCTACTTAATCAACGAAATAAAAACACAAAACATTTTATTAACTCAAAGAACAAAAATCAACAAAATGTATTAAATAAATCCTTAATTTAACTTATGATTGAGGATAAATAAGACTAAAATAGTGGGAAAATATGCATATGATGAAGAGTCATCACAACCCCAAACTTAATCTATTGCTTGTCCCCAAGCAACATTTAATTTCATATTTGGTCCTGTTAAATGCACACTTAAATTCAATTTCTCAAATTACATCAAACTCAAATTTCAAAGTTCTTGCTACTGCAAAACATTCATCATGCTCTATGGTTGTTTTTTCAAAAATACAAACAACAAGATGTGTACACCTTGGCATTCATTCATCAAATTCAACTCTCTCTTCACACAATCTCACCAAAATTTCTCTCAAGTTTTTAGAAAGGTTTATGAATTTATCACTCAAATCCTAGAACATGCATCACGCTACCATAGGCTTGAAAAAATTCTAGTTAGCAATCATGTAACACCCCGTTTTTCTTAGCGAGGGTATATTTTTTTTTTTCAAAAGAAATTAAAATAAAACAAAGTAAAACAAATGAGGA
>NC_021160.2:32037230-32038189 GCF_000331145.2 Cicer arietinum | reverse complement strand
CTTGGCTTGCGCTTGGGCGTGCTCCAGCGCTCAGCATCTGCTGTCCGGCGTATATTGCATTTTGCTCCTCTTTCGAGTCTGGATTTGGTTCCGGTGTCTTCATGAAAGTGTTAGCTATGGATCCTAGCTTTCATTTGCATTTGGTTTGACTCCAATTGAACATCTACAACACCAGATATGGCTGAAATACTCTACATGTGTCATGTTGATTTCTCACCAAAATTCAGCACTGCACCAAAACGCAACGCAATGTAAAATTACGAAAAATTCCTACTTAATCACTAAAATAAAACATAAAACATTAAATTTAACTCAAGGAACAAAAATCAACAAAATATATCAAATAAATCCTTAATTTAACTAGTAGTTGAGGATAAATAAGACTAAAATAGTGGGAAAATATGCATATGATGAAGAGTCATCACAACCCCAAACTTAATCTATTGCTTGTCCCCAAGCAACAATTAATTTCATATTTGGTCCTGTTAAATGCACACTTAAATTCAATTTCTCAAATTACATCAAACTCAAATTTCAAAGTTCTTGCTACTGCAAAACATTCATCATGCTCTATGGTTGTTTTCAAAAATACAGACAACAAGATTTGTACACATTGGCATTCATTCATCAAATTCAACTCTCTCTTCACACAATCTCACCAAAATTTCTCTCAAGTGTTTAGAAAGGGTTATGAATTTATCGCTCAAATCCTAGAACATGCATCACGCTACCATAGGCTTGAAAAAATTCTAGTTAGCAATCACAATGCAGTAAACACATACATTTTTGGAGGACTTTCGGGTTGTAATGGGGCTTAGGTAAGGGTAGGACATTTTAGGATAGTAGGCTTTACCACTTGGAGTTAGGCATACATTTCCACCTTATTCTACCATTTTTTTTTCACCTTTTCATTATGGGGATTCTCAGACATTGACAAAAGAACCAAGAAGATATTATTT
>NC_021160.2:32035828-32037125 GCF_000331145.2 Cicer arietinum | reverse complement strand
CAAAAATTGATCACATGACCGTTAACGATGTAATATATTAAAACATTACATTATTTTTATTATTTTATTTTTCTTATGCATATATTACTAACAAACTTGTTATATATAAGTTTATTTGGAGGCCATATCTAGGTCTAACATACGATCATCCAGAAGACAATTGGCTATGGAATGCATCTACATATTTAATTTGTTTCTACATAATAGAAATGCATCAAACTGATAGAGTGAAACTACAATTTGGAATACCTCAAGAAATTCCACATCCTCCAAGGAACATGACAAAGTATCATAAGGTAGATTTGCATAAACAAGTTGACTATAGTTGGGCATTATTCTACGAAAATGAGAACAAAGAGTGGAATGAACGAGAGAATCATATTCTGCATGGTCAACCTCTAAATGTTGAATTCGAACCAAGTTATGAATACATGGTTTGGTTTTGTAAAAATTCTAAACGATTTATTTCTGTAGAAAACCAATTGATTGATCCTCGTGTCAATCACCCCAACCCTCCACCACAATCTACCCAACATTTTCACCCTCAACCTCCACCGCAATCTAGCCAACTTTTTTTTCACCCTCAACCCCCACCGCAATCTAATCAACATTTTGTTCACCCCCAACCTACACCACAATCTAGCCAATATTTTTTCCAAGAATCAATGTCCAACGCATCACAACAAAATCAATATTATATACCAACACCTCCTGACACTCAACCGCCTCCTCATACTTTTACCCACACACCAAATCAATCTTACGGGTTCACGCTAGGGGAACAATTTAATTTTGACAGCCAACAACCACATCAAGAAGACAATCGTCGACTATCATTTGCATCAAGTGAAGAGGAATTGTTGTATAACACGTTCAACAATCGTCATAATACACCTGAGTCCGCTACCAAATTACTGAATAATATGTGCCAACAAAATTTTCAAATTCCAAGCTTTGGAAATGCATATACTCCGTTAAATCAAATATCCAACTGGACTCAAGGTGGAAGTAGTTCTTCTGCAGCACTTCCTCCTAGACATCATCCACAACAAGAAGACGAAGATCAAGAAGAAGAAGAAAAAGAACAAACTCATGATGTACCAAGGCGTCGCCAAAATCCCGTACGTGTGAGAAAACCTCGACAATGTGGTACTGGAGGCCACCTTCGACATTAATTATCGTAATTTTTGTAAAATTTGTGATGGTTTTTATGAATAAATTATGTAATTTAAAGTTTTATCGTAATTTAAATTTGATATTTATGTATTTTTATGAATTATATTAATTATAATTATAT
>NC_021160.2:32028231-32035076 GCF_000331145.2 Cicer arietinum | reverse complement strand
GCTGGATATCGATCAAAAATTGATCACATGACCGTTAACGATGTAATATATTAAAACATTACATTATTTTTATTATTTTATTTTTCTTATGCATATATTACTAACAAACTTGTTATATATAAGTTTATTTGGAGGCCATATCTAGGTCTAACATACGATCATCCAGAAGACAATTGGCTATGGAATGCATCTACATATTTAATTTGTTTCTACATAATAGAAATGCATCAAACTGATAGAGTGAAACTACAATTTGGACTACCTCAAGAAATTCCACATCCTCCGAGGAACATGAAAAAGTATCATAAGGTAGATTTGCATAAACAAGTTGACTATAGTTGGGCATTATTCTACGAAAATGAGAACAAAGAGTGGAATGAACGAGAGAATCATATTCTGCATGGTCAACCTCTAAATGTTGAATTCGAACCAAGTTATGAATACATGGTTTGGTTTTGTAAAAATTCTAAACGATTTATTTCTGTAGAAAACCAATTGATTGATCCTCGTGTCAATCCACCCCAACCTCCACCACAATCTACCCAACATTTTCACCCTCAACCTCCACCGCAATCTAGCCAACTTTTTTTTCACCCTCAACCCCCACCGCAATCTAATCAACATTTTGTTCACCCCCAACCTACACCACAATCTAGCCAATATTTTTTCCAAGAATCAATGTCCAACGCATCACAACAAAATCAATATTATATACCAACACCTCCTGACACTCAACCGCCTCCTCATACTTTTACCCACACACCAAATCAATCTTACGGGTTCACGCTAGGGGAACAATTTAATTTTGACAGCCAACAACCACATCAAGAAGACAATCGTCGACTATCATTTGCATCAAGTGAAGAGGAATTGTTGTATAACACGTTCAACAATCGTCATAATACACCTGAGTCCGCTACCAAATTACTGAATAATATGTGCCAACAAAATTTTCAAATTCCAAGCTTTGGAAATGCATATACTCCGTTAAATCAAATATCCAACTGGACTCAAGGTGGAAGTAGTTCTTCTGCAGCACTTCCTCCTAGACATCCTCTACAGCAAGAAGACGAATGTAACACCCCGATTTTCAAAGCGAGGGTGTATTTTTTTTTTTAAAAGGGATTAAACTAAAACAGAGAAAAAAATAAGGTAACACCTTTGGATAAGTAATTAAGTCATTATAATTTTCAAGCAGCAGAAAAAGTTCTCAATCCATGAATTCAAAATATTTACATAACAAAAGTAGTACAGTCTTCCAGTTTAAAAATAAACGCAACCCAAAAGAAAGACATTCGTTCCCTCTGTGTCAACCTAGTCTGATCATTTTACAAAACAACTAAACACCCTGAGTGATCTCCACGCGCCCCGTGGGATCCTCCTAGCGTAGCTCCAATCAAGCATTCCCATCTACATTCCCATCCGTACGGTACGAACCGGTAGGATCATCCTGGCTCTCCTCTGAGGGCAAAGCCCAAATTTCCACAATAGTTGTAAAGGGTCACCAACCGAAATTAACAGTTAACATATAACATTTAAGTTTTTAAATGCACAAAATAACCTTTCACTAAGCATGCACCTTAAAAGGATTTTCCATATGCTAAAAGTTCATATAACACATGCCAAATAACAATGAAAACAAAATAAGGTTCTCAATCCATCAAGTAATATATAACTAACCAAGACATTGATAAATCAATGAACAATCTGTTATCTAACTCAAAATAAGAATTTATACTAATCCAATCGATTGGGCAATCGATTTCCTGAAGGTTTTTAGTGAAATTTGAATTCTGGGCTTAATTCAATCGATTGGGCAATCAATTGACAGCATATCTCAGCCCTGACTTAAATTCAATCGATTGGGCAATCGACTGGGCAATCAATTGACAGCATATCTCAACCCCTGACTTAATGCCAATCGATTTCCAAATCGATTTTTGCTGAATTCCTGCATGGCCAAATCGATTTTCTTAATTGGTTTTGAAAAACATATTATAAACTCGATTGGAAAATCGATTATGTCACATTAGGGAAGTCCCTGTAACGCATCCAATCAATTGGGAAATCGATTTCCCTGCATATTCTTCCAAAAACACATAAACTAACTCAATATCATTCATACACAATTCCACATCTTAACACTTAGCAATGATAACATGGGTTTCGAAATGGTATTGCAATCAAACATGTTATCACCAAATTCCAAACATAACACTTAACACTTATAACACAATTACTACAACATCATGGGTTTCAAAATGGTATTGCAATCAAACATGTTATCACCAAATTCCAAAACATACACTTAACACTTATAACACAATACTACACAGACAAAATGAACCAACAATTCACAAATTAACAGGGTGTAGTCTCTCACGGACAAACACTTGTGCAGTCTCTCACGGACAAACACAATTCACCAAGAAACGTAATTCGTAAACATACCACCTATAACGGGTCAGTACTGTTTACCGAGGTGCCACCTATCACGGGTCCGCACAACTTACCCAACGTAAATCATAAACGTACTGCCTATCACGGGCCCGTACCGTTTACCAAGGTGCCACCTATCGCGGGTCAGCACGATTTACCAAAACACACATAAGTAAACAAGACATTAAGAGATTCCCCATTCTTAATTCTCATTTAACTTAAACCAGGGCGTAGTCTCTCACGGACAAACCCCCTGTGCGGTCTCTCACGGAGAAACACAATTCACCAAGAAACGTAAGTCGTAAACGTACCACCTATCACGGGTCAGTACTGTTTACCGAGGTGCCACCTATCACGGGTCAGCACAACTTACCAAACGTAAATCGTAAACGTACTGCCTATCACGGGCCCACAACATTAAGTAAATAAGTCATTAAGAGATTCCCTATTCTTAATACTTATTTAACTTAAACGATTTTCAAAACAACATTAAGTAAATAAGTCATTAAGAGATTCCCTATTCTTAATACTTATTTAACTTAAACGATTTTCAAAACAACATTAAGTAAATAAGTCATTAAGAGATTCCCTATTCTTAATACTTATTTAACTTAAACGATTTTCAAAACAACATTAAGTAAATAAGTCATTAAGAGATTCCCTATTCTTAATACTTATTTAACTTAAACGATTTTCAAAACAACATTAAGTAAATAAGTCATTAAGAGATTCCCTATTCTTAATACTTATTTAACTTAAACGATTTTCAAAACAACATTAAGTAAATAAGTCATTAAGAGATTCCCTATTCTTAATACTTATTTAACTTAAACGATTTTCAAAACAACATTAAGTAAATAAGTCATTAAGAGATTCCCTATTCTTAATACTTATTTAACTTAAACGATTTTCAAAACAACATTAAGTAAATAAATCATTAAGAGATTCCCCATTCTTAATCTCATTTAACTTAAACGATTTTCCAAAACAAACATTAAGTAACCAAGACATTAAGAGATTCCCCATTCTTAACGCCCAGTTAACTTAAACTATTTTCAAAACAACATTAAGTAAATAAATCATTAAGAGATTCCCCATTCTTAATATTTATTTAACTTAAACGATTTTCAAAACAAATATTAAGTAAACGAGACATTAAGAGATTCGCCATTCTTAATACTCATTTAACTTAAACGACTTTCAAAACAAACATTAAGTAAACGAGAAATTAAGAGATTCCCCATTCTTAATACTCATTTAACTTAAAACAATTTTTCACCAAACGCATATATTAAGAGATTCCCCATTCTTAATACTCGTTTAACTCTAATGGTTTTCAAATTCCACACAGAACGAACTCAAACGTATTCACAAATTTATTACACAATACACGCCAAAACACAACAATTCATTTCTCCACAAAATCATTTTCACGACGACATTAAGTAAACACAGATATTAAGAGATTCCCCATTCTTAATACTCATTTAACTTAATGATTTTCAGAACAAAACATTAAGCAAACAGACATATTAAGAGATTCCTTATTCTTAATATACTTTTGACTTAAACGATTTCCACACAAAACATTCTGTAAACAAGACATTAAGAGATTCCCCATTCTTAATACTCATTTACTGAAACGATTTTCAAAACAACATTAAGTAACCCAGACATTAAGAGATTCCCCATTCTTAATACTCATTTACTGAAACGATTTTCAAAACAACATTAAGTAACCCAGACATTAAGAGATTCCCCATTCTTAATACTCATTTACTGAAACGATTTTCAAAACAACATTAAGTAACCCAGACATTAAGAGATTCCCCATTCTTAATATCCAGTTAACTTAAACGATTTTCACAAACACACATTAAGTATACAAGACCTTAAGAGATTCCCCATTCTTAATCCTCGTTTAACTTAATGGTTTTCAAATTCCACACAAAACAAACTCAAACATACTTTCAACCCACATCAAAACACATCAATTCATTCTTCCACAAAATTCAACCATACACATATCAAATTTCATCAATATCAATTAAGAACACGTCAAAAACAACGAACACAAATCGACACAATCCACTACTCAAACACACAAGTTTCATTTACTCAAAATCATACATAAATGAGTTTAAATTCATTTTTCCCAAAAACAATACTCCAATCCTAACAAAATTCGTTTCCACACAACCACAGATAAGGCCCTAAATGCAAACTAAAAGTTTGGAAGGAGCCCTTACCTTAACGTTAGCGTTAACGTGCGTTTCCGGTACCGCGAGTAAATTCGGTAAAATCTCCGCTCGCAACGCCGCTTCCAAATTAGTTCACTAGCACTGTAGTGTGGTGGTGAGCAACCTTCCCTTCTATCACTTCTTGAAACGACGTTTAGATCTAGGTGAAACGGGGAGGTTTGTGTATGAATCCCTAATACCGTTTTTCTTCGTTTTCGAATCAAATAAGAAGAATGAAGTTGAGTAATCTACTCTCCCACACTCACCAAACCTTGGGTTTCTAATCTTGAAGAAAAGGAACGAAAAAGAAAGCAAAACCAAGAAGAGGAAGAAATGGGTTTCGCGTAGACAACAGAGGAAGAAGATGGAAATTCTGAATTTTCTGTCTTTCCTTTTTCCTTTCTTTGTTTTTCCTTCCTTTCTATTTCTTTTCTTCCTTTTTCCTTCTTTCCTTTTTATATCCTTTTCTTTTCTTTCTATTTCCTTCTCTTTTCCCTCCACACAAACATATATATATATATATATATGTATTAATTATAATTAACAAATATCTCAAAATATCTAGATATTTGTTAATTTACCATTTCACCCATAACGCATTAAATTCTCCGTAAAAGATTCACCGTGGTTAATTTAATTTATTTATCGACGAGTAATTCTAAACGGCATCAAAATATCTTTTTGATCATATAAACTCCAAAATATTATTAACTTTGGCTAAAAAGCCTCCGAGCCAAAATCCAAAATACACAAAAATACATAAAGTATACTTTAAAATTATGGGTCTTACAACGAAGATCAAGAAGAAGAAGAAGAAGAACAACAACAACAACAACAAACTCGTGATGTACCAAGGCGTCGCCAAAATCCCGTACGTGTGAGAAAACCTCGACAATGTGGTACTGGGCCACCTTCGACATTAATTATCGTAATTTTTGTAAAATTTGTGATGTTTTTTATGAATAAATTATGTAATTTAAAGTTTTATCGTAATTTAAATTTGATATTTATGTATTTTTATGAATTTTTATGTATTTTTATGAATTTTATGTATTTTTATGAATTATATTAATTATAATTATAATTATATATATTATTTTTGTTATTTCAATAAAAATTGAAAAAAATTGAAATAATTTTTTTAAAAAAAAAAACACCTTTGGGAAATTGACATTTCGAACTTAGACTTCCTAAAATTTTATCGGAATTTAAAATTTCTATAAATCCACTGCGCCAATATTGTTCTATAAATTTCTTCACTAGCATTAGCTAGTGCTATCATTTCAGACTCCATAGTGGACTGAGGCTGCCAATGATGCTCGCATATTCAGTGGCATACCTGAGGCTGCCAATGATGCTCGCATATTCAGTTTGTCTAACACCTTCACCAGAGTTCTTGAAAAGTTTCACACTTGGATCATATGGTGTGCAAACAGGTTTACAGTCAAAGTAATCATATTTCTTTAGGATCTTTTCAATATAGTGAGATTGATCCAAAGAAATTCCTTTTTCTGACCTAGTAATCTTGATTCCGAGGATTACACTTGCTTCTCCGGGGTCTTTCACATCAAAGTTGTTGCTCAACAATGATTTCACTTTATTCACAACATGAATGTTTGAGCCAAATATGAGTAAGTCGTCTACATAAAGACATAAGATAATGCAAATGTCATTTTCATATTTGTAGTAAATACATTTGCCACTTTCATTTACTTTAAACTCATTCGAAGTAATCAAGTTATCAAATTTTTCATGCCATTGCTTAGGAGCTTGTTTAAGACCATACAGAGATTTACCTAACTTACAGACCTTGTCTTCTTGTCCATGAATTACAAAACCTTCAGGTTGTTCAATGTAGATTTCTTCTTCCAGGTCACCGTTTAAAAAGGCTGTTTTAACATCCATCTGGTGTATCACCAGGTTATGAATAGCCGCAAGTGATATAAGCACCCTAATGGATGTTAGTCTAGTGACTGGTGAGAAAGTGTCGAAGAAATCTATATTCTCTCTTTGTCTAAAACCTTTGGCTACAAGGCGAGCCTTGTATTTATCAACAGATCCATCGGGTTTCAGTTTCCTTTTCAAGATCCATTTACAACCTATTGCTTTGCAACCAGGAGGCAAGTCTACCAAATGCCAGGTCTTGTTAGATTCTAGAGAATCCAT
>NC_021160.2:32002942-32027890 GCF_000331145.2 Cicer arietinum | reverse complement strand
AAGCCGGAATCATACTCTGTTCCTCTATCACTACGAAACCTTTTAATCTTTTTGTTAAATTGATTTTCTATTTCAGTCACAAATATTTTAAACATGTCAAGCGCTTCACTTTTATTTTTCATGAGATATACGTAAGTAAAATTAGAACAATCGTCAATAAAAGTGATGAAATAACGTTTTCCATTTTTGGTTAGCGTTCCGTTAAGCTCACATATGTCAGAGTGTATTAATTCTAGAGGTTCAGTTTCTCTAACAATTGATTTATGGGATTTCTTAGTTATTTTGGCTTGACTGCAAAATTCGCATTTTTCAAAATCCTTTTTAGATAATTTTGGAATCAAGCCTAAAACACTTAAATTTGAAATCACATGTTTGTTTATATGACAGAGTCTAGCATGCCAAATATTAAAATCACACAACATGTAAGCAGAAGGAGACATTTTATTCAATTCAACATTCAATTTAAACATGCCGTCAGTGGCGTACCCTTTCCCAACAAAGATACCATTTTTAGAAATGGTGTACAAATCTGCCCCTATAGACTGAGTGAACCCTGCCTTATTGAGAAGAAACCCTGAGACTAGATTCTTTCTTATTTCTGGAGTGTGCGTTACATCCTTCAGAATTAAGGTCTTTCCAGATGTGAAAGTTAGTTCCACATCTCCAATTCCAGCAATATTGGTGGTGTGGGAGTCTCCCAACAGCACTTTCTTATCTTCAGCAGCAGTGTATGTTTTAAACATAGCACGATCATAACAGACATGGCGTGAGGCGCCAGTGTCTATCCACCATCCATCTGATCCACCAACGAGGTTGATCTCAGTTATCATTGCAACAAATTGCTCTTCGGTCAAGTTGGCCTGATTTACAGCGCCTGGCTTGTACCTACACTTGCGTGCCATATGACCCTCTTTCCCACAATAGTAACAGAGAAAGGGGAGAGGGCCATTTCTAGGAGGTGGTGGCTGACTGGCAATTGGGACCCTTTGGTGGTTCCCATTCCTGTTGCTGTTCTTTGAATTGCGGTTCTGATTCTTCAGTTGTTTGCCGTTTGGCTTCAGAACTGCTCCGATGGACTTCTTTTTCTTGTTATTAGCTACAAGAAGAATTTCATCTTTCTGGTCTTGCTTGCGAGATTCCTCCTCAATTCTAAGGCGGGTTATCAGACTTTCTAGAGAGAATTCTTTAGTTTTATGCCTAAGAGAATTTTTAAATTCTTTCCAAGCAGGGGGCAGTTTGTCAATAATAACAGCAATTTAAAACTGTTCATCTAGGGACATACCTTCAGTGATGATCTTGTGAGCTATTTTCAGGATTTCATGAGACTGATCTGTCATCTGATATTTGAGGTAGCGGCTTACAACATACTTCTTGGCTCCAGCTTCCTCAGTATCGTACTTCTTCTTTAAAGCATCCCAAACCTGTTTAGCAGTATTGCTGTCGGAGCTGTAGTAGTCATACAGATCATCAGCAAGTCCATTAAGAATATAATTCTTACATAAGTAATCACTATTTTCCCATTGGGTTAATTCAGCAGCTATTTTATCCTTTTTAGCTTGTTCACCTTTTTCTGGTACAACAGGAATGTCATCCTTTAAAACGTTGGCAAGCTTTTTCGTGGTTAGAAAAAACAACATCTTTTGTTGCCATCGTTTGAAGTGACTTCCCTCAAACCGAAACGGTTTGTTGTAGTCAGGAGCAGATGAACCTGGCCCAGTAATTTCGTCGGTAGACATGGCAGTTCGAAAACGTCTTAAAATTGTTGTTTTTGAAATTCGAAAACCTTTGAAAACAATTTTGCCACCGAAAATATTACTGGGTTGAGTCGCGGACTAGGTCGCTCTCTTTAAGACGTTTCGAGGCACTGCCCAAAATTGTGCAAGGTAGACTATCAACCACAAAGTCCCCAGGATAAAACAGCCCAGATTCACTGTATCGAAGTTCTACTGCACTGTAGAAAACCGTTCTAGAATTACACCCTCTGTATGGCAGTCGAATGACTGACACTCTAATATAGCACGAAGGCTACTCAAGAAAATAAGAAGAAGAAGAAGAGAATTAGGGGGAGAAGTGAGGAAAGCCTCAGATACGTTCTACAAATAATTGTTTGGTCGATGTTTTGATTATAAAAATACATATAAATAAAGAACAACTATCCCCAAACTATATATGCTAAGTGTGCAGATTAAAGGCACAAGTTATGTTAACAAATGTGTTAGAAATCTTCTAATGGAGCAAGATATAATAAAGTTATAAAACAAAAGAAATACTATGAAAACAAGCGCAACAAAGCATGTCTCTCTCTATATAAGTGTAACGCCCCAAATTTTTTGATCAAAAAATTACTTAAAAATATTAGTTTTCTTTTAGAAATAACTATAATTTTTTTTTAGAAGTAGTTCATCATGTAATAATTTGAAAATGCGTCAGAAAATGACTTGATATTTTTTTTTTTGTAAAAGAATGTAATGCAATTTACTAAAATATTATTTATTCATTTATTTGCAAAATTAATATTCCAGTTATTAGATCAATATTCATTTATGCTCCAAAATAAAATAAAGTCTCTTTAAGTGAAATTCAAAATAAACAAGGTTGACTGAAATTAATTACATTCAATTATTTACCAGCAAATGAAATCTCACTTCCACATTTCTATTAAAAGTTAATGATGAAAAGTAAATAACTTTACAATGTACGATAAAATTTTTAGTAATACAAAATATTATTTGTAAAGTAAAGGTCTCATTTTCCTACGCGCGTGCACCAATCAAACATCATTCATACAACTTTTGAGATCATTAGTACCTAAATATTGGTGTAAGGGGTCAGTTCATCCCACAACAAAAATTAAACCAAATAATAAATTAACAACCATAAAATATGAATATAAAATCCTTTCGTCATAAAAGGTTTAAAGAAATTGGTTCTTTAATAGTTTTCAAATTTGTATTAAAAGTCATAATATGTATCTAAATAAATCAAGTAGCAATCGTAGAGCAAATAATTAGATCAAAATAAAAATAACAATAGAATATATGCAAGTTATGCATGCTCCTAAATATATATGATTCGGATATAACCAACCACACAGGCGTCCACACAGAAGTCACCCATACCAATGGGGAAAAATTAAACCAGCCACACAGGCGTCCACAAAGATGCATATGATATGTTATGAAATGATAATGATGCTCAAAGGTACATGTCACCACTCACTTAGAAACTCACACAAATCACCAGCCACTTAGGCAACCACAAAGATAACATTATTTAAAACTCAGATCACCAGCCACTTAGGCAACCACAAAGATAACAATATTTAAACCCAAATCACCAGCCACTTAGGCAACCACAAAGATAACAAATATCTAAAACACAAATCACCAACCACTTAAGCAACCACAAAGATAACAATATTTAAAACACAAACCACCAACCATACCACTTAGACAACCACACATATAAAATATTAAAAACACAAATCACTAGCCACTTAGGCAACCACAAAGATATCACTATTTAAAACACAATTAGGCAACCACAAATATAAAATATTCAAGATAAAATTTTAATCACATATGACATCAAAGTTTTATTCTCATGGACGCTTCCAATCAAGAGTCAATAAATTTGTTATCCCAAATATACAACAGACAAACACGTGAATAAATGTCTTACAGTCATAACTTTCATTTTATAACCTATAAAATTGGATTAACAACGTGTTATTGATAGAACTCAAAACTCAAATAACGAATAGCGCATACAAATATAAATTTTATTTCTTCTACTATAAATTTTCTCCGATTAATTGTTATTTAGTCATACAAATCAAGGTTTGCTGTTAAACACGTCACAAAAATCAACTTAATCATCTTATCATAATTAAAATTAAAACTTTTCACCAATTCCCCAAAGACTCATATAGATTTCTTAAAAATCAAAACTTTGAAACGAAATAGCACAAAAATCGAAACTTTAAATAAAAGATATCTTAAAAAAAATATTACTCATGAGATCATAATAAAAATCATAACTTTATAATTAAGTACACATAAACGACACAAAAATAATAACTTTACATGAAATATATGACATCAAACATATTACTCATGTTATAATAATAAAAATCAAATTTTTATAATTAAGTTTATCAAAGCAAACATATTACTCATAAAAACATAATATTATAGTTAAATTCTTTAAGACAAACAGAAATCAATATTTTTCTTTTAAGACATCAAGACATATATCAATATCTTACAAACTATTAATTTAATATCTAGCCTAACATTGCATGGGGAAAAGCCCTTACCTTAGGCGTTTTCTTTCTTAACACCTCTAAACTTGCACGAGAAATAGCTCATGAGGCAGTAATGAATTCAACTCCGGTAGATATTGGAATTTACGACTCAGAAAATTATTTTGAGAGTGTACGAATGACAAATAGGTGTGACAACAAGATGCCTAATGGAAATGTATGAACATATAAGCTATTTACGTTGCACTATTACCATTGATTTCTTGTCTAAAATTGAAGTGCACTTAATTCCAACATTATACTACCAATAATTACTATTTCTTTAATTTTATTAGGTTGTTACAAAGCCAATTAAAATCATGTGTATTTATATGTATGAGTTAATTTGGATTAACTAATAGAGTTCACCATATATTGAAGGGTGTCACACACTAATTTTAATTAAATAAATAAATTAGAGATTGTCACATCACCCTTTTAATTTTTTTATCTAATAGTTACGAAACCAAAAATTTCATAGAATTATTTTTGTAGACAATTATAATAAAATTATAATTTTAGTTTAAAAGAGATGAATGCATGAGATACAAAAAGGACAATAGTCTTTTTGTGTCCTCTCTTAATTGCACAAAAAAAACTTATAATTAAATTTATAATCTTCCTTTAAAAAAATAAAATAAAGGTATTTAAAATGAATTAATGCACATTATGCCAAGGAAACACCATGAATTGTCATAAAATCTTTTCATAAACGAGAGTAAAAGAATGAGTCAAGTCACTAATTTTTGTTTTTATAGGATGAACCAAAAATATTTTCAAAACACTTATACATAAAGGTTTGTTTCCCTAACTCTATAATATCTCCTAAAATGAATACTTATTTGGTCGCAAATAAAACTAACAAACAATATAAGTTATATAAATTCTAATTTAATTAAATAATTCAACGAATATTTTATCAACTAAAATAAATCAAGCAAGAAAAGAATACCACTCACAAATAACAAAATAAAACAATCATATCTATCACATCAATTTCATGATTATCGAAACTAATCAAATAAAAAAAATGTCCATTTATGAAATAATGACATCATAAATAGTCCCCATGTAATTGTCACGTCAAAACAATTAAATAAAAATGAAGATTATAATTATTTAAGTAGAATAGAGTGTGATAAAATTTAATTTAATTTATTTACACATAGAATAATTATTAATTTAATAATAGCAATTACTAAAGGATACATAAAATTATTAATTTAAATAATACGCGTCCGTGTTGTCACAAACTTCAATTGACTCTAGGATTCGAGCAACGTAGTACCTTAGTTGTCTATGATAAACTCAACTAGATTATGTTACTTTGCCTTTGATACATAAGCGTAACAATAATTAATCTGCCTTTGCCTCTAACAAGCGTAACATGATTCTTCTACCTCTGTCTCTCACAAGTGTGACGAACAAGTTATTGTATATGTCTTTGATCTCATCAAGCGTCTGACTTTGAAATTTTATGTATCCTCTAATAAAGTCAACTCCTCTAGAAAACTCAATGCCTCTAGAGAAGTCAACCGTCTAACAAAGTCAATGCCTCCAGAAAAGTCAATACTCTAACAAAAGTTAATGATATGATGATATGCAAGACATCCTCGGATCAATGTACCCTATGTATGTGTGAATCCTCTAATAATCATCCATAATATGTTTTCTCTAATATTATACATCCTCTAATAACCTACTTGCTCTGGTGGTCTGATAGATAGTACTCTAAAAAAACAATGCCTCTGGAGAATTCAACCCTCTAACAAAGTCAATACCTCTAAAAAAGTTAACTAACAAAATTTAATGATATGATGATCTGCAAAATACCCTTTGATGAATGTACCCTATGTTTGTGTGCATTCTCTAATAATCATCCACAATCTGTTTTCTCTGATATTATACATCCTCTCATAACCTACTTGCTTTGGTGGTCTGATAGATAGTACTCTGATTGTTCTATCATTTGATCTCGTACTCATTGTTGCCTTTGATTGTCATACATATTTTCAGAACTGATTTCTGGGAGTCAGCTCAACGGATAAATTTATCTTTAATGGTTCAATTGTTGAAACCTATGAAGATACAAGTTGTCTTTATGCAAATAAAGTGTGGGAACCAAGTTAATTTTATACTTAGAGTTTTGATCATAACAAAAGTATTTTATGAGAACAATATATTTGACTTCAAAGAGTTTGGAAGAAGATTCATGTTTTTTGAAAAAATCTAAAATAAGATTTGATTCAAATTTATAATTAAGAAAATCTAAAATAAGATTTGATTGAGATTTGTAATTGAAGAAAATCTAAAATAAGATTGATTCAAATTTATAATTGATGAAAATCTAAAATAAGATTTGATTTATATTTATAATTAAAGAAAATCTTTGACCAAGTTGAAAAGAAGATATTGTCAAGATTTGAAGAAGATTTTATCAAGATTTATCAACAACAAAATATGAATATAATCAATTTGAAGAATTTACAAATGCAATATGAACAAAATACGAACATAATCAATCTGAAGATTTTATAAATTCAATCTAAACAAAATAGGAACATAATCAATCTAAAGAACTTACAAACTCAATCTGAACAAAATACAATTCAAAATTAAACAAAGACTAAATTGAAGCCCAAATTTTAACTATAAATAGATACTAAATAGATACTCTAAGTGTTTTTTCTTAGAGTGTAAGAGTTATTATTATTATTATTATTATTATTATTATTATTATTATTATTATTATTATTATTATTATTATTATTATTATTATTATTATTATTATTATTATTATTATCAGCTTTGTTAGAAGATAACACTTAAATTTCCAATCTTTCGTATTCAACCCGATAGTGGTTTAGTTCCTTATTCAATCTATGGTTGTCAGATTGTTCGGAGAAGACTTGGCTTGTAGGGTCAAGGTGGTTAGTTCCTCAAAAGTTTGAGGTTGTCAGGTTGTTTGGGAAGACTGGCTTGGAGGGTCAGATGCTTTGTAATTCAAGGTATTTGAATTAGTGGATTAATGTCTTCTAAATGAGGGGACTAGATGTAGCCAAATTAGTGGTGAACCAGGATAGATCTATTTGTCAATTATTTATGTTTTCATTGCTTGCTACCTCTGAATCCGATTGCTTCTTATCTAAGTAATTCATAAAAACCAACCAACATTCGTCAAATTAGAAAAAAGTAATCAACTTTGGCAAACACGCTCAACCCCCTTTCTTGTGTTTGCACATTCATAAAGTACACATCCCTGACCTTATAGTATCAAGATCAAAATTCAAGTACTTTGTAGCTAGGTCAAAATTCAAGTACTTTTAGCCCAAAATGCTCGATGTTCCAACTCAAGTGGTAAATGACAAGTCTTACCATACACAATTTGATATGATGACATACTGAAAGGGGTCTTGAGAGTTGTCTGATTGGCCCGAAGTGCATCATCAAGTTTCATTGACTGATACTTTCTTGAAGCATTGATCGTCTCCCAAGAATTTTCTTCATTTGCTTTGTTGATATTTCATCTTACTCGCTAGTTTATGGATGATATGGGGTTGCCATCCGATGGTGTACATTATATTTTTTTAAATGACCTCTATCTTCCGATAAAGAAAATGAATGTTCTCGTCACTAATCAAAGCTTTAGGTACCCCAAATATATGATATGTGTGGTGAAAGCTTTGATCTTTGTGATAGTTTTTAAAAATATATGAGCTTCAGGATATGTGAGGTGAAAACTTTGATTATTATGATGGTTGTTGATGAATATATGATTTTCATGATAAAAACTTGGTTGTATCATCTTAGTGATTTTTGAGTGAGGTGATGATTTTGTAAAAGTGATTTTTAAAGCACATGACATGATCTTAGTGGGATGTGTTGGATATTTTTATTTTGTTAACACATCATGTCATGGCATATGCATCTTAATGGGTAGTGTGGAAATTTATTTTAATAATGCACCATCTTGTCATGGCATATGCACCTTCGTGGAAGTTTCCTTTGTGACATATTTTTTCCCTATGAGTGATTTTCTATGTGGAAGTTGTCTTTGTGGTAGATTTATTTTTCTCTTTGGTATGAGTGATTTTATGTGTGGAAGTTACCTTAGTGGTAGGTATTATATTCAGATCATATAGTTTTTAGGAGTATGCATATCATTGCACTTTCTTGTTATTATTTTGTTGTGATTAATGTGTGTCTAATGTGATAATGATTTCTCTTAGATGATTTGATGTTAAAATGACATTTATTTTCCTTGAGTGATTTTGAGGTTATAATATTATATTATTTCACTAAATGTTTTGACATACCATAATTTTTTATACAGTTCTATGTTGATTACTTGCGTGTTCTTCTTACTTATATTATACTATCAACATGATTTTGAAATTGACCTATTTCATTGCTTGTGTGTGCATATGTGATTCATTATAGGGTGTCAATTGGTGACCCATTCTTTGATAGGTGATGCCTGTTGGGAGTCTTCCATTGTATCTTATCAAGTCTTAAGTTGAAATATATTTTTATAAATGTATTGAAAATGAATTACTATCATGTAATTAATTATGACTTTTTACTAGGTTGTCAATGATGTATTTTTTAAAAAAGAGTAGTTATTCTATCTTATTGTTATAATAAAGGAATCCAATATCATTTTGATGCATTATGTGTATTTGTGTGAATGTGACACCTTAAATTATTATTTTTTAATGAAATTTGAAACAATTTTTACCCTCTTATTTGATTATTTTCTCTTTGCTGCTAAATTACCTTTGTTTGCATAGATTGGTGAGCCCAAAAGCTCTATTTTTTGACTGCAATCTAAAGGTATTCTCATCTATAAATAGGAGTGATTGCTGCACTTGAAGAGAAAGAGCTTAATCAAAGAAACACCATTCACTTGTTTTTGTATACAAGTTATGAAAACTCTTCTTTAATCATACACACTTTAGCTCTTCACTCAAAAGTCGTGGTTCATACATTATAAGTGTATTGATACATTTTCCTATACTTCTAAAATTTGTCTTTGGATTTTAATAAGCAAATAACCCAAACACTACATTACATATTGTGAAATCTCTCAAAATCATTCCTTTGTGATTGTCGAGAGTAAGATTTTGTAAAATTAGTTCATACTAAGAATGTAATCATGTTGAGGCTTTGATAATACATGTTGTATTAACATCAGTTTGAAGGTGCAAGGACATAAGGGGGGTTGAGTTGTGTTTGTCTAAGTTAAAACCTTTTTAATTATTTATTCAAGAATTGTTGAGGATTTGGTAATTTTCTTAGAATAGAAACAATAAAAATCAAACTTAAAGAAATCAAAGGCAGTAGCAAAGTAAAGAGTGCAGAAGTAAAGTGATACAAACTGATTTATCTTGGTTCATTACAAACTTGGTAGTTATATTCAAGCCCTTCACTTAGAAGGATTTAATTTTTAATTCAAATCCTTGAATTACACAACACATTACCCTAGAATTCAGTTTTCTCAAAACAATCTGAAACCTACATAATTTTTAGGAAAACAAACACCTTGACCCTACAAGTCAAGTCTTCTCGAAACAACATGAAAACCAGAGATTATTGAAGGCAACTACACCTTGACACTACAAGTCAAGTCTTCCCACAGATTGCTTGAGGAACAAGTGAATGGTGTTTCTTTGATTAAGCTTTTCTCAATGCACCATGACACTACAAGTCAAGTCTTATACAAGATTTGAACTAATTGTATTTTGCTTCTACTAAGAAGAATTTCACAATTGATTTCTCACACTAAAACATTTAGAAAATATTTCTTTGAGCAAATGTTTCTCAAGAACTTAAACCTTTGAAATTTGAATACTTAGAAAATTTGAGCTCTCAAAAGTTTTTCTGAATTGTATGGATTTCTAAGTATATGAAAATTCATACTTTCTTTTTTAGCCTTGATTATCAATTTATAGAATAGATTAGGGTTTCACTTTTGTTTTTGTAAAATTTGGATCACATTTTTCTAGTGAACAAATTCTGAATGTATATTCTTGTGAACAAATTATGAGTGTATATTCTTGTGAATAATTCTAACTGGTTCTTCTTGTCAATAATTATGGGTGTATCTTCTTGTGAATAATTATAATTTTACCTTCTTGTGAACAAACTGTGAGCAAATCTTCTTGTGAACAATATATCGACCATATCTTCTTGTGAACAATATATCGACCATATCTTCTTGTGAACAATATTTTGACCATATCTTCTTCTGAACAATATTTTGATCATATCTTCTTATGAACAATATTTTTCCATATCATTTTTTTTTTCACCTTGGTTAAATATTTCCTTCAATTATAATTTGGAATCATATCTAATTTCAAATTTTGTTCCAAAACATATTCACACAAATCTTCCTTCATACTCTTGATTGATTGGAGCGGGAATGGATTCGGGTTTGATCTTGAATATTCATAAATTCTAGTTATGCTAAGTCTTTTCTCTAGAATGAATTCTTTCAATTATAGTTGTTTACTTTCCATTAGAGCCATAGACTTTCTTGTTGGAGTGAGATGTTGTGTTTCTTAGATGATAAAATTTAGAGGAAGAAATGTGTGACTTAGAATTAGTGGTTTTGGGCAAATCACATTGTTGAATCATCAGAGTTAGTGCAACATTAGAGGGTGCATATCAAAGACATCATTTTGAGTGTGTTCCAACTTTTGGTTAGTGGAATATGAGCTTTGAATGCATGGCTTGAACAATTTCTTCAAAGTTAATGATAGCTTGATATAAACTCTTCAGAGGCATGCTGAGTTTGTGGACATTAGAGGCATGCAAGGGCTTCAGAGATATACTTCAAATTCAATCTTTAGACCTAGTTATCAGAGGCATTCTTCAAACCCAAACATTAGAGGCAATCTTCGTAACTTTCATAGGCCTGCTGCTTTCAAAGTCATACTCGTATGCTTTTTTGTTCATCTGGTCACTTCCTTTGATCCTTTCCTCTAGTTGCTTCCTCTGGTTTTCTTGTTCTAATTGTTGCACACTTAATGAAGGCATTAGTCCAAATAAATTGTTCTCATAAAATTCCTTTTTTAACACCAAAACCACAATAGGAAAACAAAATTTGTTCCAACAATCTCCCTCTTTTTGATGATTGACAAAACTGTATTTTATTTTGATAACAATTTGTTTGCATTTATTACTTGACTCCCCCTAAGTTTAAGTAGTTTTACATTTCTTTTCTCTCCACATGCATACAAAGTAATTTGTGTCAAATATATTTCTTCCTCTTTTTTCATTAGACAAAAAGACTTGAAAGTTGAATTTTTTTTTATTATTTCTTTTTTTTTTTAAGATAATAAACAAAACACAAAACACATACTAATATTAATCTAAACTACTCTAGGCATAGCGCAACATTATTCAGATACATAGGTAAGGTTCAGATGTTTCTTAATAAATTCAAATATGTCTTCAACTAGTGGTTTGGTGAATATGTTAGCCCGGTGTTGGAGGACACATCAACATACCACCTATGTTTGATGGAGAACATTTTGAGTATTCGAAGGACATGATGAAAAGTTTCTTTATTTCACAAGATCTTGAAATTTGGGACTCGGTGGAAGAAGGTTATACTGCTCCAAATAATACCGATGGTAATGCGATTACAAGGAAAGAGATGGATGCTGATTAGAAGAAGATGTGCAAGATGCATCATAAGTCCAGAACGTTCATGATAAATACGATCACTTTCAAGGAGTTTGACAAGTGCACCAACAAGGAGGCAACAAAAAGTATTTATGATAGTTGGATTCAGACCTATTAATGAAGAAAACAAGTTTAAGAAACAAAGGCCAACCTCCTAGTCAAAAAGTATGAGTTATTCAAGATGGAAGAAGATATAGATTTTGAAACAATGTTTTCCAAATTCCAGACTCTGGTCTCAAGTAGTTCTAATTCTTTTGGTAGTTCCAATTTTGTTGATATGTGTGATTTCTCTCCCAGTTTTGCTTCTAGTGATATGTGTTATTTCTTTCCCAGTTTTGCTTCTTTTGATACCCTATATTTTTCTGATATTTTTGGTTCATCTGATAGTTCTGGTTCCAATCATCTAGTATTTATGCTTTCTTCTTAGAGTCACTTGGCTTTTGTTTGTTAGGTCTTGAAACATATAACTTTTTTCCATTTCATATATTGCAAGCATCCATTGGCCAGACACCGTGACTGGTGTTTCAATTTGGTTGCTTACAACATAAATTTTTTTATCCTTTGGTACCTTAATATAGTTGGGACTGGTTTGTTAGTTATGAAAGGTTTCTTATCTTTCCATGTGCTTAACATAGGACAAGATATTTTAGTGTGACCTTTCTTAGAGCAAATAGTACAAAAATCATCAGAGGGATCAAACTTGGGTTCTATTACTTTTTCTTAAAATCTTATTCCTCTTTTATTATTCCTACTAATACCGTAAATCATAGATGTAAACTTGCTTTTTTCTATACCATTATCAAGAAAATGTTGAAATAGTTTTTCATGCTTATCATAATTACATGTGATATTTTCAATTGATGTTAAACTATAATTACTTTTCAGAGTTAGATTTTCAGCCTTAAGTTCAACAATATCACTTTTCAAAGTTGCATTTTCGGTTTTAACTTCATCACTTTGATTCTTTAAAATATTAATTTATTTAGTTAGGTTTGCATTTTCTTACCAAAGTGTTTTCTGTTTTAAAGATAATTTGTGATTCTAGTTTAAAAAATCATTTATAGCTGTAATTAAATCAGATTGAATTAAGT
Source organism: Cicer arietinum (assembly GCF_000331145.2). Lineage (NCBI taxonomy): Eukaryota > Viridiplantae > Streptophyta > Magnoliopsida > Fabales > Fabaceae > Cicer > Cicer arietinum. The sequence continues at coordinate 32,014,804 of NC_021160.2, read as the reverse complement.
CAGGAAATACATCAATTTCTTCATTTGTTGATTCACTTCTAGAGTAAGAATCTGTGTTGGATCTAGAGGGAGAGTTGGTATAAGCCATCAGAGCCAAATCTTCTTTCTCTTCATAATCAAAAGATTTATTAGAATCATCCCATGTAGCCATTAGATTTTTATTCTTGGGTCTAGAATATTTCCTCTGATGTTTCCCTTTCTCCATTTGGACATTCTGACTTGATATATCTAGGTTCATTGCATCCATAATAGATAATGCTTTTCTTGTCATATTTATCATCTTTTCCTTTGCGGGAATTCCTTAAATATCTTTGGGGTAATTTCTTCTTTCTGTTGTGCCACATCTTCTAATTCTTTTTGGATATGAAAGCCATTTCCTCTTACCTTGAGTCTCCACTCTGATATTCTGAATCATCATCCTCTAATTCTACTATTGCCTTCATAACTTTCTTTTGCTTGGATTTCAAAACCAAGGTTTGTTACTTCTTCTTGGGATCATCCTCTGCAAGTTCAATTTCATGTAATCTGAGAGAGTTGATTAATTCTTCCAGCCAAAGAGTATTCATATCATTTGCTTCCCGAATGACAGTGATCTTAGATCTCCTCTTGCTTGACAGACTTCTTAGTATCTTCTTCACACGATCAATAGTACTATAACTTTTCCCAAGTATCTTTAATCCTAAACAACTCATACTTTTTGACTAGGAGGTTGACCTTTGCTTCTTGAACATGTTTTCTTCATTCATAGGTTATAATCAGACTATCATTAATACACTTTGTTGTCTCCTTTCCTTGAAGGCAATTGCATTTATCATGAATGCTCTGGACTTATGATGCATCTTCTATATCTTCTTTTGATCATCATTCATCTCATTTTGTGGAATTTCAATGCCATAAGTATTCTTTGAAGCAGTATAACCATCTTCCATCAGTATTCTTCTCAACATGTCCTTCCAATTGTCAAAACGTTCTCCATCAAACAGATGTGGTATGCTGACGTTTCCTGCAACAACTTCTTCACTGAATTCAGACATGTTGATACCTTGGATCTTTCCTCAAACATTGTGAAGTGCTCAGCCATGAGACGAAGCTCTAATGGAAGGTGCAAACACGAGAAAAGGGAGTTGAACTGTGTTTGAATAAGTTGATAACCTTTTACTATTTGATGAAGGATGGTTGGTTTTTAAGAATTACTTAGATAAGAAAGAATCTAATTTAGAGGTAGCAAACATTGAAAGCATAAATAGTGCGACACATAGATTTATCCCGATTCACTACTAACTTGGCTACATCATTTCCCCTCATTCAGAAAGCATTAACCAACTAAATCAAATACTTAAATTACAAAGCATCTGACCCTCCAAACTAGTATGTCCTAAAAACCTGACAACCACTGAATCTTGAGGAACTAACCATCATGACCTTACAAGCCACATCTTCTAAAACAGCTTGACAACCCCAAACTTTTGAGTAATACTAACACCTTAACTCTGCCAGCTAAGTCTTCTACACACAACCTGACAACTGCAGATTGTTGAAGGCACACTAACACCACTATGGGGTTTGAATACAAAGGTTTGTAACTTGAGTAGTTGCTTCTAACAAGTTAATTATAACAATAACTATCACATTCTAAGAAAAACACTCAGAAAATATTTCTCATTCAAACAAGTTTATCTCTCGTTGAACTCTAAGATTAATTTGGAATTTTGAGCTTGAGTTCTTTTAATCTTTTCTTATTTTTTGATGATCTTCTTCTTCAGCCTTTAGTATTTATTTATATATAAAATCAGAACTTGAATTTAGTCCTTGTTTAATTCTGAATTGTATCTTCATTCTTAGTTTGGTCAACAATGATCTTATTCAAAAATAATTATGACCAAGATTGTTTTTGATAATATATTCTTTAGCCAATTCTTTATATTTGAATCCAATCTGAGCATTTCTTCTAGATTGACTTTGTTCATATTTTGTTCAGATTGAGTTTGTAAATTCTTAAGATTGAGTCTGTTCGTATTTTGTTCAGATAAAGTTTGTAAATTCTTCAGATTGATTATGTTTGTATTTTGTTCAGATCGATTATGTTTGTATTTTGTTAAAATTGAGTTTGTAAATTCTTTAGATTGATTATGTTCGTACTTTTGTTAACATCAAAACTCTAAGTATAAAACAACCTTGGTTTAAACATGATCATTCCATGGTAACTAGTTCCAAGACTGGAAATCTAAAGTCTAAGGCCCTTATCACAATTGATGTTCCAACCAATGTGACACAAGTTCTTCACGATCAAAATTTGAGTCTTTTTCACTACAACAGTTGGAGTCTTGTTCCTCTACCACCTAATAAACATGCCTTTGGTTGGTTGATGGATTTTTAAGATTAAGGAATATTAGGATGGTACAATAAATAAGTATAAAGCACAATTGGTTGCAAAGGGTTATCATCACCACTTTGGATCTTCATTACTAAAGTTTTTTCAGCAGTTGTCACACTAGTGACAATCATAATGTTCCTTTCTATAACACACAATTATCATTGGGATATCCAACAAACAGACATTAACAATGCATTTCTCAATGAAATTTTAAAAAAAGGGGTCTACATGCAACATCCACTTGGGTTGTAGATTCCAATAAATACCATGCTTGTAGGCTTCATAAATACATTTATGGGTTGAAACAGGCACCACGTGCTTGGTATGGAAGACTAAATTCCTCCTTCATTTCATTTGGGTTCAAGACAATTAAATGTGATCATTTTTTCTCATATATCTTGTTGGTAGTGTTACACTTTATATGTTAATCTATGTAGATGACATTCTTGTTACTAGTTCCTCATCAAGTTAGATTCATGATCTTATCTCATAGCTTAAATCTCCATTTTCCTTAAAATAACTTGGCTATCTTTATTAATTCTTTGGCATTGAGGTTCATAAGCTTCCCAATGGTTCTCTATTGTCATCTCAGACCAAGTACATAACAAATTTACTTCAAAGGGCTAACATGCATGATGGTAATAGAATCTCAACCCCTATGGCCAGTTTGTGCAAGCTCGATAAGTATGGCAACGATAAACTTGTTGATTCGAATTTGTACATGTCTACTGTAGGTCCTCTATAGTATGCAACTTTAACTAGACCCGGTATATCTTTGAGTGTAAATGTAGTATTTCAATTTATGGACCATCCGTTGGAATCACATTGGAAGGATGTTTGGTGAATATGGAGGTACTTAAAGAGGTCTACCACTTTCAGTGTTTTGTTTTAGTTTGAAAAACTTGATATTCATTTCACTATTCATGCCCGTAGTGATGTTGATTTGGCATCGGATGTTGATGACAAATGTTCTACTTTAGGTTCTTGCATCTTCTTTGGTCCGAATTTAGTCTCTTGGTTAGATAAGAAGAAAAATCTAGAGAGAATCACAAAGATAAATCATTTTGGTTCACCTTTAATCTTTGCTATGTCAAGTCTTCATAAAATTTGTCAGATTTTCGACTATCTTGCTAATCAACACATTCTAAGTACTTTAGATGACAACTATGTTAGAACCAAGTTAACTTTTCTCTTGTTATTTTGATGTTAACAAATGTATTTTATGAGAACAATTTGTTTGGACTGATGGCTTCATTAAGTGTGCTGCAATTAGAACAAGAAAACCATATGAATATATTAAAAAAAGCAAACAGAGGATGTCACCAAAGGATGAGATCAGAGGAACAAAAAAACATATGTGTATGCCTCTGAAAGCAACGTGCCTCCGAAGGTTACAAAGACTACCTTCTGATGTTCGGCTCTAAAGTTTGGGTCTAAAGCATGCCTGTGATAACTGGGGCGAAAGAATACCTCTGAAGATTTTTGAAGACATAATTTGACGCATGCCTATATAGCCCTTGCGTTCCACTAATGTGCACAAACTTAACATGCCTCCAAAGAGTTTTTATCAATCTATCATTAACTCTGAAGACGTTATTCAAGCCATGCATTCAAAGTTCATATTCTACTAATCAAAAGTTGGAACGCACTCAAAATGTTGCCTCTGATATGCAGCCTCTAATGTTGTATTGACTCTGATGATTCAACAATGTAATATAACCATAGCCATTAACTCTAAGCCACACAATTTTTCCTTTGTCTGTTATTATCCACAAAACACATCATTTAACTCCAAAAAGAAAGTTAACGGCTCTGACGGAAAGTCAACGGCTCTGATTGAAATAATTTATTCTGAAGAAAAGGCTTAGCCTAATCAGGATTTCTGAATATTCAAGATCAAGCCTGAGTCCATTCTCACTCCAATCAATCAAGAATATGAAGAAAGATTTACGTGAATGTGTTTGAACACAGTCTAAAATTAGATACAATTCAAAATTATAATTGAAGGAAATCTTTGACCAAGGTGAAAAAAAGATATGGCCAAAATATTGTTCATAAGAAGATATTGTCAAAATATTGTTCACAAGAAGACATGGCCATAATATTGTTCACAAAAAGATTTGGTCAAAATATTTTTACAAGAAGATATGTCAAAATATTTTACAAGAAGATACACTAAGAATTAATCACAAGAAGATACACAAAATTATTTAGAAGAAGAAACACTTAGAAATATTCACAAGAAGATACATTCATAATTTGTTCACAAAAAAGATATGATCCTAATTTTACAAAGACAAAAGTGAAACCCTAATTTATTCTATAAATAGATACTCAAGGCTGAAGAAGAAAGCATGAACTCAAAATCTACCAAATCCATACAATTCAGGAAAACTTTTGAGATCTCAAATTTCGTAAGTATTAAAAGTTCAAAGGTTTAAGTTCTAGAGAACCACTTGATTAAAGAAATATTTTCCAAGTGTTTTAATGTGAGAAATCAATTGTTAAAATATGCTTAGTAGAAAAAAATCACAATCAACTCCAAACTTCATTAACCTAGCCCGATACGGGCTTTAGTATTCCTCAAGTTGTATTGAGAATACTTGACTTGTAGGGTCAAGGTATAGTTGCCTTCAACAATCTGGGGTTTATAGGTTCATGGAGAAGACTTGACTTGTTGGGTTAAGGTGTTTGTTTTGCTTATAAAATTCAGTAGGTGTTAGTTTGTTTTGAGAAGACTGGCTTGTTGGTTTAGGTGTTGTGTAATTCAAGGATTTGAATTAGTGGTTAAATCCATCTAACTAAGGGGACTGGATGTAGCTACCAACTTTGTGGTGAACCAAGATATATATGCGTGTGTCATTTTACTTTTACACTATTTACTTTACTGTTGCCTCTGATATCTTTAAGTCTAATTGCTACTACTTCTGTTATAAGAAAATCACCAAAAACTAATTTAGTCCCCTCCCCCCCTCGCCTTCTCATGTTTGCACTTGAATTGACATCAAGACCCTGGTCTCAAGACTAAACACTTTACAATGTTTGAGGAAAGATTCAAGGATTCAACATGTTTAGATTTGGTGAAGAAGCCTCTGGTGGAAACATCAACAGACCAGACTAAGAAGATTATTTATCTCATATAATTCTAAACTTTTGGACTTGGTGGAAGATGGTTATACTTCTCCAACAAATACTAATGGTGTTGAAATTTCAAGAAAAGATAGGAATGTTGAAAAGAAGGAAATGTACATGATGAATCACAAGTCCAGAACCTTCGTGATAAATGCAATCACATTTAAGGAGTTTGACAATTGCACTAACAAAGAAACAACAAAGAGCATTTATGACAATAAGGTTATGACTTACGAAGGAAGCAAACAAGTTCTAGAAGCAAATGTTAACATCTTAGTCAGAAAATATAAACTATTTCAAATGGAGGAAGATGAAGATATTGAAAAAATTTTCTCCAAATTCTAAACTCTGGTCTTATGATTAAAAGTTCTTGAAAAGAGTTATACTATTGCTGATCATGTGAAAAAAAATTCTTAGAAGTTTGCCAAACAAGTGGAGACCTAAGATTATAGCTATTCAAGAAGCTAAGGATCTAAATACTCTTAAATTAGACAAACTAATTAGCTACTTAAGATCACATGAAATTAAGTTTGTAGATGATGATCCCAAGAAAAAGCAGAAAGTTTTTGGCTTTGAAATCCAAGAAGAATAAGGCTCTGAAGGTAACAACAAAGTTAGAGGATAATGATTCAGATGACTAGAATATGGACTTAGAGGAAGTGGAGTTGGCTTTCATATTCATAAAAAATCCAAGCATGTGGCACAATAGAAATAAGTCATTCCCTCAAAGAAATTTCAGGAGGTATAGTAGAGGAAAGGATGACAAGTCTGACAAGAAAAACATCATCTGCTATGGATGGAATGAAACTGGGCATGTGAAGTCTAAATATCCAAATCTAGAAAAAGGGAAATATCTGAGGAAAGACTCCAGATCCAAGAAGGTTGTGATGACTACATGGGATGATTCTGATGAATCCTTTGATGAGGAAGAGCGAGCAAATTTGGCTCTGATGGCATATACTAACTCTGAGTCTGAATCCAGGACTAATCATGATTATGAACTAAGTCTTAACTTATCAAACCTGATGTTTAATGTATTGCATCTAAATGAGGTGTAGGATACCAAGAAAAAGTAACTAAGCCTGAACTTATCAAACCTGATGTTTTATATATTGTTTGCTCCAAGAAAGGCCACTCTAAAATATCTTGTCCCATATTAAACACAAGGAAATACAAGAAACCTTTCAAGACTAACAAACCAGGACCCAACCAAATTTGGTTACCTAAGAACAAAATTATATATGTTGCAGATGACAGGAGAAAAGTCTATGTTCCAAGACCTAACTTTGATTAAAGAAGGAAAAATGACTTTTGGAGGAAATTAGAAAGGCCAAATCATTGGACACAACAAAGTTGGTAATGACACATTTCCTTCCATTAAAGATGTTTTGTTTGTAAAAGTTCTTAAACATAATTTGTTAAGTATTAGTCAATTAAGTGATAATAACTATGATATTATAATAATAAAAAATCATGCAAAACAATTAGTCAAAAAGATGGATATATACTCTTGACATGTCAAAGGCAAAATAACCTATATACGATCAATTTGTTTAGCTTAGAGAAACAAAATGTTAGGTATCTCATGTCAGTAAATGAAGAAAAATTAATTTGGCACAAAAGGTTATGTCATGCAAACCTAAGATTAATATCAATATTGAATAAACTTCAACTTGTTAGAGGTCTACCTAAGCTTAGCTACAAAACCGAAATTATGTGTTTAGCTTGTCAAAAGGGAAAACAGACTAAGAACTCCCTTACCCTTAAGAACTTAGTCTCTACCTCTAAACCCCTTGAGTTCTTGCATATAGATCTCTTTGGGCTAATGAGAACAACCTCAGTAAATGGAAGAAATATGACTTTGTAATAGTTGATGATTACACTAGGTGGAGTTGAGTAGAATTCTTAAGAAATAAAGATGAATGCCACAATATGTTTATTTCATTTTTCAAACAAGTAATGAATAAAAAATTTCTTAGGATTATAACAATTATAAGTGATTGATCCATTGTGGCACACGGTCAAATACAAGTAATAAAACGTAGCGTAGGAGCAGCAACTTGAGTTATTTTACAAGGACTTCGGATTATATTAACCAACTTTAGAATACATGAAATTAAAAACAGATTTTTGAATTTAGGTTTAAATAGATTGAGGGAATGAATTATAGTCACACATGTTTAAATGACTAATCCACTGGTTTGAGACTTTCAGACCTATCATACTTTCTAACAAGTTCCATTTCTAAATTGTGACTATATTCCTGCTTGACTATAGAATTGATTAAACAAGTGTAATCAATCCTATTTGAGTTTTGTTTCTTTGACTAGATTAAGCTTACATCACAGCTATTAATGAATTATTGTTAATAATCAAGCATCGAAAAACTACAATAAGATTAGAAATCGAATTCTTTCTGTCAAACTAAATTTATCAATCCTATTGAAGTTCAAATTAAGCAATCAAAATAACAATGTAATTAAATGAAAAGGAACAAAATCATCAACTTGAAATTTACATTATAAAACAAACCTCAAGGTCTTCATGAAATTCTGAAATAGTGGATTAATCTTGGGAATTTGGCCTTCCATGAAAATAAGAAAAGAAAATTCTCTATCTTATATGTGAGTTCCAAAAACAAAATGCCTCTTACTAAAGAAAAGAAAATGCCCATAGGAGATGACATTCTTATTATTCAAATTTATGTTGATGACAATATTTCTGATCTACTAATGGCACTCTTTGTCAAGTATTTTCTAAGTTGATGCATCTTGAATTTCAAATGAGAATGATGGGAGATTTTAAGTTCTTCTTAGGGATACAAATTCAACAAAGTCAACAAGGCATATACCTTCATCAAACCAACTATACAAAAGATATTTTCAAGAAGTTTAAGATGAAGGAATACAAACCTATGGCTACACCAATGCACGCTACTCGTTCACTTGAGAAAAATGAATCAAACCGAAAGGTTGACCAAAAAATATATAGAGGAATGATTGGATCACTTTTATACCTTACTGACTTCATATTCTATTTAGTGTGTATGTTGAAGGTAGAAACACAAGAAGGGGGTCGAATTGTGTTTGACTAAGTTGATGATATTTTCATTATTTGATTAAACTGGTTCAAATATGATGATTTACTTGGAGTAAATGCAATAACAAAACTATAGAGTGCAGGAATAAAGTGACACTAGTAATTTATCCTAGTTGACCACTAGCTTGGTGACACCCTGTCCCTTCACTTAGAAGGATTTAATACACTAATTCAAGAACTTGAACTACAAAGCATCTAACCCTCCAAGCCAATCTTCTCAAACAATCTGACAACCCCAGACTTTTGAAGAACACATTCACCGTGACTCTACCAGCAAAGTCTTCTAAACATAATCTGACAACCCCACATTATTGAATGCATACTAACATCACATTCGGGTTTGAATATAATGGTTTGGAATTTGAGTAGTTTCTTCTAACAAGCTGATTATAACAATGACTATCACAAGCTAACAAAAACCCTTTAGAAAATATTTCTCATTCGAACAAGTGTTTCTCTCTTTGAACTCTAAGATAAATTTGGAATTTTGTGCTTGAGTTATTTTACTCAATTTTTATTTTTCGATGATATTTTTCTTCAGCCTTGAGTATTTATTTATAGTCCGTGTTTAATCCTTGGTGAATAATGATCTTATTCAAACATAATTATGAACAAGATGCTTTTTTATAATATATTCTTTAACCAGATCTTCTAGATTGATTATGTTCATATTTTGTTCAAATTGAATTTGTAAATTCTTCATATTGATACTGTTCATATTTTGTTCAAATTTATTTCACAAATTATTCATATGAAACTTCATTCCTATTGGTTGCTTTCAACTGAGCGGCAACATAGTGTTGGACTCATTCTTGAACTTTCACAAGTAGAAATATGACTATGTCCAATTCAGTATTTTTCTCCTTTGTCAAAATTTGAATCATATCTTTGTAAATAATGATTGTATCTTCTTATGATTTTTTGTTCTTGTAAAAAATTATTGGTCATATCTTCTTGTAAATAATTCATATCATCTTGTGATAAATCTTGATCAAATATTCTTGTAAATAATTAATATCTTCTTATAGATGAATCTTGATCAAATCTTCTAGTAAACAATTCATATCTTCTTGTAATAAATATTGATAAAATCTTCTTATAAATAATTCATATCTTCTTGTAGATAAATCTTGATCAAATCTTCTTTTAAAAAAATCATATCTTATTGTTGATAAGATGTTGATCGTACCTTCTTCAAATCTTGATCATATCTTCTTTTCAACTTGGTTAAAGATTTTCTTCATATATAAATCTGAATAAAATCTTACTTTAGATTGTCTTAAAAAAAATGGGTCTTATTTCATACTCTTTGAAGTCAAATATATTGTTCTCATAAAATACTTTAGTTAACATCAAAATTCTAAGTATAAAACTAACTTGGTTCCAACAATCTCCTCCTTTTTGATGATGACAAAATTGTATTTTTGATAAAATTTCTTTTAAATGCTTTGACTCCCCCTTACTTAAGGCTCCCCTTAAGTCTAAGTATTTTTCTAAGTATTTTTTTCCCATAGTATCAAACATCTTTCTCCCTAATTTTTTTAATAGAAAGAATGTAACATAAACATAAAACATATAATTTATCCAAAGTATGAAACTTAACTACTCTAGTGGTAGCACAACATTGGTTTGATAAAAGAATAAGGTTTAGGTTTTTCTTGATGAAGTAAAAACTATATTTAGCTAGTGGTTTGGTAAATATGTATGCCCTTTAATGTTAGGTGTCAACCAATTGGATATTGAGCACACCTTTTTGAACAAAGTCCCTAATGAAATGGTGTTTCATTTATATATGTTTAGCTCTAGAATGAAGTATAGGGTTTTTGGTTAGGCCAATGGCAGAAGAGTTGTCACAATAAATGGGAATATTGGTTTATAGGATTTTGCAGTCTTCTAGTTGATGTTTCATCCAAAATAGTTGAGAGCTACAACCAGCTGTTTAAATGTACTCGGCTTCTGCTGATGACATGGAAATTGAGCTTTGTCTCTTACTAGACCAAGAGATTAAGTTGTCATCTATAATGTGCAGTTTCAATTTGTATTTTTCTCTCTCATTTTTATCTCCAGCATAATCAGAATCATAATATCCACATAGTTTGTTCTCAAGGTAATGTTGTTAGTGCCTTTTAGGTATCTAAGGATTCTTTTAACAAGTGTTAAATGTGATTCCCTAGGGTCAGCTTGAAATCACCCACACACACTACATGATGTCAGGTTTGGAAGTAGTAAGGTAAAGTAGGGATCTTTTCATTCCCCTATAGGTTTTCAAGTGAGCATTGATGTAGCCATAGGTTGGCAGTCACTCATCTTAAACTTCTTGAGATGCTCTTTTGCATCTTAAACTTCAAGACAAAAAGTTACCTACCTAGCTTCAAGTAAGGTGATGTAATTAAAGTCAAGTCTTTGGTTTGTAAGGTGGCTAGTAACCGAAAGAAAAGGGCAAGGCTCAAAAGGTCTAGCAAGGGATAACATTTGCATAGGGTAGTTAGAAAGGCTCAAACTACCAAATACAATTGCCTTAGTGTATGCATAAATTACAAGTGATGCAAGTCATAATTAGTGCAAGTTCTGAAGAGGTAACACATGTTTGGATAATCACACAACAAAGAATTAAAATGTTTAGGCCCAAAAGCTCACATTTAGGATAATAAGAGATAGTATGAATTATCAAAATAATGCCAAACATGCCATTACAAAAGTTATTTGTTTTTTTTAAATGGCAAGTGAGACTTCGATAACGAATAAGTAATCAACAATGCATGCATTAGTGAAACTCATAGAATTGAGCAATGATATGAACAAAGAAATAGATAGTTTAAGACTAGCTTCAAGTTTTTAACAATTCTTCATCATAGTGCACGTTTACACACAATTAAAAAGAAAAAAATTCAAATAACAAAATTAAGGTTCCAAAAATAAAATTTACCTCTACCTATGGGTTGCCTCCCACGAATCACTTATTTATGGTCATTAACTTGATGCCTCAACTATTGTCAAGGTGGCATATAAAACAGAAAGAACACATCATCCTTCTCACCAAGGAATAAATATTTCAAGTGAGGTGGCAATTGCTTGAGCTCAACCAGTGACGTCTCTTTCTTTTTCTCTACATACTTGTCTTCATTCCCTTTCAACTCATCCCATCTAGTATGGAAGCGGGGGGAGTGAGATGGTGATGCTTTTAACATGGCTAAAACAACTTTCACTCTTGGATCTTCACTATCTTTAACAACATCTTGGAGTAGTCACAACACTCT